>NW_024097580.1:0-322107 GCF_016545835.1 Crotalus tigris
TCTGGGCTTGTGTAAATTTAACATTCCTCACCCAGATGGTTTCCCAGGTATCTAGTAGAACTGGTTCACCAAAATTTTGTGCCCATTTGATCATACATTCTTTAATTAGTTCTGGTTCTGAATCCAGTTCTACTAGCACCATCATAAGGACTTCTTATTAGTACCTATATTAGGACACAACTGAAAGATACGTAAATACAACATTGACAATTGAAAGATGGTTTACCAAAAAAATTACAGATGTTATACGCACAGTTTGTTATACTCTGTCCTGTTATAGAATGTATTTTAAGTTTCTGTTTTTCTTTCTATAACATAAGGTAATAGTAATAGCACTGTTGAAGCCAGGGAGAAGGGTAGGAAATTTTCAAATATAATGGGATGGCACAACACTATAATTCCCTATATCAATTCACATGCATTCTTTTTCAGACAAAGATGACTGCTCTCCATGTCCAAAAGACCAATATCCAAATCCTGACAAAAATATGTGCCTTCCAAAGCAGATCACCTTTTTGTCCTGTGAAGAACCCTTGGGAATCAGTCTGACTGTTCTTTCTCTTTGCTTTTCATTGATGACAATTTTGGTAATAACAATTTTTCTGAAACACAAAGACACTCCCATTGTCAAAGCCAACAATCGGAATCTCACTTATATACTCCTAGTTTCTCTTCTCCTTTCTTTCCTTTGTGTCTTTCTATTTGTTGGGAGACCCAATACAATTGTGTGTCTCCTTCGACAACCAGCTTTTGGCCTCATCTTTTCTATGGCGGTTTCTTGTATATTGGCCAAAACCTTTGTTGTGGTTCTAGCATTCATGGCCACCAAACCTGGTTCCAAATTGAGGAAATGGGTGGGAGGAAGAATGGTTAGTTTCATTCTACTGTCCTGCTCCCTTGTTCAAATATGTGTTTGTGCTGTGTGGATGATAGCCTTACCACCATATCCAGATTTTGATGTGCATTCAATACCTGAAGAACTTATCCTGGAGTGTCATGAAGACTCGGTCATGTTCTACTGTGTTTTGGGTTTTATGAGTTTTCTTGCGCTGGTTAGTTTCTCTGCTGCTTTTCTAGCTAGGAATTTACCTGACAGTTTCAATGAAGCCAGCATGTTGGTCTTCTGCAGTGTTTGGCTGCAGTGTTTGGCTGTGCTTTATTCCAACCTATCTAAGCACAAAGGGAAAATATACATTGGCTGTGGAGATCTTCTCCATGATCTCCTCCAGTGCTGGCTTATTAGTGTGTATCTTTCTTCCCAAGTGTTTTATCATTGTGATGAGACCTGAACTGAACAATAAACATCAGCTCATGAAGAGAAAGTTTTAACAAATCTCTCTGTTTGCATGACATCATATATAATGTATTTTGTAGCTTCAATGTACTTGTACATTGAAGCTACAAAGTAATGTGCAGTTAGATTGGCCTTCTATGATGCCCTTTCCTGTAGGGCTTGGATAGTTTAAAACTCTTTTTCCTTCTGGAAGTCAATTTTAATTGGGGACCATAAAATGTATAAATAAATAAATAAATAAATAAATAAATAAATAAATAAATAAATGGACAAATTGATTTGTTAAGATATTTCAGTTATGTGATAGACAATTCTGACTAAATATATAGATTAAATGTGAATTATATATTTATCTTTATTGGTCATCTTAATTCATATCCAAACTAGAATGTGTAACAAGAAGTGGGCATTAAACATAAATGAGCCTTTCATTTAAACAGGGAAGACCTATGAATTGGGTTTTTTAAAAATATTTTATTGGTTTTTTACAATAACAATCTCCAGTGCGTGTTGTACAATGTGTTGTCTTGGTTTATATATTTGAACAAGAGACAATGGTAATTAAATAATAGTCAATAATAATAGATTTTGATAATTCCATAATTACTATATTAATTAATAATATATATCTTTGATCTTCCTTCTCCCAATTGTATTCTCCTTCTTCAAACTCTAAACAGATATTTCTTAATATTTTCAATGTATAAATGATTAAATATAAACGTTTTTCATGTTTGTTCAGATAATGATAACTTATCATCTGCTTATGTTATTCTTATAGAAATCATCTCATTCGTTCACCATGCATCCTATTTTTGAAGTTTTTGGTTAAGCTTAATTTCCCCTTTATATTCAATCCATTCTTATCAATCATGATTTTCTCAATGTTCGTCATCTAAATATCCATTTTTTCCATTTAAGTATACCATCCCAATATTTTCATATTTCATACCTTATAAAAGTCTATATTCCTTATCTAACTTATAGCATCTGTGTATCATCTTATATTTCACTTATATTTATAAAAATTACATCTTCCCAATATTTTTACATTTCATATATTGTAAAATATACTATAGTACTTAAATCTCTTATCCCTCTTGTTGAAGAGCCCCTTTATGTTCAAAATTGCACATCATGTGAAATGATCATCTACAAAACATGGGTAAAAGATCTTCCAGATGGCCATATGTCTTTTCCTCATTAGCAAAGATCAATGAAATCTTTGGCACAAAAACAATTTTGGAAAATCCAAATAAATTCCATGAAAAGTCCAATTCATACCAGTATCTAATACACATAATGGTCTCCTAGGAAATTCAATCATGTAAAATTTGACTGTAGTACAGCATGTTCCTGGGTCATAAGTCTGTTTGAGTAAGTTGACTAAGTTGCAAACTATTGCCATGCTCACCAATGTCAGATACTAACCTCCAAAAAAATTGCACAGATAGATGAAAAATAGCCCAAGAAAGTGGCAGAAAATGATACAGTTGATGGTCACAGATGGGCACTTCAGACTAAACAAATATTATCATTTCATGGCAATGCTCAAGGAACAATCAGAATAGACCAGCATCCCAGAGCATATAAAAAGACTGGTGACCACCATCAAGACATGCCAGAAAAAGAAAAAAACAAATTACAAACAAAACTACTCAAACTAAACCCAGAATAAAATAGGTACCAAAGTCCAAATGGATGGTCAACATGTCCAGCAGAACACAACATTTTATGGAAAAGCTTGATTTTCTTTTAACTCCTAACTTCATTTTTGCTGCCTAAAATAATACCCTCCTATTATACCTACATGGAAAAAGAAGTAGTATCTCCAGTTACGGGGCCCTTGGTGTTCTTTGTGAGCTCTTTTGAGGATTGCTCTGTTTTCTGCTTTCAATTTCTTTTCTCTTTTTCCTCTGGTCTGTGGTGTAATAGTTTGTCTGATGCTTTCTTAGTCCCTGCTGAAGGTCCTGTGGTTTTAAAGTCTACTTCTAAGCCTGCAAATAATTCTATTTGATTAGCATCATCTCTGTTTAGTTTAGTTAAAAGAAAATAGAAAAGCAGAGTTTAAAAGGCTGCTGCTACTGCAACACCAAACTTGCAGAAAAGAAAAAGGGGAAAGAAAAGAAAAGAAAAAAAAGAAAGTGGGTGGGACAGGGCTGATCCTAGAAGAAAATTTATCCTCCCACAAATGCTCAAACAAAACCCTGGTTTGTTGTTGTTGTTAATTGTGAAGTTGTGTCTGACCCATCGCAACCCCATGGACAACGTTACTCCAGGTCTTCCTGTCTTCTACCATCTTCTGGAGTCCATTTAAGTTCCCACCCACTGCTTCAGTGACTCCATCCAGCCATCTCATTCTCTGTCATCCCCTTTTTCTATTGCCCTCAATCTTTTCCAGCATTAGGCCCTTCTCCAGTGAGTCCTTCCTTTTCATTAGGTGGCCAAAGTATTTTGAGTTTCAACTTCAGGATCTGGCCTTCTAAACAGCAGTTGGAGTTGATCTCTTCTAGGACTGACCGGTTTGATCACCTTGCAGTCCAAGGGTCTCGCAGGAGTCTTCTCCAGCTCCATAGTTCAAAGTCCTCAATTCTTTGGCGCTCAGCCTTCCTTATGGTCCAACTTTCACAGCCATACATTGCAACTGGGAAAATCATGGCCTTGACTAAATGCACTTTTGTTGGCAGAGTGATGTCTCTGCTTTTTAGTATGCTGCCTAGATTTGCCATAGCTTTCCTCTCCAGGAGCAAGCATCTTTTAATTTCTTGGCTGCAGTCCCCTTCTGAGGTAATCTGGGAGCCCAGGAAAGTAAAATCTGTCACTACCTCCATTTCTTCCCCATCGATTTGCCAGGAACTGAGAGGGCCGGATGCCATGATTTTGGTTTTCTTAATGTTGAGTTTCAAGCCAACTTTTGCACTCTCCTTCTTCACCCACATCAAGAGGCTCTTTAGTTCCTCTTCACTTTCTGCCCTTAGAGTGGTATCATTTGTATATCTTAAGTTGTTGATATTTCTCCCGGTTATCTTAATTCCAGCTTTTGATTCATCTAGCTCTGCCTTTCTCATGATGTGCTCTGTATATAAGTTAAATAGGCAGAGTACAGCCTTGCTAGATTCCTTTCACAATTTTGAACGAATCAGTGGTTCCGTGTCCAGTTCTTTCAGAGCTTCTTGACCCGCATATAGGTTTCTCAAGAGACAAATAAGATGGTCTGGTACTCCCATCTATTTAAGAACTTGCCACAATTTGTTGTGATCCACACAATCAAAGGCTTTAGCATAGTCAAGGAAGCAGAAGTAGATGTTTTTCTGGAACTCATTAGCTTTCTCCATGATCCAGAATAGGTTGGCAATTTGATCTCTAGTTTCTCTGCGTCTTCGAAATCCTGCCTGTACTTCTGGAAGTTCTTGATCCACATACTGCTTGAGTCTAGTTTGTAGGATTTTAAGCATAAGTTTACTTGCATGTGAAATGAGTGCAACGGTGCAATAGTTTGAACATTTTTTGGCATTGCTTTTCTTTGTAATTGGAATGTAAACTGACCTTTTTCCAATCCTGTGGCCACTGTTGAGCTTTCCAGATTTGCTGGCAAATTGAGTGTAGCACTTTTATTGCATCGTCTTTTGAGATTTTGAATAGCTCATCTGGAATACTGTCACCTTCACTAGCTTTGTTGTTGCTCAGCTTTCCTAAGGCCCATTTCACTTCACATTCTAGGATGTCTGGCTCAAGGTCAGTGACCACCCCATCGTGGTTATCAGGGATGCTAAGCTCATTCTTGTATAGTTCTTTTGTGTAATTTTACCACCTCTTCTTAATCTGTTCTGCCTCTGTTAGGTTCCTGCCATTTTGGTCTTTTATCATGCCCATCTTTGCATGAAACATTCCCTTCATATCTCCAATTTTCTTGAAGAGATCTCTTATTCTACTGTTCTCTTCTATTTCTTTGCACTGTTCATTTAAGAGGGCATTCTTTTATCTTCTAGCTATTCTCTGGAATTCTGTATTCAATTGGGTGTATCTTTCTCTTTCTCCCTTGCTTTTCACTTCCCTTCTTTCCTTAGCTATTTGCAAAGCTTCCTCAGACAGCCATTTTGCTTTCTTGCATTTCTTTTTCTTTGGGACAGTTTTAGTTGCTACCTTTTGTATAATGTTGCGAACCTCTGTCCATATTTCTTCAGGCACTCTGTCTATCAGATCTAATTCCTTAAATTCCTTGAAGAGGGATTTAAATTATTTAAAAGAAGCAGACCAAATAAAAGAGGAGGCGGAGTTGCTCTCTATATAAGAAATAACTACATCTCTACAGAAATAGAGCACAACAATGATGAAAACTGTCTTGAATGCATTTGGGTCAATATAAAAGGGGGAAAAATGACATTGCCATAGGTGTATAGGCCACCCAACCAAACAGAGGAAATAGATGAACTTTTTTTTGCCAGTCAGCTAACTAAGGTATGTAGGAAGCACATCACAATAATAATGGAGGGCTTTAATTACCCTGATGAGAATGAGAATGGATGAGAATCCTCAAAGGGAAAACAACTCAAGAAGCTTGGGAAATTTTGAGAAGTGAGATAATAAAAGCCCAGTCTAAAATAATACCAACAAAGAAGAAAAGCAACAGCTCTCAAAAGAAGCCAGATTGGCTGCATAAAAAGTCCTCTGATAAATTGAAAGATAAAAAGGACAAGTATAAAAAGTGGAAAGAGGGGCACACAACTAGAACAGAATATCAGCAAATAGCCCGAGCCTGAAAAGATGAAGTGAGGAAAGCTAAGGCTCAAAATGAACTAAGGCTTGTGACCAAAGTCAAAAATAACAAAAAAAGCTTCTTTCAACATATAAAAAAACAAGAAAAGAGTGAAGGAAATGATTGGTCCATTAGCGGGGGAAAGTGGCAAGAAGGTGAGAAGCAACAGGGAGAAAGCAGAACTATTTAACTCCTTTTTTACATCTGTCTTTACACAAAGGGAAAAAAACAGTCCAACTTATCAAAAACAGTACCATAAAAAATAGATTAGGAACACAAGTTAAGATAGGCAAGAAAATGGTAAGTGAGCACCTATCCAGCCTAGACGAGTTCAAATCACCAGGACCAGATGTATTACACCCCAAGGTTCTTAAGGAACTGACAGATGTGATCTCAGAACCACTGAATTATATTTTCCAAAGATCCTGGAGCACTGGAAAAGAGGACTGGAAAAGAGCTGATGTAGTTCCCATCTTCAAAAAAGGGAAAAAATGGATCCAGGAAATTAAAGACCTATAGCCTGACCTCAATACCTGGGAAGATTCTGGAAAAGATAATCAAACAACAAATCAGCGAACACCTAGAAGCAAACAAAGTCATTACTAATAGTCAACATGGGTTTGTCAAAAACTGAACATGCCAGACAAATCTTATTGCATTCTTTGACCAAGTCACAAAATTAGTGGACCAGAGGAATGCTGTGGATATAATTTCTTTGAACTTCAGTAAGGCATTTGATAAAATAGATCACAAGCTACTACTTGACAAGATAGAAAAATGTGGGTTAGAGAGAATCACCACCAGATGGATTTGTAGCTGGATGACCGGCCGTAATCAGTGTGTGGTCCTCAATGGAACTGCATCTACATGGAGGGAAGTGTGTAGTGGGGTGCCCCAAGGCTCTGTTGTAAGCCCAGTGCTCTTCAACATCTTCATCAATGATTTGGACAAGGGGATAGATGGGGAACTCATCAAATTTGCAGACAACACCAAGCTGGCAGGAATAGCCAACACTCTACAAGATTGGCTTAAGATACAGGAGGATCTGAACAAATTGGAACACTGGGTGCTATCTAACAAAATGAAATTCAACAGTGAAAAAAAGTAAAGTTCTACATTTAGAAAAGTTTTACATAAGAAAAACCAAATGTACAGATATAGTATAGGTGGTACCTTGCTCAAAAGTAGTAACTGTGAGAGGGACCTCGGAGTCCTAGTGGACAATCATTTAAATATGAGTCAGCAGTGTGCTGCAGCTGCCAAAAAAGCCAATACAGTGCTAGGCTGCATTAACAGAGGGATAGAATCAAGATCACATGAAGTATTAATACCACTTTACAATGCCTTGGTAAGGCCACACTTGGAATACTGCATCCAGTTTTGGTCACCATGATGTAAAAAAGAAGTTGATATTCTAGAAAGAGTATAGAGAAGAGCAACAAAGATGATTAGAGATTTGGAGGCTAAAATATATAAGAAATGGTTGCTGGAATTGGGTATGTCTAGTTTAATGAAGAGAAGGATGAGGGGGGACATGATAGCAGCGTTCCAATATCTCAGGGGCTGCCACAAAGAAGAGGGAGTCAAGCTCTTTTCCAAGGTGCCCTAAGGCAGGACAAGAAGCAACAGGTGGGTTGAGGAGAAGGAGAGGGAGTGAGTAAGGAAGAGGAAGAAGAGGGAAAGAGGCAAGTTGGTTAGAGGGTGGATGCGATTTGGGGGGAAATGGGTGAGCAATACCGAAAGTGCTGTGTATCAATTTGTTTTATTTTTTATCTGAAGTATTTTTAAGAATGTTATGTATTGTAAAATTGAAAAGAAAAACTTTTTACAAAAGAAGCAATGGGTGGAAACTAATCAAGGAGAGAAGCAACCTAGAACTAAGGAGAAACTTCCTGATAGCTAGAACGATTAAACAGTGGAACAACCTGCCTCCAGAAGTGGTGAATGCTCCAACACTGGAAGTTTTCAAGAAGAGACTGGACAGCCATTTGTCTGAAATGGTATAGGGTTTCCTGCCTGAGCAGAGGGTTGGACTAGATGACCTCCAAGGTCACTTCCAACTTTATTATTATTATCATTATTATTATTATGATCAATGCATAGTCAGCCAGATGTTCAGAGTGGATTTGGCATTTTGTCTACTTATCGAGTCCTTCCAAGGACCAGGGATAGACAGATATGGATGTTTGATGGTATTACAGATATCATCGCAGGATGGAAGAAATTCCTAGTAAGGCCGCCTTTTGCAATTGACTAATGGCAAATTTATCTATGCCAATGGTGTTCAAGTGGTGCTCCAGTTTTTTGGGGATTGCACCCAAGGCGCCTATTACTATTGGTACTACCCTTGCTTGCTTTTGCCACAGTCTTTCTATTTCTATTTATAGGTGTTTGTATTTTGTTATCTTTTCCAGTTACTTCTTGTCTATTCTGCTGTCTCCAGGCACTGCTACATCCACTATCCAGACTTTTTTGTCTTTCTTATCGATAATTGTTAAGTCCAGGGTGTTAGGTTGCAGGTGCTTGTCTGTTTGAATCCTGAAGTCAGAGAGCAGTTTAATTTTATCATTTTCTATGACTTTTTCTATTTTATCATCCCACCAGTTTTGGCTTACAGGCAAATGATATTTTGTGCTTATCTTCCAATGCACCATTGTTGCTACTTTGTCATGGCGCTGCTTGTAGTCAGTCTGTGCAGATTTTCTTGCAACAGCTTACCAGTGTTTCTTCATATTATTATTATTATTATTATTATCGATCATCGCACAGTCAGCCAGATGTTCAGACTGGATTTGGCATTTTGTCTACCTATCGAGTCCTTACCCAGGACCTGGGATAGGCAGATGTGGATGTTTGATGGTATTACAGATATCGTCGCAGGATGGAAGCAGTTCCTAGTAAGGCCGCCTTTTGCAATTGACTAATAGCGAATTTGTCAATGCCAATGGTGTTCAAGTGGTGCTCCAGTTGTTTTGGGATTGCACCCAAGGAGCCTATTACTATTGGTACTACCCTTGCTTGCTTTTGCCACAGTCTTTCTATTTCTATTTGTAGGTCTTTGTATTTTGTTATCTTCTCCAGTTCTTTCTCTTCTATTCTGCTATCTCCAGGCACTGCCACGTCCACTATCCAGACTTTTTTGTCTTTCTTATCGACAATTGTTAAGTCTGGGGTGTTATGTTGCAGGTGCTTGTCTGTTTGAATTCTGAAGTCCCAGAGCAGTTTAATTTATCATTTTCTATGACTTTCTCTATTTTATGATCCCACCAGTTTTTGCTTACAGGCAAATGATATTTTTTGCAGATCTTCCAATGCACCATTGTTGCTACTTTGTCATGCCGCTGCTTGTAATCAGTCTGTGCAATCTTCTTGCAACAGCTTACCAAGTGGTCCACTGTTTCTTCAGCTTCTTTGCATAGGCGGCACTTACTGTCTGTTGCTGTCTTCTCAATTTTGACTTTGTATGCATTTGTCCTTAAGGCTTGGTCTTGTGCAGCCAGAATTAGTCCCTCGGTCTCTTTCTTCAATTTTCCTGCTCTTAGCCATTGCCAGGTTTTATTGTTATCTGCTTTCCCAGCTATTTTTTTATGTATTGGCCATGTAGTGCTTTGTCTTCCCATGCCTCTATTCTGTTCTTCATTTGGTCTTTCTTGTAGGCCAGTTTGGTCTCTCCAGTAGTTAGTAAGCCTTCCTGATATACTAATTTCAGTGCATCTTCATCATTGTTCTTCAGATATTCTTCCAAAGCCATTTTTTCTTCTTCAACCATCTGATGTACTTGTAGCATTCCACGCCCACCTATTTGCCTTGGTAGATAAAGTCTATCAATGTCACTGCGTGGATGAAGGGCATGATTCATTGTCATTATTTTTCTGGTCTGCCTATCCATTGCTTTTAGTTCTGCTTGAGTCCAGTCCACTATTCCAGCTGTGTACCTAATGACTGGGATTGCCCAGGTGTTGATTGCCTTTATGGTATTTCCTCCATTGAGTTTGGATTTTAAGATCTTCTTCACTCTCTTGATGTATTCACCTCTAATCTTTTTCTTGACTTCAGTGTGCTTGATGTTGTCAGCTTGAAGGATACCCAAGTATTTGTAGTACTCTTCCTCATCCAGACTCTTAATGTTATTTTCGTGGGGCATCTTGATTCCTTCAGTTTTCATTATTTTTCCTTGTTTGATAGTAAGTGTGGCACATTTGTCCAAGCCAAACTCCATTACAATATCTTGGCTATATATACGGACAGTGTTGAGCAGCGATTCTATTTCAGATGATGTTTTTCCATACAGCTTCAGATCATCCATATAAAGGAGGTGGGATAGTCTGGCAGATGTTTTTGATGTTTGATAGCCATGTCCTGAGTTATTCAGTATTGTTGACAGAGGAAACAGTGCAATAACAAATAGTAATGGTGAATATGAATCTCCTTGAAATATTCCTCTCTTGATATTAACCTCTCCCAGCCTCTCACCATTGATCTGCAACTGTGTCTTCCATTGTGCCATCGATCTTTGCACAAATTTTCTGATGTTTCTACTGACTCCTGTTATTTCTAGGCACTTTATTATCCAATCATGTGGCAGAGAGTCAAATGCCTTTTTGTAGTCAATCCATGCCACATTCAGGTTGGTCTTCCTTCTCTTGCAGTTTTCCAAGATCATTTTGTCTATTAGGAGTTGATCTTTTGTTCCTCTGCTGTTGGGGCGGTTTCCTTTCTGCTCAGGTGGAAAGAGATTGTTTTCAACTAGATGCTGTTGCACTGCATCAGCTACTACACCAGTTAGTAATTTGAAAGTTGTTGGTAAGCAGGTAATTGGCCTGTAGTTACCTGGTGTTGCCCCTTTTGCTGGATTTTTCATTATTAGGTAGGTTTTCCCAGTTGTTAGCCACTTTTCAATTTCTCCTCCTTGTAGTATATTGTTGAACTGTTTGGCAATGAGTGGGTGTATAACAGTTAGATGTTTCAACCAAAACCCATGCAGTTCATCTTCACCTGGTGCTGACCAATTTTTGATTTTCTTTGCTCTTTTTTCTACCATTTTTGTTGTTATTACTAGTTCTTTCATTTCAACTTCTGTTTTATTTGCATCCACCTCTTTTAACCAAGCCGCATCCTTGTTGTATTTCTTTGGGTTATCCCATATCTGCTTCCAGAACTCCACTGTTTCTTCCTTGTCAGGTACTGACTGATTCTTTGCAGTTTCTCCATTGATGGATTGGTAGAAACGTTTCTGATTGGATTGAAATTGGAGGTTCTGCCTATAGTTTGCAATTCGAGCTTCATATCTACTGATTTTCCTGGCTATAGCTGTTATTTGTTGCTTTATTATTTCCAGTGCTTCCTTGATCTTCCTTGTTTCTAAAGTGGTATTTCTTGATTAGGTATTCTTTGGTCTTCTTGTTCTTCAGCTTCTTTTCTTTCATCTGTTCTAGCTTGCTTGCATGTGATCTTAACTTGCTGATCTTATTTTCTAGTCTAACCTTCCATTTTTCTGGTGCACTGTTTGTTTGTTTTCTTCTTTGTTGATTTTGCATCCCAGGTATCCTGTTATAACTGCAGCTGTGCTGTACATTAGTTGGTTTGTTTTGCAATGAATTGGTGCTTATACTTGCTATTGCAGTATTTGCATCTTTTAATGCTTGTGCTAGCTGTGTCTTTGGAACAAGCTTCAATGCAGGCAGCCTTATTCTGTTGTTTTTGTGCTGTTCTAGATGCTCAGTTATTCTTTGTTTCAATTCTTTTATTTCTTTAGTTAGAGGGTTTTGTTCTTCCTGAGGAAGAGGTGCCTGGTTTCCAAATGAGAACAGTGTATATCTCTGCTGGATTCCTTCACTGCCAACTCCCCCTGGTTTGCCTCTACATTCTGAATTACTTCTGGTAAGGCTTTGATTTCTTTGCCCTGGGTAAACCTTTGCAGTTCGTCCAATTCTGTTTCTGTGAATATTTTATTTCGTGTTATAAATCGGCGTTGATCTGCTAGTCTCTGTTCTGTTATTTCTGATTCTGGATGTTGTTCTTTCCAGAACTGGTGCATTCGTTTTAGATATCCTCTTCTTGTTGGACTTGATCTGTAGTAACAGATCATTATTTCTTTGTTTTCCATCACTGTGTATCTGCGACGGGTAAACACCTTTTCTTCCAGTAGTTCTGCAGCTGCTGGCCCTGGTTGCTCAGCCAACAGTCCTGAGTCCTGTAACCCATTTTTCACCAGATATCCAGGAACTCCAATATCTAGTGCGGACCTTGTTAACCCGGGCGACGTCCGAGCCGGTATGGCATTCTGAAATTTACGTCTCACCATATTTTTTATGGGAGAGACACTCTTTGTCTGACTCCTCTGATGAGACCTGTCCAGTATGGTTGAACCTCTAGCATAGCTCTCATCTTCCTCAGAGTACACAAGCCCCACAACCACGTCAAGGTAGTGCCTCACTGGGGGTTATTATTATTATTATTATTATTATTATTATTATTATTATTATTATTAAATCTATCAGTCACCTTTACTGTATAGTCATCAGGGATATGATTTAGTTCATACCTGAGTGGCCTAGTATTTTTCCCTACTTTATTCAATTTAAGCCTAAATTTTGCAATGAGAAGCTCATGATCTGAGCCATAGTCAGCTCCTGGCCTTGTTTTTACTGATTGTGTAGAGCAGTGATGGCAAACCTTTTAGAGACCGAGTGCCCAAACTGTAACCCAAAACCCACTTATGCATTGTCGGGTGCCAGGTGGGTGTGGCCCATTGGGTGGATGTGGACCATTGGGTAGGCATGGCTGCAGTGGTAACAGCAGACTGGGTGGGACTAAAAAGTTTAATCAGTCAATTCCAACTTTGCAAGATCTTTTTTTTTTCCCACCAGAAGTTGAAATTGACTGATTGATTGAACCTTTTTTTTTGTACACAGCAGTGGAGGCCTAAAGTCAAAAGGTTTTATAAAACTCAGCTGAAGGCCTAGGACTGGGGTGAAAGTACACGTGCCCACAGAGAGGGCTCTGAGTGCCGCCTCTGGCACCCGTGCCATAGGTTCGCCACCACTGGTATAAAGTTTCTTCATCTTTGGCTGCAGAGCATCTAGTCAATCTTATTTCTGTTTTGACCGTCTGGTGATGTCCATGTGTTGGGTTGTTGGAAAATAGTGTTTGCTATGAGCAACGTATTCTCTTGACAAAATTCTATCAGCCTGTGCCCTGCTTCATTTTGTACTCCAAGGCCAAACTTGCCTGTTATTCTGTTTATCTTTTGGCTTCCTACTTTAGCATTCCAATCCCCCATGATGATAAGGACATCATTTTTTGGTGTTGAAAAACCATAGCTTTGACTATACAGACTTTTTACAGCAAGATGATGTCTTTGCTTTTTAATATTATGTGTAAGTTTGCCATAGCTTTCCTCCCAAGGAATAAGCTTCTCTTAATTTCATAGCTGAAGCCTCTATCTGCAGTAATTCTATAGCCCAAGAAAATAAACCTGTCACTGCTTCCATTTCTTCTCCTTCTGTTTGCCAGGAGTGATGGGAACAGATGCCATGATCTTAGTTTTTTCATGTTGAGTTTCAAGCTAATGTTTGCACTCTCCCGTTTTACCTTCATCAAGAGGTTCTTTATTTCCTCTTCACTTTCTGCCATTAAAGTAATATTGTCTGCTTATCTGAGGTTGTTAATATTTTTCCTGGATATCTTAATATCAGCTTGTGATTTATCCAGCCTGGAGTTTTTCATCATTTACTCTGCATATAATTTAAATGATCAGGGTGAAATATACAGTCTTGTGGTACTCCTTTCCTTATTTTGAACCAATCATTTGTTCCATGTCCAGTTATACCTGTTGCTTATTGAACCTGCATAGAGGTTTCTCAGTTGATCTTTTAAGAACCTGTCACAGTTTGTTGTAATGCACACAACCAAAGGCTTTAGCATAGTCAATGAAACAGAAGTAAATGTTTTTCTGGAACAAACGTGCTTTCTCATAATCCTGCAAACTTTGGCAATTTGTTCACTATTTCCTCTGCCTTTTCAAAATGTAGACTTTAAACCTGAACTTTTCCTACTAGGTATAACTCCAGAAAAGATTAACAAACAAAGCCTATATTTGATCCTACACGTCACAACAGCTGCAAGAATAATGTTTGTGCAATATTGGAAAAATGAAGGAACACCACCAGAGGAAGAAATAGTTTAAAAAAAAAATTGGAATGTGCAGAGATGGACAGATTGACCTTGAGATTGAAAGAAAAAGAAGAAACAGAATATTAGCAAACTTGGGATTTATTCTATCAATGGCTAGAGGAAAAAATGAAGGATTAGGAATTAAATATGTATTAGCGCTTTCAAACTCAGACAGCACATTGGTTGAAAAATTATTATATGTATGTAAGAAAAAAAATCAATAAAACCTTATTAAAAAAAAGAAAAGAAAAAACGTCTTGGATGAGAAACAAAATGTCTTCAAGGAAAAACAAATTGCATATTGAAAAAGCACCTTTTGGTGTCCTAGCAGCTGACTATTCATTATTAGCAAACAGAGCAACCTAGTCAGACCTCCAATGTCCCTTCCAACTATTATTATTATTATTCCTTATAATATGAGATTTAAAAACCCGGTCAACTTTTTTATTAAAGATTAAATAGGCATGCCATCCAAAAAGTAAATCCCAACCCTCCAAGTGGAGTATTTCTACATTTGTTAAATTAACCCAGTCACTAATTAACGTTAAGGCCACAGCATCATAATACAATTTCAAATTCGGTACCTTGAGTCCACCTCTCTCACGAATATCTTGCATAATTTTAAGCTTTACTCTTGGTTTTTTCCCTGCCCAGATAAATTTATTGATACCTTTCTGCCATTCATTTAAGTTAACCTCATTCTTTAAGATAGGTATTGTTATGTCCCGAGCCTTGCAAACGGGCTCGGGGCGTTTGCAGGCAGTCCCGGGCAGGTGCAAGCTGCCCGGGACCAGACAGGTTGTCGCCAGCGCCTGTGTGCATGTGCGGGTGCTGGCGCGGGAAAAGTAACACATTGACCCGGGAAATGCCTATATAAGAGGCTGGGAGCTTTTGGGCGTTGCTGAAGCCTTCATCTGTACCTGAACACAGAATAAAAGAAAACATGAGAACTACAACTGCTTCTCGTGTCTTGCCTTTCGCGAAGGACTCAACACTGGCGACGAGGATGGGATGCCTTTCACCGACGGAAAAGAAAAAGGTGTAAGCTTACCCAAGTGAGTCCTGAGCGGCGGAACGGCGTTGACTCGGCAGCTACCCGCCAATCCAGTGCACATTCGGGGGTAGGCTGGCTGATAGACCCGTCTCCTGAAGATGGCAAAAATTGGAAGGCTTTCGGAGTTCGACGTCTCACATCCAGAGAGGTGGGAGTCCTACAAAGCCAGGGTGGAAAACTACCTCAAGGTGAACCAAGTGAGGGAAGATAGCTTGAAGGCTGCCACCCTGCTGTGTGTCTGCGGTCAAGACGCCTTCGAAATCGCGGAGAACCTCGCAGCACCTGTCTCATTAGAATCTGTCAGCTACGCACATCTAAAGAAGCTACTGAAGGAGCACTTCCAGCCTAAGATGTCCGTCATCGCATGGCGCCACACCTTCGAGCAGAGGGATCAACGATCCGGAGAATCGGCCAAAGAATACATCACCGCATTAAGAAAGGCCGCCAAGCACTGCGAATTCAAGGACCTCGAAGAACGACTGAGGGACCGATTCGTGTGCGGGCTAAGGCATCGAGAGTTACAACAGAGGCTTTTCGCCAAAGAGGACTTGTCCTTCCAAGATGCCTTGAGAGAAGTCACCGCAGAAGAAGCAGCAGGCGGCGCCATCAAGAACATGCGGCTGATCAGGAACAGTCCAGATGTTGCATCCATGCACCAAGAAGAAGTCCAAGGGAACTCCGAGGAGGATCCGGACGAGGAAGTCGACCATCTCCACCCCATGAAGGAAGGGAACCAGAAAGGAAGCTCTTCAGCTCCCCTCAAGTGCATCGGCTGTGGAGGTCGCCACAGGAGAACCGACTGCAAGTTCCGCTCCGCTATCTGCCGGGCGTGCGGAAAACAAGGACATATTGCAGCTGTGTGTCTGGGCCGACGAAAGGTACAACCTCAGGAAGAATTGCGCCTGAAAGGTACCAGGGTCCCCAGCCAGAATAGGGTGGGGTTTTGCGCTTCGCGAAGGAGCATCTTTAGGACAGGCACACACAAGCCCATTAAGAAAAAGCTGTCACTCAAGGTGAAGCTACAAGGGGTTCCATTAACTATGGAACTAGACACGGGGTCTGCACTTTCAATCATCTCCTTACATACATTTAGGAAGATTTGTTCCGGCAGTGGAACTCAGGCCAAGTTAAGGCCTTCTGACATTGTGCTAACAGACTTTCAGAATTCGAGAGTGTGTGTTAAGGGGGAGGCCACCCTTAACGTTCAGTACAAGAATTTTGAAGGTCCACTAGACCTATTAGTAGTAGGGGGTGAACGAACGAGTCTCATAGGACTCGATTGGTTTGAGGCTTTGGGGATACATGTCACGGGGCTTAACAGCTTACAAACACTTGACCTGCAGGAAGTCTGCAAAGAATTCGCAGATGTCTTCAGCCCCCAGCTGGGCACATTCAAAGGACCCCCCGTGTCCTTAAAACTAGACCCCACTGTCACTCCTATTAGAATTAAAGCAAGAAGGGTCCCTTTTGCTTTAAAGAGTAAAATTGACACTGAGTTGGACAAACTGATCCAACAAGGAATGCTAGAACCTGTTGACTCCAGTCCTTGGGAGACCCCCATTGTCACGCCTCTAAAGGCAAATGGGGACATTCGCATTTGTGCCGATTACAAATGCACTCTGAATAAGGCATTACAGCAACATGCCTATCCTGTTCCTGTGGTCAGTCATATCCTGGCCTCTCTCAAGGGGGGGCGCGTTTTTGCAAAGCTTGACCTAGCTCAAGCATATCAACAGCTGCCTGTTGATGATGCTGCTGCTATAGCTCAGACTATTGTGACCCACAGAGGAGCCTTTAAGGTAAAAAGGCTACAGTTTGGAGTGAATGTCGCTCCTGGGATTTTCCAAAGCGTAATGGAAAACACACTACGGGGTATACCGGGGGTTTGCCCCTACTTTGATGATATCTTAATTGCAGGAGACTCCACACACATTCTAGCTGAAAGGCTAAGGGCTGTTTTATTAAGATTCAGGAAGACAGGCCTCAAGCTTAAGAAGGACAAATGCAAAATAGGGGTGCCTTCTACTGAATTTTTGGGATTCAAAATTGATGCTGCTGGGATTCACCCTGCTGAATCCAAACTAACTGCCATTTTAGAAGCACCTAGGCCAAAGTCTAAGGCCGAACTTCAGGCCTTCCTGGGCCTCCTGAATTTTTACAATTCTTTTCTTCCACATAAAGCTAGTGTAGCTGAGCCTCTTCACAGGCTATTAGACAAACAAGCAGTGTGGCAGTGGTCACAAACACATGAGAATAGTTTCAATGAGGTCAAGGCCTTGCTCACCTCTAACAGTGTACTTGCACACTTCAATGAGTCCCTTCCTGTGTGCATCGCTTGTGATGCTTCCCCTTACGGGGTCGGAGCTGTCCTGAGCCACCTCAGGTCTGATGGAACTCAGGTTCCTGTTGCATATTACTCCAGAACATTGTCTTCTGCTGAGCGCAACTATGCTCAGATAGACAGGGAGGCTTTAGCTGTTGTTGCTGGAATTAAAAAAATCCATGATTTTTTATATGGCAGGCATTTCACGGTCTTCACTGACCATAAGCCTCTGCTGGGACTGTTTACCACATGTAAGCAAACTCCCCAAATCATTTCACCTAGAATGCTCAGGTGGTCTATTTTTTTGTCTGCATATAATTTTTCCTTACTTCACAAGCCTGGGAAAGAGATGGGCCATGCTGATGGCCTCAGTAGATTACCCCTGCCAGTAATAGAAGCTGACCCTGCGCCAGCTGTTAACATTCTATCCATCCAAGCCTTGCCAGAGTCCCCTCTGAACGCCAAGGATGTAGCCGCTGAATCGGGCACAGATCACACACTTTCACGTGTCCTTTCTTGGGTTTTGTCTGGATGGCCTGAGCACTGTCCTAGTCCTGAGTTTCAGAGTTTCTGGTCTAAAAGGAACGAGTTGTCCACCTCTCAGGGTTGTCTGCTTTGGGGAAACAGAGTTGTCATTCCCACCTCAATGAGGACTAGGATCTTAGAGTCCCTCCACGAGGGTCATCCTGTATTGTTTGAATGAAGGCCCTTGCGCGCAGCCATTTGTGGTGGCCTGGTCTAGACAAGGACATTGAGGCTAAGGTGCATGCATGCCACCTGTGCCAACGCTCTCGCCCAGAGATGCCCCAAGCTCCTGTGCATAGATGGGAGGAAACACAGTCCCCATGGTCTAGGGTGCACATTGACTACACTGGGCCCTTTCAGGGCCAATTCTTCTTGGTCCTCGTTGACAGCCATTCAAAATGGCTTGAGGTTGTACCTGTCTCATCCACCACCACTGCAAAGACTATTCAGGTACTGAGGGGGATTTTTGCTGCACACGGGCTCCTAGATGTCACTGTGTCTGACAATGGCCCTCAATTTACTTCCTCCAAATTCCAAGCTTTCTTGCAGGCCAACATGATTCATCATGCCACTTCTGCACCCTTCCACCCGTCCACCAATGGTATGGCTGAACGCATGGTTCGCATCACCAAGGACGCCTTGAAGAAACTCACCTATGGGGACTGGCATCACAGGTTGGCTGACTTTCTCCTTTCTTATCGCACCACACCATCCACTTCTACAGGGAGAAGCCCAGCTGAACTTCGCTGGGGGCGCAAACTGACTACGAAGCTTGACTGGTTGCATCCGGACAGACTACCTTTATCTACCTTACACCCTAGGGCACCTCGACAACTACTTGTGGATGCACCGGTTTGGACTCGCAATTATGGGCCTGGTCATACATGGGTCCCCGCTTCTATTTCCACGGTCACAGGTTCTCTGTCCTACGAGGTCTCCCTGGACAATGGCCGTGTCCTGCGTCGGCACATTGACCAACTCCGCCCTAGGTGGGACCTTCTTACTGAGACTCCTGGGTCTTTTCCAGGGGGGGAGGGGACCCCCTTGAGCAAAGGGAAGGGCACGAGCTGCTGCCCATCACCAATGATGGAGCCACAAACGGCACATTCCAAGATTCCGCGAGTGCCCCAAACAGGAATTCTAAGAGCCTATCCAACCACCAGGCATTTACGCCTACTCCAGCCAGGGAGCCACCCCGGGGGTACAATCACTATTCACCTGCACAGCACAGTACTCCAGTCAGGGAGGATACCCGGGAGCATCCCAATAAATCATACCCCGCAAGAGAGCTGGCACATAATCCCCAGAGTTGGCCTGACCTTACCCCAAGTCCTACAGGGGGTCAAACATACAGGGAGGTGGTCGAGGAACCAAGTCCCGACCGCAACACCTCTAGCCCAAATCAGGGAGTAACTGAGTTTTGGGAAGGTACAGAAATCCACACGAGCCCGGACACAGAATGGGGTTTAGGGGATGGACAGCCTCCTGACAGGTCTTGGACGGACCTAGGAGGTTCTACAGAGACGCCCAGCAGTGGCTATCACTTCAAGGGGCCTGAGGGCCTACAGCTAGGCGGGTCAACCAGGTCACAAAGTGACAGAAGCCCTGGCCTGACGAGCCTGGTGGGCAAGCAAGCAGGCCAGGCATTGGGGTACAGTCCTTGGAAGACACCAAGGCATGATAAGGAGAACAGGCTCACGTCACCCCTCAGTCGGGGAACACCTGTCAGAAACCCAGAGCTGAGAAGGTCATAGAGAGCAAGGAAATCGCCTAAGTATTTAGAAGATTACATAACATTGCTGGCTAAACAAAAGCCAGTAAACAGTAGGAGCACTGGGGAGTAGAACATTGCATTAAGAAATGATTGTATGTTGGTAATAGTTTTAGCCCGGGGGAAAGGGGTGTTATGTCCTGAGCCTTGCAAACGGGCTCGGGGCGTTTGCAGGCAGTCCCGGGCAGATGCAAGCTGCCCGGGACCAGACAGGCTGTCGCCAGCGCCTGTGCGCATGCGCGGGTGCTGGTGCGGGAAAAGTAACACATTGACCCGGGAAATGCCTATATAAGAGGCTGGGAGCTTTTGGGCATTGCTGAAGCCTTCATCTGTACCTGAACACAGAATAAAAGAAAACCTGAGAACTACAACTGCTTCTCGTGTCTTGCCTTTCACGAAGGACTCAACAGGTATCATTTGAAATAAAAAGAGAAACTTTGGCAGGACATTCATTTTAATCGCCGCAATTCTTCCCATAAGAGATAATTGCAACTTCTCCCAATTTTTCAAATCTCTTTGTACCCTGACCCACAACCTTTCATAATTGTTTTTATACAATTTTACATTATTATTATTATTATTATTATTATTATTATTATTATTATTATTATTATTATTATATTGATCATCGCACAGTCAGCCAGATGTTCAGATTGGATTTGGCATTTTGTCTACCTATCGAGTCCTTACCCAGGACCTGGGATAGGCAGATGTGGATGTTTGATGGTATTACAGATATTGTCGCAGGATGGAAGCAGTTCCTAATTATTATTATTATGGATCATCGCACAGTCAATCAGATGTTCAGACTGTATTTGGCATTTTGTCTACCTATCGAGTCCTTACCCAGGACCTGGGATAGGCAGATGTGGATGTTTGATGATATTACAGGTATCGTCGCAGGACGGAAGCAGTTCCTAATAAGGCCGCCTTTTGCAATTGACTAATAGCAAATTTGTCAATGCCAATGGTGTTCAAGTGGTGCTCCAGTTGTTTTGGGAGTGCACCCAAGGAGCCTATTACTATTGGTACTACCCTTGCTTGCTTTTGCCACAGTCTTTCTATTTCTATTTGTAGGTCTTTGTATTTTGTTATCTTCTCCAGTTCTTTCTCTTCTATTCTGCTATCTCCAGGCACTGCCACGTCCACTATCCAGACTTTTTTGTCTTTCTTATCGACAATTGTTAAGTCTGGGGGTTATTATTATTATTATTATTATTATTATTATTATTATTATTATTATTATGGATCATGCTGTCATGCTGCTGTTTCTAATCAGTTTGTGCAATCTTCTTGCAACAGCTTACCAAGTGGTCCACTGTTTCTTCAGCTTCTTTGCATAGGCGGCACTTACTGTCTGTTGCTGTCTTCTCAATTTTGACTTTGTATGCATTTGTCCTTAAGGCTTGGTCTTGTGCAGCCAGAATTAGTCCCTCGGTCTCTTTCTTCAATTTCCCTGCTCTTAGCCATTGCCAGGTTTTATTATTATCTGCTTTCCCAGCTATTTTTTTCATGTATTGGCCATATAGTGCTTTGTCTTCCCATGCCTCTATTCTGTTCTTCATTTGGTCTTTCTTGAAGGCCAGTTTGGTCTCTCCAGTAGTTAGTAAGCCTTCCTGATATAATAATTTCAGTGCATCTTCATCATTGTTCTTCAGATATTCTTCCAAAGCCATTTTTTCTTCTTCAACCATCTGATGTACTTGTAGCATTCCACGCCCACCTATTTGCCTTGGTATATAAAGTCTATCAATGTCACTGCGTGTATGAAGGGCATGATTCATTGTCATTATTTTTCTGGTCTGCCTATCCATTGCTTTTAGTTCTGCGTGAGTCCAGTCCACTATTCCAGCTGTGTACCTAATGACTGGGATTGCCCAGGTGTGGATTGCCTTTATGGTATTTCCTCCATTGAGTTTGGATTTTAAGATCTTCTTCACTCTCTTGATGTATTCACCTCTAATCTTTTTCTTGACTTCAGTGTGCTTGATGTTGTCAGCTTGAAGGATACCCAAGTATTTGTAGTACTCTTCCTCATTCAGACTCTTAATGTTATTTTTGTGGGGCATCTTGATTCCTTCAGTTTTCACTATTTTTCCTCGTTTGATAGTAAGTGTGGCACATTTGTCCAAGCCAAACTCCATTACAATATCTTGGCTATATATACGGACAGTGTTGAGCAGCGATTCTATTTCAGATGATGTTTTTCCATACAGCTTCAGATCATCCATGTAAAGGAGGTGGGATAGTCTGGCAGATGTTTTTGATGTTTGATAGCCATGTCCTGAGTTATTCAGTATTGTTGACAGAGGAAACAGTGCAATAACAAATAGTAATGATGATAATGAATCTCCTTGAAATATTCCTCTCTTGATATTAACCTCTCCCAGCCTCTCACCATTGATCTGCAACTGTGTCTTCCATTGTGCCATCGATCTTTGCACAAATTTTCTGATGTTTCTACTGACTCCTGTTATTTCTAGGCACTTTATTATCCAATCATGTGGCAGAGAGTCAAATGCCTTTTTGTAGTCAATCCATGCCACATTCAGGTTGGTCTTCCTTCTCTTGCAGTTTTCCAAGATCATTTTGTCTATTAGGAGTTGATCTTTTGTTCCTCTGCTATTGGGGCGGTTTCCTTTCTGCTCAGGTGGAAAGAGATTGTTTTCAACTAGATGCTGTTGCACTGCATCAACTACTACACCAGTTAGTAATTTGAAAGTTGTTGGCAAGCAGGTAATTGGCCTGTAGTTACCTGGTGTTGCCCCTTTTGCTGGAATTTTCATTATTAGGTAGATTTTCCCAGTTGTTAGCCACTTTTCAATTTCCCCTCCTTGTAGTATATTGTTGAACTGTTTGGCAATGAGTGGGTGTATAACAGTTAGATGTTTCAACCAAAACCCATGCAGTTCATCTTCACCCGGTGCTGACCAATTTTTGATTTTCTTTGCTCTTTTTTCTACCATTTTTGTTGTTATCACTAGTTCTTTCATTTCAACTTCTGTTTTATTTGCCTCCACCTCTTTTAACCAAGCCACATCCTTTATTCCTTGTCAAGTACTGACTGAAGAACAAAATCCTGTAACTAAAGAAATAAAAGAATTGAAACAAAGAATAACTGAGCATCTAGAACAGCACAAAAACAGCAGAATAAGGCTGCCTGCATTGAAGCTTGTTTCAGAGAAACAGCTAGCACAAGCATTAAAAGATGCAAATACTGCAATAGCAAGTATAAGCACCAATTCACTGCAAGAAACAAACCAACTAATGTACAGCACAGCTGCAGCTATAACTGAATACCTGGGATGCAAAATCAACAAAGAAGAAAAACAAACAAACAGTGCACCACAAAAATGGAAAGTTAGACTAGAAAATAAGATCAGCAAGTTAAGATCACATGCAAGCAAGCTAGAACAGATGAAAGAAAAGAAGCTGAAGAACAAGAAGACCAAAGAATACCTAATCAAGAAATACCACTTAGAAACAAGGAAGATCAAGGAAGCACTGGAAATAATAAAGCAACAAATAACAGCTATAGCCAGGAAAATCAGTAGATATGAAGCTCGAATTGCAAACTATAGGCAGAACCTCCAATTTCAATCCAATCAGAAACGTTTCTACCAATCCATCAATGGAGAAACTGCAAGGAATCAGTCAGTACCTGACAAGGAAGAAACAGTGCAGTTCTGGAAGCAGATATGGGATAACCCAAAGAAATACAACAAGGATGCGGCTTGGTTAAAAGAGGTGGATGCAAATAAAACAGAAGTTGAAATGAAAGAACTAGTAATAACAACAAAAATGGTAGAAAAAAGAGCAAAGAAAATCAAAAATTGGTCAGCACCAGGTGAAGATGAACTGCATGGGTTTTGGTTGAAACATCTAACTGTTATACACCCACTCATTGCCAAGCAGTTCAACAATATACTACAAGGTGGAGAAATTGAAAAGTGGCTAACAACTGGGAAAACTTACCTAATAATGAAAAATCCAGCAAAAGGGGCAACACCAGGTAACTACAGGCCAATTACCTGCTTACCAACAACTTTCAAATTACTAACTGGTGTGGTAGCTGATGCAGTACAACAGCATCTAGTTGAAAACAATCTCTTTCCACCTGAGCAGAAAGGAAACCGCCCCAATAGCAGAGGAACAAAAGATCAACTCCTAATAGACAAAATGATCTTGGAAAACTGCAAGAGAAGGAAGACCAACCTGAATGTGGCATGGATTGACTACAAAAAGGCATTTGACTCTCTGCCACATGATTGGATAATCAAGTGCCTAGAAATAACAGGAGTCAGTAGAAACATCAGAAAAATTTGTGCAAAGATCGATGGCACAATGGAAGACACAGTTGCAGATCAATGGTGAGAAGCTGGGAGAGGTTAATATCAAGAGAGGGATATTTCAAGGAGATTCATTATCACCATTACTATTTGTTATTGCACTGTTTCCTCTGTCAACAATACTGAATAACTCAGGACATGGCTATCAAACATCAAAAACATCTGCCAGACTATCCCACCTCCTTTATATGGATGATCTGAAGCTGTATGGAAAAACATCATCTGAAATAGAATCGCTGCTCAACACTGTCCGTATATATAGCCAAGATATTGTAATGGAGTTTGGCTTGGACAAATGTGCCACACTTACTATCAAACAAGGAAAAGTAGTGAAAACTGAAGGAATCAAGATGCCCCACAAAAATAACATTAAGAGTCTGGATGAGGAAGATTACTACAAATACTTGGGTATCCTTCAAGCTGATAACATCAAGCACACTGAAGTCAAGAAAAAGATTAGAGGTGAATACATCAAGAGAGTGAAGAAGATCTTAAAGTCCAAACTCAATGGAGGAAATACCATAAAGGCAATCAACACCTGGGCAATCCAGTCATTAGGTACACAGCTGGAATAGTGGACTGGACTCAAGCAGAACTAAAAGCAATGGATAGGCAGACCAGAAAAATAATGACAATGAATCATGCCTTCATCCACGCAGTGACATTGACAGACTTTATCTACCAAGGCAAATAGGTGGGCGTGGAATGCTACAAGTACATCAGATGGTTGAAGAAGAAAAAATGGCTTTGGAAGAATATCTGAAGAACAATGATGAAGATGCACTGAAATTAGTATATCAGGAAGGCTTACTAACTACTGGAGAGACCAAACTGGCCTACAAGAAAGACCAAATGAAGAACAGAATAGAGGCATGGGAAGACAAAGCACTACATGGCCAATACATGAAAAAATAGCTGGGAAAGCACATAATAATAAAACCTGGCAATGGCTAAGAGCAGGAAAATTGAAGAAAGAGACCGAGGGACTAATTCTGGCTGCACAAGACCAAGCCTTAAGGACAAATGCATACAAAGTCAAAATTGAGAAGACAGCAACAGACAGTAAGTGCCGCCTATGCAAAGAAGCTGAAGAAACAGTGGACCACTTGGTAAGCTGTTGCAAGAAGATTGCACAGAATGATTACAAGCAGCGGCATGACAAAGTAGCAACAATGGTGCATTGGAAGATCTGCAAAAAATATCATTTGCCTGTAAGCAAAAACTGGTGGGATCATAAAATAGAGAAAGTCATAGAAAATGATAAAATTAAAGTGCTCTGGGACTTCAGAATTCAAACAGACAAGCACCTGCAACATAACACCCCAGACTTAACAATTGTCGATAAGAAAGACAAAAAAGTCTGGATAGTGGACGTGGCAGTGCCTGGAGACAGCAGAATAGAAGAGAAAGAACTGGAGAAGATAACAAAATACAAAGACCTACAAATAGAAATAGAAAGACTGTGGCAAAAGCAAGCAAGGGTAGTACCAATAGTAATAGGCTCCTTGGGTGCAATCCCAAAACAACTGGAGCACCACTTGAACACCATTGGCATTGACAAATTCGCTATTAGTCAATTGCAAAAGGCGGCCTTATTAGGAACTGCTTCCATCCTGCGACGATATCTGTAATACCATCAAACATCCACATCTGCCTATCCCAGGTCCTGGGTAAGGACTCGATAGGTAGACAACATGCCAAATCCAGTCTGAACCTCTGGCTGACTGTGCGATGATCCATATATAATTATTATTATTATTATTATTATGGATCATCGCACAGTCAGCCAGATGTTCAGACTGGATTTGGCATTTTGTCTACCTATCAAGTTGCTGCTGCTGCTGCTGCTGCTGCTGCTGCTGCTGCTGCTGTTGTTGTTGTTGTTGTTATTATTATTATTATTATCACCAGGTTGTTCTATTGTGGATCAATGCAACACTCTGCACCAGCTCTCTGGAAAGTATTTAAACCTTCCTGAAGGTATTCTGTGTGCTGTTTTCACAAATCTGAAAGTGGTATTTGATTGAAAGATTGTGGCAAAAACTGCTTCCTTCACTGATCACTGGCTCCTGCAACTATACCAGTAGGTAGTTCTCAAGATACAGGTTCTTAGTGACAGTTCAAAGTTACATTGAACATTTTCAAGGCTACTTAAGTTCTGATAGCCGACCCATCCCTTCTGTGAATGCTCAGCAATTGACCCACATTTATGAATGTTTGCAGCATCTCACAATCATGCAAGTATCATTTATGATGTTTTCTTTACCAGAGACCTACAGTTTCCAGCAAAAAATTCCCATTTCAGACAATGGATTTGCTTAATGACCACCACCTACCCTTAATGTCTACTGATGTCTAATGCCTAATGAAAATTGAACCCAGTCATTATGTGACTTAAGTAATGACTGTCCTGAGTTATAACAGTGATTCTAAGCTCACTTATAGTTGTAACTTGAGTACTTCCAAGACTTAGAACCTTCTATGAAGAGACTCCAATATAGGCTCTGTGGTTATTAGTGGAGAACTGATTCCCTATTCCAGTTTCTAAAATAATTAAACAAAACTCTATTCTGACTCTTATATTCTTCAATTTTTAAACTAACTCTACAATATGAGTTCTCATCTAAACTGTTTTTTTCTCTGCTCTATTGCTAGTAAACCAATTTTCACTCTGCTATATGCTTATTACATTGTCATTAGTTGGTTTCCCAATGCAGTCTTCATAAATTAGCATCCTACAGCATCATATGTCAATCTTGAATATTATAATTCAACTACAGGACAACCAAGAATTGCAATAAACATCCAAATTTCTGGAAGAATATATGAAAGTAATGGTAATGTAATGGATGGTAGAGAATAGGAATAATGTTATTTAAGTGCAATGGAAGAATGTAATGGAATTGAATGGAATGGAACATAGAATGGAATAAAAGAAGAATAGATTAGAATAGAATAGAATAGAATAGAATAGAATGGAATAGAATAGAATAGAATAGAATAGAATAGAATAGAATAGAATAGAATAGAATAGAATAATGCCTTTACACATACATATATTTACATCTCTATTTTGATTTATGGATCTAATGATTTTAGTTTTGTCTTATTGGTCATGCATCCCTGCCTCTGGAGGCCCTCACATGTTTTGAAGATGTTCACATATGTGACTGTCTTATTATCATGAAGAAATTAGCCAGTTTGTCTCTTCCAAATCCTATGGGACTCCATGAAAACAGGAGGAAGGAGCACTGAATTATGGTATTTATTGTTCCCATGATATTCCAGCTTATGGCTGGGAACCCCAAAGCTTTGTGAGTTGATTTGATATTATGTTGCACTCACAATTTGTGTCTGAAGAACATCTCAAAAAGAACGGTCAGTCTGATTCACTTCAAATAATGTGTGGCAGAGAGAGGCATTTGCACCCAGAAAGAAGACATTCACAGAAGATGTTAGTATTCATGGAGTTACTGTTAATTGTATTGCCTGAAGTGGTGTGCAAGGATCCTGGCCTTCAATGTGACATTCATCAGCCTCTTCCTATTCGGCACACCTATCATCAGCTTGGAGACATTAATATTGCTGGTATTATTTCTGTCTTGTTTGCACCTTCTAGTCCTATTAATTTTATTCAAGATCCTTCTCAGGGATTTCACGATGGACTTATGTAAGTACACCATTAATTTATTGTCAAGCTCTGAACCTTGCTGGTATGTTAGCTGATGCTTGAAATGTTTCCTCTAAGGACAAAAGTTCCAGAAAGAAACATCTAAAATAGGATGCCTAGGTTTATTTTATGTGAAGTTATATGTTGCTTCAATCTCCAGGTAATGTTGAAATGGAGATCAAATCTCCATTTATAACAAATCATATCTAAACAACTATCATTAAGAAAGGGGAAGCACATATTTCCCATGATCAGTTTTCTCATTTGATATTTCTGTGCCAAAATGTAGCAATTTCCTTCTGCATATAAGCCATTCTTAAAATCTGTTGTTTGATAGTGGGCCATTCTCACATATAAGAACACAAAAATAAGAATTATTTCACACATTCCACAAAATATGTTGTACTGAAGGATTGCAAGTGCCATAATGTGAAGCAGATCTTTCTCAATGTATTTTTTTTTTAAAAAAAATGTTTTACAGAATATTTTTTCAGAATTACCAGCATATTCTTGCATTAGCATTTACTATAAAAAAGATTAATGAAAATCCTCAGATCCTACCCAACATCACACTGGGCTTCCACATTTTTAACAGCAATTTTAGTCCAAGCTGGACTTACTTCACCTCAATGATTCTACTTTACACTCAGGAAAAATTCATCCCTAACTACAAGTGTGGTGTCCCAAATACCTTGGCTGCAGTCATTGGGGCACCGGACATCTCTCTTCACATGGCAACTGTGCTCTGCATCTACAAAATTCCTCAGGTAAGAAGACATACACTATTATTCTGCCATATCCCCATAGGTATCTATATGATTGCCTCTGAGAAATGGAAAACTGTTCTGATTCCTAGATAGTATTTTTCGTTTCATAGGATCAGTAGAGCTGCCTGAGTAATGAGTAAGTTTGAATAGACAGTGGGGATATGTGACATAGCAAAACATTTCTCAATTCTAGAAATTAATCCAAGGTTCAGATTTGATATATCCACAATGAGACTACTTCTAGGAAATGGTATTTACTGATTCTTGAAGAGTGAGATTTTGGTCAGATTCCTAGATATTACTTTTGTTTGATAAGATTAGCATAACAGCATGAGTAATCATCACTCTGAACAGATGGTGGGCCTATTTGACACAGCAAAATATATCCAAATTCCAGACACTGAACTAAGATTCAAATATTCATAATGAAACTATTTTGACAAAAATGTATTTACTGATACCTCAAGAGTGACATCTTGGTGGATATTTCCTAATAAATACAACCAGTTGCATAGTGTTTCACAATATAATATCAAAGATACCCAAAAATGCACATAGACCATAATCTCACACAGACCTTTGCAACTGCATATGTTTATCTTTCTTAGTTGATATATGGCTCCGCTCCAGTCATGGATAAAGAGACTCAAGCAGTTTTCTTCCAACAAATGTTTCCGAATGAATCCCACCAACATAAAGGCCTCCTGCAGTTATTGCTGTATTTTAGTTGGATCTGGATTGGAATTCTTGTAGTAAAGGATGAGAAAGGAGAGAAATTCCTTCAGGAGATGCTCCCCAAATTTTCTGAGAAGGGCATTTGCATTGAATTCATAGTAGAATTCCCAATAGAATCTAATTACAGTGATTTTACTGATACCGTGGATGAAGGACTATATATATACCGTGTTCTCATGAAGAGCACAGCCAATGTGATTCTCTTATATGGTGAAACTCAGTCCTTGTCAGTTCTGAGAACTTCCCTCCAGTTTTCAGAAGTGGAGGATATACCAAAGAAGAATAAGATTTGGCTTATAACAGCTCAGACAGATTACACTTCAATTGCCGTTCATAAATTTTGGGATATCCATTTTCTCCATGGTGCTTTATCCTTTGCAGTTCAGACAAAGGAGGTCCAAGACTTCCAGGAATTTCTTCAAAACTTGAATCCAAACAACAACCAGAATGACCATTTTCGGAAAGATTTTTGGGAACAGGCATTTGATTGTTTCTTTGCAAACTCAAAAACTGGGAAGAAATGTACTGGACAGGAGAGGCTTGAGACCCTTCCCACATCTGTGTTTGAAACAGTAATGAGTGCTCAGAGTTACAATATTTACAATGCAGTCTATGCTGTGGCACATGCTTTGCAATCTCTGTATTCATCCAAATCTAGGGGAAAAACATTTGTTAAAGAAGGGAGGAAACAGTTTCATAATCAAGGGTTGTGGCAGGTAAGTCTGTAAGCAGAGTAGTACAGAAACCACCATATCTTCAATTGCAAGATCTGTCCATAGATACTAGTGAGCAACAATTTCTTGGGGGATTGACAATCTCTTAGAATGTACTACTGTCCATGAAATTAACTGCCTGCAAAATTTAGAATGGGATTTGGTGAGTCTCCGAAACTGATTTCTTTCTTGTTTCATACCTATGGACAAAATCTTGCCAAACTGAGTACTTTTATATATGTATCCATAGTATAATCTGTGAACTATTCAGGAAGGAGTGTTTTCATCCTCTTTCTCTCACACATAATATTCAAACTGAATTGTCTTTTACTTGTCAAAAATATATCCCCTCCCTCCTGAGAATTCACCTCCTTACTACAATTCCATCTCTCTGCCATAAATGCAGTCTATTAATAAATAGAATGAGGTGATCTATTCCATTCACATGATGTGCAGTAGTTGTTTTTTCTTCCAGATCAGGAGTGTCAAACTCGCCACGTCACGTGACGTGTCACAATGTATCGCAACTTTTTCCCCATTGCTGGAGCTGGAATGTGCATGGCTTCTGCGTGACACAACCAGCCCACAGGCCAGCAGTTTTACACCCCTGTTCTAGATGCTTTCTTTGGAATAGTTGCTTTTAATCACAATCAATTCTATGATTGTTGAAAGTACAGTCATTCCTTTATTAGTCATTCCATGTGTGGAAGAGGAAGGACTGATAATTATATTGTGACATGATTACTCAAAACAGGATTCAGATGTTCCTTTTCCATCAGGCATCGGTTTCCCAGACTTCACAGGCCATTAGAAAGTCATCTGTATTTCTACACCAGAAATTAACAACAAAACGTGCTTAGTTTGGGAGCAAATGAATGGAGAAGAATGAGGAAAGCCTTATATGCTTCCTGGAATAGAGTTCTAGGAATAGCAGGAAAGGGCATAAAGGTGTTTTTAAGGAGTGCTTAAAAAAAAGAGGACCAAGATAGGGTTTAATTTTGAGCCTACTTTTTGTGAGACATATATACTCCAAGTGATGAAAGAATCATAGGTTTAAAAATGGGTATTTAAGCCCTTGGTTAGTGCAAAATTTCAAATTCTAGCATCTCAGCAGATGTTGATTCTGTCTCTCTTTGAATACATTCAGTAAAAGAAAGGGCATTGCCCTTTGGCCATTATTTCTCATTGCCTAACTCGCCATGTCATGTGATGTGTTGTGATGTATTGTGACTTTTTTTTCCCCATTGCCAGAGCTGGGGTGGGTATGGCTTTGATATGATGCAACCAGCCCACAGGCCAGCAGTTTGACACCCCTGTTCTACTGAGACTTTGTTTCATAGGTAAAATATAGTTTGCCAAAATAGATTTTTAATTAAGTTTAGATTTTACATTCTAAAAATAATGTATTATACTGAACATTTCACAGATCATCCTTACCGAACTATGGTAATCAGGGCCAGAATTTCCATTGCTAAGTGATGCCGTTATAAAGTATACTGTCATTTGACCATGCAGCTTACAAAAGCAATAGTGACAGTTTCCAATTATCATTGTTAAGTGGGGACTGCACAGGTTTTGAAGCACTTCATGTGATTCCAACCTCCAACTTCCTTCCAGTTTCCCCATTGACTTTGCTTGTGGAAACCGAGCAAGGAAGATTTCAAATCCCAATCATGTAATTTTGGGATACTGCAACAGTCAGAAATCCACTTACCAAGTTCCAATATTGTGATCACATGACCACAAGGGTGTTGTGACAGCTGGAACTTCAAGGGAGTCATCAGTACCATATGTTTTGCACCAACCAATTTCAAATGATTGCTGAACAAGCAGCCATTGAATGAGGACCACCTGTACTTAAATATTTCTGTATTGTCTCATATAGAGAGACCTCCAAGACATTTTCAGCCCGCAAAAGTAGATCAGACTGGGAAACCATCACCATGTAGGTCAGGATTAATTTTATTTCAAGAGCTGTAGTAACTGAACCTTGCAAGTCTGAATGTGCTTAGCTCTCTACCATATTCTGTTTGTTTGATACACTAAGGTTTCTCTGAAATGTTTTCTCAACTAATATTTCTTAATCAAGGTTCAAGTACTTATTTGAATGTTACCTTGATAGTTGCTCTCCCTTCTGTCCTTCAAGACCATTCATATGATCATTACAAATGCAGATATTTCCCCATTCACAACACATTAGCTGTGGGAGAAGGACCCTGACTACCTCTGTCTCTTGCTAGCTGTCCAGGAATGGAGTTATCATATATTGTAGCCCAGTTCTGTATGTGAACTAAGATTGAATGCATATCACTCCTCCAAGTGAAGTGATCCTGAATCCCATCTAGGTTACCATAACTTAGTATGCCTTATGGCCATTTTTCTCTCTGTTTTGAACATAAGATAATATAGCCAAATACATAACACAACATCTAGATAAAACATATTGTAACTGGAAAGGGTTTTGTGTCTGTCTGTATATACATAAAGTTAGATTTTGTTTTAAATTGTTAGTTCCTTGCCTCTAGTCTGTTTGATTTCAACTATACTGTAACTGAAATCAAATTTTAGCATAGCTACATATATAAGGCTCTTTATAAGTAAGAAGAGTATTCAACTATTATATCCCTATATATTCTACATATTGTTGTTGTTTAATCATTAAGTTGTGTCTGAGTCTTTGCGACCTCATGGACCACAACACCCAAGGCCCCCCTATTGTCCACTGTCTCACAGAATTTGCCCAAATTAATGTTCATTGTGCTGAAGACACTATCTAACCATCTCATCCTCTGCTGTCCTTTTGACTTATCCTTTTGCTTTTCTTCCTTCCCAACATCAGGATCTTTTCCAACGAGTCCTCTTTTCACATTAGGTGGCCAAAATATTTGAGCTTCAGCTCCAATATCTGTCCTCGAAAGCAGTCAGTGTTTATTTCCTTTAGGAATGATTGATTTAGTCTACTTGTACTCCAAGGAGCTCTCAAGACTCTTCTCCAGCACCACAAATCAAAAGCATCAATTCTTTGGTGCTCAGCTTTCCTTATGGTCCAACTCTCACAGTTGTACATTACTACTGGGAAAACCATAGCTTTGACTATACAGACTTTTGACAGCAAGGTGATGTCTCTGCTTTTTAATACACTGTGTAGGTTTGCCATAGGTTCCTCCCAAGGAGTAAGCTTCTCTTAATTTTATAGCTGAAGCCACTATCTGCAGTGATTTTGTAGCCCAAGAAAATAAATCTGTCACTGCTTCCATTTCTTCTCCTTCTGTTTGCCAGGAGTGATGGGAACAGATGCCATGATCTTAGTTTTTTCATGCTGAGTTTCAAGCTAATGTTTGCACTCTCCCGTTTTACCTTCATCAAGAGGTTCTTTATTTCCTCTTCACTTTCTGCCATAAAAGTATATTGTCTGCTTATCTGAGGTTGTTAATATTTTTCCTGGATATCTTAATTCCAGCTTGTGATTTATCCAGCCTGGAGTTTTTCATCATTTACTTTGCCTATAATTTAAATGACAGGGTGAAATATACAGCCTTGTGGTACTCCTTTCCCTATTTTGAACCAATCATTTGTTCCATGTCCAGTTATAATTGTTGCTTATTGAACCTGCATAGAGGCTTCTCAGTTGGTTTGATACTCCCAGCTCTTTTAAGAACTTGTCACAGTTTTTTTTTTAAACAAGTTTTATTGATTTTCCATTTTTACAAACCTTTGGGTATTTAAGGAAGCAACATGGTGGTTGGGTAATACATAGTACAATAACACGCTTATCCATACATATATCAGTTTACATCATCAGAAATTTCCTCTCTGTTTCCTTAGTTATTATACCAAATTCAAATTAGTAGATTGCTAGTTATAACTCAATCATTTAAAACATTTATAAACAACTTTTAGATTATATATCTCCAGATCCTGTTTTTAACTTTTGTCTGGTATCAATTACAATGTTCCAGTTGGCTTACTGTCCAATAATATACAAATTTTGGATAGCCCCCGGTTCCCTTAATTCATACAAAATAATATCATGTCTAAAATACACTTATTATTTGTTCCAATAAATTCTTAATTTATTTCACAATCATATTCTAATTCCCATTTTAATATCATCGCTTATAAAATGACCTTTATCCTCTAAATCCATCTTCTATTTATAATTCAAAACAATTACTTAAGTAACTAATTTATTTCCCTTATAAATATAAACCTAATTATTAAATCCAATAATTCTCCTTGGCTTATTACATAAAATTTCCATTAGGTATCACACAAAGAAAACCATTTTTTAAATCTAAGTCTGGCTTTCCTTTTATTCCAAGCCGGCTTCCATAAAAAAGCTTTTAGATCATCAAGTGGCTCTCCCTTCTTCCCTGCATTTATCATTTGAAACAGGGGAGACCATCCAATCATCAGCCTATCAAGGAAGCCGGTCCCTTCACAGTTATTGAATTGTTTGCCAAATGGTTTAAATCTTCATATCTGAGTTAATATATTATCATATATTCAGGCTGGTCTTCTTCTGGTTTCAGCTGAATTAGATGAACAGTCATGTTCGATGTTGTAATTGTTTTTGGATCATCTAGATTGTCTAGAATCTCAATGTGTTGTCGTAAGGTTCCACCTTAGCATTGCTTTCTTCAATTTCTGTTGCTGTTGTAGTTGTAAAGTCTTTAAGTGAGGTCAATGTTTGGGTGTCAAAGTTCTGAGAAGATTGTTGCTGGAATTTTTTAAAATCCTCTTTGTTATTAGTTCCTTCTTCTGTTGCTTTTTGAAGTATGGATTCCTCTAATGGGGTTAAAGCTGCGTTTTATGGCTTTGAAGTGGCACATAAGCAGGGCTTTTTTTGTCATAGAACACCCAGAGTGGAATTCCAGCACCTTTTTTAGATTGAACCTTGTAGGGTAGGCAAGGCGGGTGGTATAACATGTGTGAGTTCTGGCACCTTTTTTTTAAACAAAAAAAGCACTGCACATAAGTCTTTCATTCTAGAATTCATTAGCTCAGTAGCCTCTAGAATTTTTTCAAGTATAAGTTTAACATTAAGCTGTGGGTGGTGTTCCTCCATTTCTGTAATGGCTATTTTTAATAAAAATCAATAACTTCCACTTCCACTGTAAAGAGATATTTTCACCACCCAGCTGTTTCAAGTTCTTATCTTTTGATTGCTGTCAAGGACAAATTTTAGTCTCAGAGGTTTCCCAGTCAGAAAAAAATTATTCCACTTGCTCTGCCACATTTCACCACAAGATGTCCCCAGTAACATACAAAATAGGACTTTTGTTGAGTTTAAAAAAGGGGAAAAAAAGAAGATTCCCTCTTTTTTCCCCCAAGTTAAAAAAAAGAGTAAAACAGTACGTTTTTGTAGAAGTACAGAACTTTTGGGGAGCCCAGGTATCCAGATATTACAAGTCCAGGTATGTGGTTGTTTAATCTTATTGTTCCTTTTTTTGTTTCTTGGCTTTATTTTCCCGGAGTAAGCAAAAGCCGTGGAATTAACCTGGGGGAAAAGGGTGTTTCAAGAGTTTTACAGGAAAGCAGTTGGGAAAGAGAAAAGGAAAAACAGGGTCTCACCCACTCCTCTAGTTGCTTCTTCATGCTTAGTTAGTGCTTTGGGCTTTTGGCTGGTTCGATTAAGTGACGGCAAGTTAATGGCCGCTCTTTTCCTTGTTGGTCCTGAGGAGTTACCCCAGATCAAACGGAGAGGCTGCCACCCTCTGCAATCCAGCAAGAGTCCTCTCCAACTGTGGTCGCCCCTCCAGGGTAACTTTCGACCCTTTCCAGGGTCTTCCAAAGGAGAAAAACCAGACAGTGGGGAGAGCGGTCTCTCCGCTTATCCGCCAGTGTTGAAAACTGGAACCGGTAGCCCCAGTAATAACTGTTGCTTATTGAACCCAAATTAGAGGTTTCTCAGTTGGTCTGATACTCCCAGCTCTTTTAATAACTTGTCACAGTTTGTTGTGATCCACACAATCAAAGGCTTTAGCATAGTCAATGAAACAGAAGTAATCCAGCAAATGTTGGCAATTTGTTCACTATTTCCTCTGCCTTTTCAAAAAATAATTTGTACTTCTTGTGGTTCTTGGTTCACATACCGCTGAAGCCTAGCTTGTAGGATTTTAAGTATAACCTTGCTATTGTGTGAAATGAGCACAATTATATGGTAGTTTTAAACTTTTTAGTATTTATTATATATTTATTACAAGTCCTCTAGCTTAAGTAACTTTTACAATTAAACTACAAAGGTTTTGTTTGTTTGTTTGTTTTGCAATTCTATGTTAATTTTATTTCAGTAAGCTTCCTTTGTGTTAGAATGATTGTTATGTCATTTGTTTTATACTGGCCTACAACTAAATTTTTTTAAAAAAATGTTTTTTTCTTTGTTTAAAGAAACATTCATATGAATGTTTTGAATATATGAATTATGTCTCCCTGCCTCAGTCCTATTCTCTCTCTTTTCCTTTCTGAGTATCAATATATTTCAGGTTCATTCTTTTCTGAGAAGTGTCAGATTCAACAACAGTGTTGGTGAAAAGATCTCCTTTGACAAAAATGGAGAACTCATTGGTGGATTTGATATTATCAACTGGATCACATTCCCAAACCAATCCTTTGTGAGGGTCAAAGTTGGAATAATAGATCCCACAGCTCCAGCAGACAAGTTCTTCAATATTTCTGTGGATTCCACCACGTGGCCAGTAGGCTTTAATCAGGTTAGCTTTTTGAATCTAGATTGGTCTGCCTTCATTTAAATATCCATATTGATGAAAGTCTCAAAGCATCATTTCTGACTAACCTACAGTAGATACAAATGTCATGGGGAAGGAAAAATATCAGTATTTTTTTTTACTTTTTTAGCAATTGCTATTGAACATTGTACTCTTTATTTTGGCCCCAGGTTAAATATGGACAATGATTTTCATAGTTATTTTTTTTTTGAAAATTTTTATACAAATTTTGATACAACATAGTTTTGACATAAAAACTGCAAGCTAGTGTACTAGATTTCATAAGTTAGCCGGCTTCAAAATTGAGAAGTTGAGAAGACCATTTTTACTCAGCACAATAATTGTTTTTGGACAGTGGGCATAGAAGGCCATAAATACCAATAATTGTAGATATTTAATTCATTATTATTTCAGACCAATTACATCAAAAATTATGTTATCACACTACTTTATTTTTAATCTACTGGTTGCACACTAACATTATCTCTCCAAGTACTTCCTTTCTGTATCTTAAAATATTCTTCTTCATTCATTGATAGGCATTACCTCTATCTTTGTGTAATGATCCTTGTGAGACAGGATACAGCAAGGCCAAGAAAGAAGAGGAGTGGTTTTGCTGCTATGATTGCCGCCTATGTCCAGAAGGGAAAATATCAAAGGAGAAGGGTAGGAAATTTTCAAATATAATGGGACTAAGCCAAGATGGCACAACACTATAATTCCCTATATCAATCCACATGCATTCTTTTTCAGACACAGATGATTGCTCTCCATGTCCAGAAGACCAATATCCAAATCCTGACAAAAATATATGCCTTCCAAAGCGGATCACCTTTTTGTCCTATGAAGAACCCTTGGGAATCAGTCTGACTGTTCTTTCTCTTTGCTTTTCTTTAATGACAACTTTGGTAATAGCAATTTTTCTGAAACATAAAGACACTCCCATTGTCAAAGCCAACAATCAGAATCTCACTTATATACTCCTAGTTTCTCTTCTCCTTTCTTTCCTTTGTGTCTTTCTGTTTGTTGGGAGACCCAATACAATTGTGTGTCTCCTTCGACAACCAGCTTTTGGCCTCATCTTTTCTCTGGCGGTTTCTTGTATATTGGCCAAAACCTTTGTTGTGGTTCTAGCATTCATGGCCACCAAACCTGGTTCCAAATTGAGGAAATGGGTGGGAGGAAGAATGGTTAGTTTCATTCTACTGTCCTGCTCCCTTGTTCAAATATGTGTTTGTGCTGTATGGATGATAGCCTTACCACCATATCCAGATTTTGATGTGCATTCAATACCTGAAGAACTTATCCTGGAGTGTCATGAAGACTCGGTCATGTTCTACTGTGTTTTGGGTTTTATGGGTTTTCTTGCTCTGGTTAGTTTCTCTGCTGCTTTTCTAGCTAGGAATTTACCTGACAGCTTCAACGAAGCCAAATTCATCACCTTCAGCATGTTGGTCTTCTGCAGTGTTTGGCTGTGCTTTATTCCAACCTATCTGAGCACAAAGGGAAAATATACATTGGCTGTGGAGATCTTCTCCATGATCTCCTCCAGTGGTGGCTTATTAGTGTGTATCTTTCTTCCCAAGTGTTTTATCATTGTGATGAGACCTGAACTGAACAATAAACATCAGCTCACAAAAAGAAAGTTTTAACAAAGCTGTTTGTGTGACATCATATATAATGTATTTTGGGGAACTTATTCACTTGTACATTGAAGCCACATAGCAATGTGGTGTTAGACTGGCCTTCTATGATGCCCTGTCCCCTAGGGCTTGGATAATTTGAAACTCTTTTTCCTTCTGGAGGTCAATTATAATTGGGGACCATAAAATGTGTAAATAAATAAATAATAGGACAAATTGATTTGTTGAGATATTTTAGTTATGTTATAGACAATTCTGACTAAATATATAGGTTGGATGTGAATTATATATTTATCTTTATTGGTCTTCTTAATTCATATCCAACTAGAATGTATAACAAGAAGTGGGCATTAAACACAAATGAGCTTTTCATTTAAACAGGGAAGACCTATGAATTGGGTTTTTAAAAAATATTTTATTGGTTTTTTACAATAACAATCTCCAGTGCCTGTTGTACAATGTGTTGTCTTGGTTTATATATTTGAACAAAAGACAATGGTAATTAAAAGAGTCTATAATAATTTTAATAATTCCATAATTACTATATTCATTAATAATATATGTCTTTGATCTTCTTTCTCCCAATTGTATTCTCCTTTTTCAACCTTAAACAGGTATAATTCTTAATATTTTCAATGTATAAATAATTAAATATAAATGTTTTTTCATGTTTGTTCAGATAATGATAATGTATCATCAGCTTATATTATTCTTATAGAAATCATCTCATTAATTCACCATGCATCCTATTTTCATAGTTTTTGTTTAAGCATAATTTCCCCTTTATATTCAATCCATTCTTATCAATCATGATTTTTTCAATGTTAGTCATATAAATCAGGGTTTTTCAACCTTTTCACCCATTGTACCACTTTTAGGATATGGCAACATCTGAGTACCACCAGTTGCCTAGCAAGGTGTCAAAAACTTGATCACCCAAAAAAAGAAAAAAAGGAAAAAAATGATAAAGTACAGGTAGTCCTAGACTTACAACACTTCACTTAGTAACTGTTTGAAGTTACAATGGCACTGAAAAAAGTGCCCTCCAAGCTATAGCCGAGCAAGACACTTGCCTGCCCACCCGGCCGTGCTCTTTCTCCTGTCCGAAGTTTTCATTGTTGTAAGCATTTCTGTTGAGGGATGGGGATGCAGTGGAGTGTTTGGTTTTTATTCCCCCTGTCTGCTGGGTGGTTGTAGCAGGTTTTCATCACCTGGGATACTATGACCGTCATAAGTATGAATCAGTTGCCAAGCATTTGAATGTAAATCACAAGATCCTGGAGATGCTGCAACATTTCAGCTGATTGGTGCTTCTTCTGGGCTCAGCAGAAGTGCCAGGATCAGTGCTGCTTTCCAGCTGATTGGTGCTTCTTAAGGGCTCAGAAGAAGCACAAGGATTAGCACTGAGCTCCAGCTGTAGCCTGGCACTGATCCTGGCACTTCCGCTGAGCCCTGACAGCTCCAGTCATCTCTCACTCAGGCTTGTGCAGTGCTGCTACTGCTTCAGTTCATTCCCTTCCCTCACTACCACCTTTCTAGGATGGTTGCATACCACCTGCCAGGTGCCAATGTACCACAGGTGTTACCTGTACCACTGGTTGAAAAGCCGTGATCTAGTCCCCTGCTCAGGCAGGAAACCCTATAATATTTCAGACAAATGGCTGTCCAGCCTCTTCTTAAAAATTTCCAGTGTTGGAGCATTTCCCAGGGGACTTTCAAACACATTTGCAGTTGAAGTGGCAAAAGAGTTAAGCTCATGCCATCGAATCTCATGTTAACCAATTTCCAAAAGTCCTGAGTAACAGTCAAGGGGGAAGCTACACTCAGGGTGCACTTCAATGGATGTGAGGGCCCCCTGGAAGTTGTAGTATTTGAGGGCAACCACACAAGCCTCATTGGGCTTGATTGGTTTGATGCATTGGGAATCCATGTAACTGGAATAAACAGCACACAAGCAGTGGACTTAGTGGCAGTTTGCCAGGAGTTTGCTGACGTTTTTAGCCCTCACTTAGGAAAATATAAGGGTCCTCCCATAGCTCTTCAGTGTGATCCTGCCATAATCCAATACAGATCAAACCGTGTAGAGTGCCCTTCGCCCTCAAGCAGAAGATCAATGCAGAGCTGGACAAGCTGGTGCAGCAAGGCAACTTGCAGCCAGTTGATAGAAGTGAATGGGAAACCCCCATACTTACACCACTTAAGGCCAATGGAGAGGTGCGAATATGTGCAGACTACAAGTGCACTATCAATAGGCCATTCCAACAACACACATATCCAGTGCCCATAGTCAGCCACATTTTGGTATCACTACAGGGAGGTCGCATCTTTGTCAAGTTAGATTTGGCTCAAGCCTATCAGAAACTGCTGGTGGATGATGCCACAGCAGAAGCTCAAACCATAGTTACTCACAGAGTATGCTTTCAAGGTTAAGCACTTATAATTCAGGGTCAGTGTTGCCCCAGGCTTCTTCCAGGGAGTGATGGAGCGCACGCTCAAGAGTATTACAGGTGTGTGTCTATATTTCAATGATGTCCTCACAGTTGGGGAATCAGTCAAAAAATTGGCAGAATGGCTCAAGGCCATCCTTCAGTGCTTCTGCAAAGCAGGGCAGAAGCTGAAGTGGGAGAAAGGTAAGATTGGGTGGCTTCAACTTAGTTCCTCGGTTTCCGTCTAGATGCCCAAGGCATTCATCCTGCTGAATCCAAGCTCAAAGCAATTCAGGCCCCCAGTCCAAAATCAAAGGGGGAGCTCCAAGCATTTCTTGGACTGCTCAATTTTTATCATGCCTTCCTACCTCACAAGGCCACAGTTGCAGAGCCGTTACACCGGCTCTTGGACAAACATGCACAGCAGAAGTGGACGAGGAGCTTCTCAGCAGTCAAATCACTGCTGTCTTCAAATTCAGTTTGGATGCATTTTAACGAAAATCTGCTTGTCAACATCCCTTGTGATGCATCACCATATGGGGCTGGGGCTGTGTTGAGTCATTTAATGGCTGACGGAAGGCAAATTCCAATAGCCTATTACTCGAGGACCTTGTCTTCTGCAGAGCGTAATTATGCTCAAATAGATAAAGAGGCTTTGACCATAGTGGCAAGGATCAAGAAGTTTCATGACTATCTATATGGTAGGCCCTTCACAGTCTTCACAGACCATAAGCCACTCCTGGGTTGTTCACAACAAACAAGCAAACACCCCAGATCATATCCCCTAGGATGTTGAGGTGGTCAATTTTCCTGTCAGTGTATGATTATAGTTTGATTCATAAATCAGGTAGAGAAATGGGCCACACAGACAGCTTTAGTAGACAACCCCTGCCACAGAGCCTGACCCTGCTCCAGCCATGCACATCCTGGCTATTCAGGACCTTCCTGAGTCTCTCCTTAATGAGGGGATGTGGCTGCAGAGACAGCTTCAGACATAATGCTGAGCCATGTGCTGAACTGGATGTTCACAGGATGGCCAGAAAATAGTCCCAGGTCTAATTTTCAGAGTTTCAGCAGGAGGTAGGATGAACTGTCAGCCCACAGGGGGTGCATATTGTGGGGTAGTTGGGTGGTAGTTCTGAACTCACTGAGAACTAGAGTCTTGGAGTCTCTGCATGAGGGACATCCAGGAATAGTCTGGATGAAGGCACTCACGTGAAGCTACCTTTGGTGGACTGGGCTGGACAAATATATTGAGGCTCAGGTACACAGCTGCCATATTTGCCAGCAATCTAGACCAGAGATGCCCCATGCCTTTGTCCACTGATGGGAAACCACACATGCCCCCTGGTCCAGGATCCACATTGATTATGCAGGGCCTTTCCAGGAACAACTCTTCCTCGTTGCGGTGGACAGTCACTCCAAGAGGTTAGAGCTGCCCAGGAGTTTTGCCACACATGGGTTACCTGATGTGATAGTTTCTGACAATGGAGCCCAGTTTATTGCTTCAGAATTTCAGTCCTTTTTAAGGGCTAATATGATCAGACACACCACATCAGTCCCTTTTCACTTCAAATGGCCAAGCAGAGTGCATGGTCCAAACAACTAAGGATTTCTTGAAGTGGATAGTAACTGGTAACTGGCAACATAGACTGGCAGATTTTCTACTCTGCCAACGCACAAACCCATGCACTTCCACAGGCAGAAACTCAGCAGAATTAAGATGGAGATGGCGCTTGATCACAAAGCTGGATTGCCTAACTCCAGAGTTGCCTCTCAAGCAGCACAGCCAAAGGCACCATGGCACTTCAAGTGGGTGACCCAGTTTGGGTGCAGAACTATGGGCAAGGAGCATTGTGGATAGTAGCTGTGGTTTTTAAGGTGACTGGGCCACTTTCTTTTCTTTTTTTTTTTTTTATTGAAAGTTTTATAAATTTTACAAAAAGACAAAAATAATACAAAACAAAAAACAACATATACAAAAAAAACTAAACATCACATATAAACCCCCCCATCCCCCACCCCTCACAAACACCCTCCCTTCCCCCCCCTGAGCTTCCCAGAGCAGAATATAGGCTTAGTTAAAAATTAGCAAATAAAAATAAAAAATTAAATTAAAAAAATTTTATATTTATATATATAAAAAAAAGTATCTATATATAACATTCTCTATATATGAAAATAAAACTTATGAAAAAGCTATGTAATATTTTTTAATACCCAATCTAAATTGTATAAATTTTATCCATTTGTCCCAAACGGCAAGAAACTTCTCTTGCGTTTGTTGCTTTAAGAAAGCCGAAATCTTTGCCATTTCCGCCAGATAAGCTACTTTAAGAAACCATTCCTGCAATGTAGGCAAAGATTCCTTCTTCCAGTATTGTCCTACTAACAGCCTGGCGGCTGTAATCAAATTTAACATCAATACAACCTCCTTTGTATCACAATCTGTAACAATGCCCAACAAAAATAATTGCGGAGTAAATTTTACCCTCCTTCTAAAAATTCTCTGGATATTCCACCATATTTTGATCCAAAATGCTTTTATCTCTCTGCATGACCACCAAATATGATAATAAGAAGCATCCGTATAACCACATCTCCAACATTTGGGTTGTACGTCAGGGTACATAAGAGACATTTTTTGTGGATCAAGGTGCCATCTATAAAACATTTTATAAAAATTCTCCCTAAGGTTCTGTGCTTGTGTAAATTTGACATTTCTCACCCAAATGGTTTCCCAGATATCCAATGAGACTGGGACACCAAAATTCTGCGCCCATCTAATCATGCAGTCTTTAATTAATTCCGTTTCTGAGTCCATTTCAACTAATACCCCATAAATTCTCTTGATATGGGTTTGTCTTTGATCCTTGACTTGCTTAATAAGATTTCCATCTTCTCTAAGAAAACCCAATTTACAATCCACCTTCCATTTATCTACTAGTTGCCTATATTGAAACCAAGAATAAATAATATTTTCTTGCGCTAAATCTTCCCGTAATCTTAACTGCCAGTTTTGCCCATCCCATCTAAGTAACTGACTATAAGACACCATATCCATTTTTACACCTCTTATTATTCCTTCTATCGCATGCCAAGGTATGGCCCATAATAGAACTTTAAAATCACTTTTATAATATTTTCTCCAAGTCCTAAGTAAAGAGATTCTTAAAATATGAGATTTAAAGACCCAATCCATTTTTTATTAAATATTAAATAGGCATGCCACCCATAAAGTAAATCCCATCCCTCTATATGAAGTATCTCAGGATTTGTCAAATTTACCCAATCACTAATTAGTGTTAAAACCACCGCATCGTAATATAATTTCAAATTTGGTACCTTGAGTCCACCCCTCTCACGGAAGTCTTGCATAATTTTAAACTTAACCCTTGGCTTTTTCCCTGCCCAAATAAATTTATTAAGACCCTTCTGCCACTCACTTAGGTTAATCTCATTTTTCAAAATCGGTAACATTTGAAACAAAAAAAGAAACTTGGGTAGAATATTCATTTTTATCACTGCAATTCTTCCCATGAGGGATAATTGCAACTTCTCCCAATTCTTCAAGTCCTTCTGTACCCTGACCCACAACCTTTCATAGTTATTTTTAAATAATTTTACATTAGAAACAGACAACATCACCCCCAAATATTTTACCTTATTAACAATCTCAAAACCCGTCAAGTTAGCCAAAATCTGCTTCTCCTGACTAGACATATTTTTAGGTAAAATTTTAGTCTTATTTACATTAATCTTGAAACCCGAAACCAAACCATAATAATGAATCAACTGTAATAAGTTTACTACAGAGCAATCAGGTTGCGACAAAGTAACAACCAAGTTATCCGCAAAAGCTCTCAACTTATATTCCTTTTTGTTAACTTCTATTCCTTTAATTTCCTGAGACTCTCTAATTTTAATCAATAATATTTCCAATGTTAAAACAAACAACAATGGCGATAAAGGACACCCCTGTCTAGTACCTTTCTCTATTGTAAAAACCTCCGACAAACCTCCATTAACAATAAGTTGTGCCGTTTGTTTTTGATATATTACCATGAGGGCTTGTAATATCTTTTCGCCAAAATTCATTTCTGCCACTTTCTTGACCAACTGCGGTGGAGGTTAGCAAACCAGCCAATAACTCATGACTCTAGTGACAGTCAAACTCAGGAGCAGCACGATGGCTGTAGTGCATCAGACTCTGCCAGCAATGGTGGAGTTCTCTGAATAGAGGATGAGACTCAAGTGTCTGGTGAATCAGTCCCAACCATTGATACCACAACCAATGGACAATGCCAGCTGATGGCTCCATTTTCAGGATTGGTGGACTCTGTTCCACCTGTGGACACTGGGTTGGGCCTACCAGGACAGTCCATCACAGAGACTCGAGTCTACCTGTAATGGATGGGTCCCATAGCCCTGGTCTTCCAAGCCTGGCCGACGAGCTGACAACCTGAGGCCTCCAGCAGTTCCGAGGCATTCGGAATGAGCGAAAAGGCTACCAACATATTTAAGGGACTATGTCCACATATGACCTTATGAACTATCTAGGGGGAAAGGGCTGTAACATATTGACGTGAATTACTTGGAATTGTTGAAAAAAAACGGTCATAAGACTCTGTCAGTTAAGAGCCAGACTTTCTGTCTACATGCTAATTATCTTGTGTTAAAGTGGGAACTAATACTTGAATCCTACTGGTTGCCGCCTAGTTGCTGAGTGTATAAATAGAGGTGGAGCTGCAGCTATCCAGGCTTCTGTTTAAACATTTAATAAAGAGTTGTTGTTCACCTGCTGCCTCGTGGATGTCTCACAGAACACCAAACTTAACAGCCACATTTTCCTGAGACTTCAGAAGAAGTCTACATCCCCTGGGATACTTCTGTAGGGAGGAGAGGCTCATAGTAAACTATTCCAAAATCCAAATGATGTTTTTTTTTTCAAAGGGACTCAGATGCCTCAAAAGTCATTGCCAAAAAAACCCATCAATAATAATATAGAACACATTTTTCTTTTAATATCTTGGAATAATATTCCAACTCTATGGAATCTGGAATAAACCAATTAGATCTTTTTTTCTGAAAAGACAAACAAGAACACTAAGGACATACTGGGTCTTCTTACTAAAGGAAGCAAGAATACACCTGCTGAGATAATACTTTTAAATACTTTTTAAACCCCAATCCATTTTCAATATAAACATATATAGCTCAAAGTTCCTCTCTACAGCATCTTGAATTCTGCCCTAGTAAATCTTTCATAAGTTCTGTGTAGGATTTTATTTGCTTTATACTATCAGTCTAGGCCCCTGATATTTCCAGGAGAGTCACTAGTTCAGCAACCATTTCTTAGGCAGAAAATTATTGTTCTTATTGAAGGACCTCACATATATCCAAAATTTTACATGCATTCTATGCTGTTCTATGTTTTTATGCTTTTTGTTACATATCATATGTCACTGAAATCTATCAGTTATCTCTCTCTCCCCCTCTCTCTCTCTCTCCCTCTCCCTCTCCCTCTCCCTCCCCCCTCTCTCTGCCTCCCTCCCTCTCTCTCATCCATCCACCTGTCATTAATCCAGCTATCCAGCTTTCTAGCTATCTAGGTTTCAAGTTACTGTATATAGCTATCTAGCAAACAATTTAGTTATCTAACTCACTGGCTGTCTGACTAGCTGTTCAATATCTACCTCTAAAAGTATATAATAAAACATTACATTGTTTTATTAAAAAAGTATTGTACCTTTATCATAGTCAATTAATTTGTATATAGCTATTTTATTATTTTGCTTTTAGTATATTCAGTATTTAGTATATTTTACTTTCTTTTATCTATTTTTAGAAAATTTAGTTAATTTAATTCTGGGTAACCTTCTATAAACATTTTATAAAATACTTTTAAGACAATATAATCAAGATTTCAGATTAAATAAACTAAAAAATAGCCTCCAAAATTATTAAACTGAACACCAAACAAATTTGTGTTTGAGAATACAGCTTCCAGTTTCTTTTATTCAGAATATTACATATATAAGGACATATATTATATATATAAGAAGAGCTGAGGTGGTGCAGCAGTTAGAGTGCAGTACTGCAGGCCACTTTAGCTGACTGTATTCAGCAGGTCAGCAGTTCAAATCTCACCGGCTCAAGGTTGACTCAGCCTTCCAATCTTCCGGGTAGGTAAAATGAGGACCCAGATTGTTGGGGGCAATGTAAATATATATATATACACCAGTAAGCAATGTATGTGTGTATATATATATATATATATATATATATATATATATATATATATATACACATACACATTGCTTACTGGTGTACACCGCTTAGAGAGTGCTTGCACTTAAAACAGTATATAAGTCTCATAAATAAATAAATAAATCACGACAAATTCCAATGCATATATTTTTATCTTTGGCTGATATATGGGCTTTCTTCAACTACATAAAATGGATTATCTGAACTTTAAAGTATCTCTCAGAATTAATGCCTTATGAGTTTCACACCAAAATGCCAGTCCCAGACAAGATTGCTTAAATAATTCTTTTTATTAGATGCTGTTTTTTATTCAGATCAGGCCTTACAATAATAATGTAGCATTTGGGGAAAAAAACACAGGCCAGAAGCCCAGCACTGGAGGCCAAGAGGGAGAAGATTTGCACAGCCACTGTGTATTTCCCTTTGGTGCTCACATAGGCAGGGACAAAGGACATCCAGACACTGCAAAAAACAAGCATGCTAAATGTGATGGATTTGGTTTCCTGGAAAGCATCTGGTAACTTCCTAGCTAGGAAAGCTGCAATAAAACTGACCATAGCCAGCAAGCCCATAAAAGATAAGACACTATAAAACATTACAACTGACCCTTCATTGCATTCTACAACAATTTCAGAAATGAAGGAGTGCATATCAAAGTCTGGGAAAGGGGGTGAGGTGGCTAGCCACACTGTACAAAGAAGGGTTTGAATGAAGGAGCAGGAGAGAACAATAGAAAGAGCCAATCTTTTCCTAAGCCAGGTCCTCATCTTTGATCCTGGCTTGGTGGCCATGAAAGCAAGAACCACAGTGATGGTTTTGGCTAATATACAAGAAACAGCCACTGAGAAAATGATCCCAAAAGCAGTCTGTCGAAGGAGACAGGTCACTATCATGGGTCTGCCAATGAAAAGCAGAGGACAAAGGAAAGAGAGAAGGAGGGAGATGAGGAGGGTGTAGGAGAGGCTGCGATTGTTAGCCTTAATGAGAGGAGTGTTGTGATACTTCAAGAACACTCCTAGTACAGAAATTGTGGCAAGAGAAAGGATAATGGCCATAGTCATCATGCTGCTTCCTAATGTTTCTTCATAAGAGAGATAAGTTATGTATTTCAGATGACACAAATTCTGTTTATTGTTGGGATACTGATCTTCTGGGCACTGAAAGCATTGGTCCATATCTGCAAAAGCAAATATAAATTGAAAGTAAAGAAATGGTTGATAGGCCACCAGTAACAGAATAAAGATATAAAACACAAATTTGGGAAACAGAGTGTTGAGTGGTGAACAAATGTAAACAATAGTAGTAGTAATAGTAGTAGTAGTAATAATAATAATAATAATAATAATAATAATAATAGTTGACCAACTGTGGCAAAAAAGCAAAGTTAATACCAATAGTAAAAAGCTCATTTTATCCAGTCCGAAAACAACTACAGCACCACTTGAACCCCATCGCCATTGACAAATTCACCATCAGTAAATTGCAAAAGGCAGTTTTACTTGAAATAGCTTCCATTTACTTGAAATAGCTTACATCCTATGACAATATCTGGACCACAACACCATCAAGCATCCATATGAAGTTCTTAGGAAGGACTCGATAGTTGGTCAAAATATCAAATCCAGTCTGAATGTCTGGCTGACTGTGTGACCAACCTTAGTAATAACATACTTACTTCATGTGGATTTCATTCATAAACCACTCAAATATGGATGGAAATAATTAACCAAAGGTCATTTTATTTATTTTTGTAATATTTTTTTAAAAATATATATTATTTTTTAAAAAAATTAAAAAACAAATATCTCAAAGGTATTTATGAATCATCCTACAATGAAAAAGATAAACCATTCATATTGTATTGAACTAAAGATAGGAAGGATTTAAAACAGGATGGATTCAATATTCCCTTAATCACAATTTTCACATTCATCTGATCATAAATCATTGGGAAAAATTACACATGGTTAGGAAATTTGAGTGTGATATCTAAGCGATGGAGGACATCCAATATCTTTCACAGTTTCTCTTACCTGTCTGATTTGTGATCTCTCTCTGTGGACAGGGGATGCAATCATAACAGCAAAATGGTTTTCCTTCTCTTGAGGTCTTTCTGTAACCTGAAGGGCAATTATCATTACACAAGGAGAGAGGTGATGCCTGCCCATGAAGGAAATAAAAATAGTTTGGAATGTTTGGAAATTATATTCTCAGATTGTCATTACAAAATTTTGAGATTGTGGTGCTTAATAGCATCTTCCTCACTTTCCTGACTTAGATAAAATAGCATTCAGAAACATAAATAATTCCAAGCCAATTAATCATACAACTAATACCATCAGGCTAAAAGAAGATGAACTCCTTAGTCTACATATCAACTAGATGTTTCAGCTTTTGCAGGCAATGCTTCTTGTAGTTCCCATTCATTATGAACTTAATGGCACATCTTTTATTATTGCAAAGTTAATCTATGAATGTCACCAGAGCTAAAGTTACTCTCCCAAAGTATACAGATTGAGTTCCACTGTACAATTTGTCACCTAGCCTACCAACTGACCCCTAATATTACATGGATATTGAATATATCCCTAGAAGGACTCAGATTCATCAGCAGTTCCTATGATTGAACCAAAACAAGGCAAAATAGAATATAGGTAGTCCTTGACTTACAACCACAACTGAGCCTAAAATTTCTGTTGTTAAGTGAGACAGTTGTTAAGTGAATTTGTCCTATTTATGACATTTATTGCCACAGTTGTTAAGTGAATTACTGCAGTTGAGTCAGTTATCAAGTATCTGAATTTTGACCATGTGACAATAGTGATGCTGCAATGGTGGTAAGCATGAAAATTGGTCATAAGTCACCTTTTTTAGTGCTTTTGTAACTTTGAATGGTCACTGAATGAACTATTGTAAGTCAAGGACTACTACATACATTTTATCAGTATAGTCACTTGAATTCAATTGATTTAGCTTTATGTGAACCTCCTAGTAATATTGGGCAAAGTAATAAACCAAAGTGGACATGACAGGAATTCTACCTGATTGAACCAGTTGGGCCAGATGAGGTCATCTTCTCTAATGGTCAGCAGGTGATATGAGAGTGGGTCTGGATCAATGGTTCCCACCTTAACTCTAAGGAAGGACTGATTTGGGAATGTGACCCAGTTTATGATGTCAAATCCACCTCTGAATTCACCATTATCATCAAAGGAAATCTTATCCCCAGCACTATTATTAAATGAAACTCCTCTCAAAAAATGGTAAAGCTAAACAGAAAAGAAGAAAAAGTTAGAAAAAAATAAAATAAAAGCATGGTGAATTCAAACAAAAAAGAAAACAAATACTCCTAATTGCATTATTGTCTTGATGGAAGTAGATTTTTAAGCTTCTTATCATTCTAAAAAATGATCAATAATGTTTTTGCAGGGTTAATCTCTGAATAGGATTCCCACAATTTAAAACATATATTTATTTCTTATGGACAAAATATGACATTCTTGTGCAAATCCAAAATTCCCTAATTAAAATATCAGAAGTATCTAAAAAGAAGATGTCTGCAGAAGGATCTTAACAATTGCTAGATTTATAGCAGTATTTTTTTTAATAGAAAGATAGTTTGAAAAATCTCAGTTGTAACAGCTGTGGGTCAAAATGCATCTGATATTTCATTACCTCCCTTTTCCTTTCGAAGGTATATGATAACAATATGAATCTATTTTTTAATAAAATAAATAAGAATGAGCAAAAAATTAATGCTGATATTGAAATGGATAGGTGATTATACTGTACTTGTAAGGTATAAGCATTTTCATATGGAGAGATGAATAAAATTGTACAGGGTTTCAATATAATATCCAAAGGCAGGAACATTGGCTAGTTCTAGAATAAAAACTCCAAAACTAAAATTCAAATATACAGAAGTAAGAGGCAGGGATTATCCATTATGTGTTTGTTACAAAAAAATTTTGAACTATTTTTATTTCTGATAGGAAATTATTTATTTTCCCAATATATTTGGCAGACATCCTAGTCAGGAACTATAGTATTTTATAATGAGATACTTTTTGGAAAAATGTTTGGATCAGTATGAACATAGTATAAGATGCATTCCACTACACAATCTCTTCTTGGTAAAAACCAGAACCAGACAAAGATCTGCAATGAATTTTATACATTCTTATGAAGATAATGGAGAGAGCCAAACAAGGAGAGCAGGTTGTAATGTGAAAAGTAGAAATAATTCACTTCCAGATTGGAACAAGTTATATGAGACCAGCACTGTAATGAATGAGAATTGGGACTTAAAACAATGGACACCTCACCTCAACTTTTTTGCTTTGCAGATAAGCTTTAGCCACTGATTTTAATGTATGCATTCAACATAAAGAAACCATTGGCTCTTATTATAATGGAAATGTGACACTCTCAGTTGCAGACATCAGGATTCAGTTAAACGAAACAGGTTTATAAGTTTGCTTTGTATCAGAAGTTATGGCACAATTGTAATAAAGAGATTTACCTTCCAAGACTGTTGTTTAAGGAGTTTCCAGGTCACTCCTGATCTTTGCTGGTCCATGGATGAATACAGGGCATGCAAAGCATATGCAACAGCATAGACAGCGTTGTAGACACAATAATTGTGGGCAGTCATCCTTGCTTCAAAAACAGTCATTGGAAGTGTCTCCAACCTCTCCTCTCCAGTGCAGATATTCTGATCATCTAACTCAGTGGAAAAGTTTGGAATCAGACAATTAAACAGTTGCTGCCAGATTTCTTTCAAGAAGCCATCTTCTTTATTCAAAAAAGGGTTCCTCATCTGAACAAATCTCTGGAATCCTGACACTTCCTTAGATTGAACTGCCAAGGATATAGAACCATGAAGAAAATCCATGCTCCAGTATCTTTGAAACAAGACTGATGTAAAGTCTACATCTGCTGTCATGATCCAGACCTTTGCTTTCTCTGACAAACTATGAAATACTGAGACTTCAAGTAGAATCCACAAATATATTATCCCTTGATATTCTCCATGAAAGATAATTGTATTCACTTTGCTTTTCCATGCAAGGCTTATATTTGGAAGTGCTGAGACTGCAACAGCTTGAGCTTCACTTAAACCCTTGTCTGTTAACTCCTTAATAAAATCAAAGCAGACCCCGTGCTGTGAAAACAAAGGTAATATTTTCCATAAAAATGTTTCTGTTTGACTTCCAATACCAACATAAAACACTCCAATCCATGTCCATTTGAAATGTAGCAACAATTGGAGAATTCCATGATACTGATAATCCACATTTGGGAACATCCAATGGAAGGAAATTGCTTGATTTGGTCCATCTGTCTTTGGAGCAGACGTATATGCAAGCTAAGAAAAGGAACGTGTGAAGGAAGAAGAAGAAGAAGCTAGGAGAAAGATTCATTTCAGAAAGAATAGTTACTTAGCCTTATTTTTGTTGATATGTTTCTAAGACTGTACTGCCTATCTTTGACTAAAATCACATGGTCCTGATATTAGTTTAATGTATGTATTTTATGAGCAGCTAAACTGAACCTTGTCAATACTAATACATATTAAAATAGTTAATTCACATAATAATTATAAATATATATCAATGTATTCCATATTTTGGCTTATTTCATATAGTCTCCCTTATGAAGCTCACTTTTAGCTTTTTATTGTGTTTAATTAGTGTTCAAATAAGCATTCTGCAACCAAAAAACTTAGTTTTTGCATTTAACAACTAAGGGAATTGGGAAGGACTTCTTCAGTTTCTTCTCTTTCATGAAAGGAACTACCTGTGAAATCTTGTGTTTACTCAGAATGGTTGCTATGTGAAGAAAATCATTTGAGTTAGGCCCTCCAATGACTGCTACCAAATTGTTCTGGAAATCACATTTATAATTTGGGATGAATCTGCTAGGTGTAGAGAGAACTTCCATTGTAGCTGCATATGTAAGCTTTGGATCAAAATAGTTGTTATAGATGTTGAAACCCAAAGTGATATTGGTTAAGATTGTACGGTCTGCATTAATCTCCTTTACCGCAAAAACCAGAGCTAAGATATGTTGGTAACTTTGGATCAGTAATCTGTAATTCAATTGGAAAATAATAAATAGACTCAATCAATTACAGTACATGTTAAATCCACTTGAAATAAATATAAGGTTTTCCTAACAATCTTGATATTAATTACAACAAGGTATCACCCATGTCTATTTCCATGTTCATAGAATACATATCAGAAACAGTGTAGCTAAGAGAGGTTCTACAATCAGAGTGACTACCGTCAGAGAATGAACTAAGTGGCCAATGTTAGAGAGCACCAAGGACTCACAGGACAAAGCAGAATTGTATAGTCAATATGCACACATCACCTCTTTCACATATTTCTGCATCATCACAAGAAAATATTTAATTTGCATTAAACTATTATTCTTCTCCCCCCACCACAACTCTTCCCAAAATTACCAGCAGTAATTTGTAAGATAACAGCTAAGGGTTAGCAAACCAATTCTGTTATATGTTTTAAGTTGGTATCTTGATCTGCATCAGGTCTGCAGTAGAATTTGACACTAGCAGTTTTTACATTTTCCATATTATGTTGCTTATGAGAATGAATGGGATATGATCTTTGTTTGTAGTGGGTGAATCTCTTCTTCTGCTACTTCTTTTAAAAATGTAATATACCTGATGATTTGCAAGTATTAAGTTCTGCTAAATGTATTCCTCAAAATAAAACAATAATCAGAAAGGAAATATGTCACCTAAAGCAAAAAAAAAAAAAAATGACTGATCCTACCCATTGAATACATTGTACATATTATGTTTAATGCAATTTTACCTTTCACAAGAATGATTATAGATAGGTGATAGATGATAGATGACAGATGACAGACAGCTGACAGATAGAGATAGAGATACAGAGACAGAGATGATAGATAGATAGATAAACAGACAGACAGACAGACAGACAGACAGACGGACGGACGGACGGACGGATGGATGGATGGATGGATGAATAGATAGATAGATAGACAGACAGACAGACAGACAGATAGATAGATAGATAGATAGACAGACATGAGTGGATTGTATCCATTGATATAGTAGTTGAACATATTAATTTAAAAGGACACTTACTCCATTACAAATGAATTTGATAAAATAAAGAAAAAGATTCAGTTTCAGGAGGGATTCCCACCCCACTGAAGAAATAAGGAAAGAAAAATAGCATTTGGCTTCTAACTATTATTAGACAGAGCTACAATATGATTCTAAATCATCCAATTTCTTACATGAACTCAACAAATATTTCTGGAAAGGGGTGCCTTTTGAATGTGATCTCCTCAGAAGCAACAAAGCTCTGAGACATTATGCCACCAAGAGTGAGTTCACTTGGTTCATGGTATTTATGAAGAATGGGATTAGGATCACTCATAGTACATTTTGCAAAAGGAATCTTGCAAACACTTCTTGGGAGGGAAACCAGGACCAACACTCCAATGGTTAAAAACATATACATCTTGCTGTAAAGAAGCTATTCATTTCACACACTTTTGGTGAAAAATTCTAAAACAATATAGCCAGATATCAGAACCAAATCAAGAAACGTTGAAACAATTTTCTTGCTTCTGCACAGGTGGATCATAACTGTTTTGTATTCAATAAATTCCAGTAGTTAGAAGGGATAATAAATTATTTAGTTTTGAAATATGAAATTTTTAATGTCAGGGAATGTCCAAAGTCAAGGGACAAAAGAATTAAGATGATCAAAATAGGGCTGACGAACACAACCTGTGTTTTATTATTTGCAGTATTATGGAAAAAAATATGTTTTTACTTTTCAGTTTATTCCCATGATGCAATCACACAGCCAATATTTGTAATAGCCACTCCCAAAGGAAGATGCAATAGAAGAGGCAATTTCTAAAAATGTTATTTTTCTTGAAATAGCTGTGAAATTTGCAGAAAAAAAGTCAAGTCATTTTCAACTCCAAGTCGTGATCTTAGTTGTTGATATATTTTACATTATATATATCTTTCATAGTTGGGTTTTTTTAATACTAATGTTAGTTGTGGTGGGACAATAATGCTCTTTCTTTATATGGCTATAGCTAGCTAGTCATATATAGCAATAAACTGCAGTGCAGAAATGGAGGTTCTTGTGATAATTTGAGGCCAAAATATGCACACCTTAGAACTTAAATAAACGTGTAAGAATCACCCATTCCCTCCCTTTCCCAAGAAATCTTGCAAAGGATTGCAAGAACTGTTTTATTACCTATAGGATTACCAATAGTTCTTTCTTTTAAATATATGTAAGTCCTTGATAGCAAGCCAGTTTGGTGTAGTAGTGAAGACACCAGACTAAAAACAAGGAGACCAAGGGTTCTAGTCCTGGCTTAGACACCTAGTCAGCTAGGTCAGGGCTTTTCAACCAGTGGTACACATACCACCTGTGATACTTTGGCACATGGCAGATGGTATGCAACTATCCTAGAGAAGTGTAGTGGGGGAAGGGAATGAGCTCAAGTGACCCAAGCCTGAGGAAGAGGCAGCTGGAGCTGCAGGACTGCAGGTCTTGGCAGAAGCCCCAGGAGTGCCAGCAGGGCTCCAGCTGATTGGCTCCAGTTGATTAGTACTTCCGGAAGCAGCATGGAGCTGGAGATGAACTGAAGAGAAAAGTGGGAAGGAGAGGAGAGGATATAAAAGGAGGTGGTTTTGGCAGGAAAGGGGAAAAAAAGACAACATGGAAAGAGAAGGGGAAGAAGAAGAAGAAGCTGAGGAAGGAGAGCTCAGTAGGCATGGAGAAAACAGGGACAGGGAAGAAAAAGCAGCTGTTGGTGGAAGAAAAGGTCCCCTGGTTCATTTTCTCCAGTTAGGAGAATGCAATCAGTGCTGATGAAATGAAAAGCCAGGAACAAGCATGTCAGAAAGGAGGTGGGTTTATTTAAAAAAAACAGTGGGTTCTTGATCTGCTGGCAGCTTGAATGGATTACGATAAGGAATTTTCTACAGTTTTTACAGTGTTTTGTAATTTAGAGGCTCGGTTTGTGTGATTTGGTTATCGGAATATTTTAGTCTGTTTCACAAGGCTAGCAATGAGTCCAAAGTGTTGGCTTCTGTAGGTTTAATTCATTTAAACAAATGTAATTAGTTTTACTTCCTTATCTTGAGTCTGTCTATGGCTTTTAGCAACTTTTCTTTGTAGGTAAACAGGCTTAATTTAAGGTTATTGCTTTTCACAATTGCTGAGCCTTTGCTACATTGTTTAAACTGAGACATGCCTGAGGCAGCTTAAAGAAAAAAACCCTGGAGTTTAGTGTTTCTTTATTCTGGGAGGCTTTTATGAGCCTTTCTTGCTTTGTCCTTGATTCCTGTGTCTTTAAGGATACAGAGAAGGGACTGGGAGGTGCATTCTTACTACACAGTGAAAGGAGAGCTCAGAAGGCAGGGAGGAAGAAGAGTAGAGGGAGAGAGGAAGAAGGGCCAACCAACTAGCTCAGGGGTCTACAAACTTAGCAACTTTAAGACCTGTGGACTTCAACTCCCAGAATTCTTCAACCAGCCAATGGTGGCTGAGGAATTCTAGTACTTGAAGTCCACAAGTTTTAAAAGTGCCAGGTTTGGAGACCCCTGAGCTAGCTGATAGTGGTGCATATTAATAAAAATGGATAAATTCATCATACATTTGTCAGTGCAAAGGGAAAGTGATTCAGCAAAGGAACAGCCACCAAAGAAATTACAAAGAATTTCCCCAGCCAGACGGCTGTGCATCATGAAGAGTCAGAGAAAACAGAAGACCCAGATGCAGACATTGAGATTGACCAGGTGCAGAAGATCCCAAAAAGAAGGCAGTGGCCACTTGACAAGGCAGCCTTCTTCCCTAGCTGTCAGGCTATGGAGGATGACACCAGCACTCAGAATGCCGGTTTCGCGCAGCTGTGTGCCGAGCATGTGGCAAACAAGGCCATATCACTACCGTCTGTAAAGGTTGCTAGATGGAATCTCCACATGAAGATTTCCCCAGGAGAGGTAATGGGGTACCTCTTAGAGGTAAATAGAGTAGGATTTTGCTCCGGAAGAAGGAGCATCTTCAGAGCTGGAGCCCATCCCCCCCCAAAAGAAAAACTTAGACTAAAAGTCAAGCAGCAAGGAGTTCCATGCTCCAATGAACTGGACACTGGATCAGCTGTGTCTATACTTTCCTATAAGACTTTTAATTTCATCTGCAGACATAGTGGGAAACAAGTCAGACTCAAGCCATCAGATTTAATTTTGATAGATTTTCAAAACTCCCACATAGTGGTTAAAGGAGAAGCTATGATAAAAGTGCCATTCAAAGAGTTTGAGGGTCCCCTCAGTGTTGTGGTGGTCAAAGGCCAGCGAACAAGCCTGATCGGCCTAGACTGGTTTGATGCCCTGGGCATCCATGTGACTGGCATCAACAGAACACAAACAGCAGATTAGGCAGCTGTCTGCCAGGAGTTTGCAGATGTATTCAGATCCCAATTTAGGGAAATACAAAGGAGCACCCATTGCTCTCCACCTGGATCCAACTGTAGCCCCAATCAGAGTAAAGCCTCGTAGAGTGCATTTTGCCCTTAAGCCCAAGATTGATGCAGAGTTAGATAAGCTTGTTCAACAGGGAGTCTTGCAACCCATTGACAGCTGTGTGTGGGAAACCCCATAGTTACACTGGTCAAGCTTAATGGAGAGATGCGCATCTGAGCTGATTATAAGTGCACTTTTAATAAGGCACTGCAGCAGCATGCGTATCTGGTACCTGTGGTTAGCCACATTCTGGCATCCTTACAAGGAGGTCGCTTATTTGCAAAGCTGGACCTGGCACAGGCTTATCAGCAAATGCCTGTGGATGATGCCTCTGCTGAGGCTCAAACAATAGTTACCGATAGAGAGGCATTCAAACTTCGTCACCTGCAGTTTGGGGTCAGTGTAGCCCCAGGGCTCTTTCAAGGTGTGATGGAATGCACGTTAAAAAGATATTCCAGGTGTGTGTCCTTATTTCAATGATGTTTTAATTGCTGGGGAGTCAGCAGAGATACTTGCAGAGCATTTAAGGGCTGTTCTTCAGCACTTCCACGAAGAGGGGCTGAAGCTCAAATGAAAGAAATGTCAAATAGGAGTGAACTCCACAGAGTTCCTCAGTTTCTGGATTGACACTGCGGAATACACCCAGCTGATTCAAAGCTCAAAGCTATTTTGCAAGCTCCCAGACCAAAGTCAAAGGGAGAGCTGCAGGCATTTCTGGGATTACTTAACTTTTATCATGCCTTTCTCCCTCACAAGGCTCCATTAGCAGAGCCTCTACACAGGCTCTTAGATAAAAGGGCACCATGACAGTGGACTAGCACCCACGAAAACAGTTTCAAAGCAGTCAAATCACTGCTGTCTTCAGACTCAGTGTTAACACACTTTAACAAAAAACTGCCTATCAGTGTTGCATGTGATGCATCATCATATGGGGTAGGAGCAGTTCTGAGCCATATAATGGCAAATGGGCAGCAAGCATGCGGAAAGAAATTACACTCAAATAAATAAGGAGGCTTTAACCATAGTTGCAGGAATAAAGAAATTCCATGATTTTCTTTATGGTCACCCATTTATGGTCTTTAGAGACCACAAGCCTCTTCTAGGTCTGTTTACTACAGACAAACAAACCCCTCAGATCCTGTCACCAAGGATGTTGAGGTGGTTAATCTTTATGGGGGCCTACAACTACAGGCTAGTCCATAAGCCTGGCAAGGAAATGGGTCAAGCTGATGCACTCAGGAGACTGGCCCTGCCTAATTTAGAATCAGACCCCACACCTGCTGCACGTATCTTGTCAGTTCAGGACTTGCCAGAATCTCCCCTTCACACTGGGGATGTGGCTTCTGAGACAGCCTCCAACAAAACCCTCAGCCAAGTTTTGAACTGGGTTCTGAAGGGGTGGCCAGGAACTAATCCTGGGACAGAATTTCAGAGCTTTATTAGAAGACAAGATGAGCTGTCTGCATACAAAGGATGTATTCTATGTGGGAGTAGGGTTGTAGACTCACACACATTAAGGGAAAGAGTTTTAGAATTTCTGCATGAGGGACATCCTGGAATAGTCAGGATGAAGGCACTCAATGAGAAGCTACCTAGGTTGGCCAGGGTTGGATAAGGATATTGAAGCTCAAGATAAAGGATGCCAGGTTTGCCAACAGTCCAGACCTGAAATGCCTCAAGCCCAAGTACATCGCTGGGAAACTGCGCAAACTCCCTGGTTTAGGATTCACATAGACTATGTAGGACCCTTCCAAGGACAGGTGTTCCTCATTGTAGTGGACAGCCACAAAGTGGCTTGAGGTAGCACCCGTCCCTTCTATGACTACTGCCAGGATCATCCAGGAATTGTGCAGAATCTTTGCCACACACAGCTTACCCAATGTAATTGTATCGGATAATGGGGCACAATTTACTGCTGCTGAATTTCAGTCATTTCTAATGTCTAATATGATTAGACATGCCACCTCAGCCCCATTTCACCTGGCCTCTATTGGTCAAGTGGAAATGATGGTCAGGATGACCAAATAATGACAAAGGGCAATTGGCATCACTTTTTGCTCTGCGAACACACAACTCCGTGCACATCAATGGGTCATAGCCCAGCAAAACTGAGATGGGGATGTTGGCTGACCATGAAGCTGGACCATCCCCATCCAGATCGAGTTGCAACAGAGACAGTGCAGCCCAAGCCCCCAAGGGATTTGTGAATCAGCAACCGAGTTTGGGCAAGAAACTATGGTCAAGGGGCACTGAGGGTGGTAGCTGTGGTTTGTAAGGTGTCAGGACCACTCTTTTATGAAGTGGTCCTGGAAGATGAGTGCATTTTGCATTGCCACATTGATCAGCTGCATTGGCAGCAGGCTAATTTAACCCTTGCCGCTGACCAAGAGGTGGCAGGCTAATCTAACCCTTGCAAATTTCCCAGGGTTTGAAATTTGGAAACTGAAAATAATGGAGAATAGAATAAGTTTATTCTGTTGTTCCTCCCCAAGATATTCAGTCTTCGTCTAAAAGGGAGGAAATTCTAATTTTTTTATACTGCACTTATTTCTTTTTCTTTATTAGTTGCTCCCTGTGGTTCAGATCAGGTCTTAGTAAAATCACATAGCATTTGGGGGAAAAGATACAACTTAGTAAGCCAGTGCTGGAGGCCAAGATAGAGAAGACCTCCACAATTACCAAGTATTTTCCTTTGGTACTCATGTAAGTTGGAACAAAGGAGAGCCAGACACTGCAGAAGACCAACATGCTAAACGTGATGAACTTGGCTTCATTGAAACTATCAGGTAAGTTTTTAGCTAAAAAGGCCACAAAGAAAGATACAATGGAAAGGAAGCCCATATATCCTAGAACACAATAGAACATTTTAGTTGAACCTTCATTACATTCCAGCACTATCTCTCCCTCTAATGTATGCATGTCAACATCTGGGAATGGTGGTGAAGATCCTAGCCAAATGGTCAAAATGCCTGCTTGAACAAGGGAACAGGAAAGAACAATAAAAATTGGCAGTTTTCTCCCCATCCATTTATTCATCTTGGAATGCGGTTGGATGGCCAAAAAAGCCAGGATCACCATGATGGTTTTTGCTAATATGCATGAAATTGCCACTGAGAAGATGATGCCAAAGGATGTTTGTCGAAGAAGACAAGTTATTTGAACGGGTCGGTCAAAAAAGAAGAATGCACAAAGGAAGGAGAGAATTAGGGATATAAGCAGACTGTAGCTGAGACTTTGGTTGTTGGCTTTGACGATAGGAGTGTGCTGGTGCTTAATAAAAACTCCTAGCACAAAAGATGCAGTCAATGAAAGGGAGATAGCAAATGAAGCTGAGGTGATCCCCAAAGGCTCTTTATAGGAGAGAAAATGTATAACTTTAGGAGTGCACAGGTTTCCCCCATCTTTTACATAGTGATCTTCTGGGCAACTGACACAGTCATCCATATCTGAAAAAGAAACAAGTGAAAAATCTTAGTCATGGATCTTTGCAGCCAAGAGCCTTGAGATAGTTTGGTAGTTGGTTCTATCAGACACTGGAAAAGAAGATGTTTTCTGCCTTAAAGCAAGGGTCAAAAGGTTGTGATGGAAAGAAGGTCACTTCCATCTTTCAATGATCAATATCAAGTGCTGGGGAATCAAGTTCAAATGAATATAAGGGTTTGTTGCAAGCTTAAGCTCTCTACAAGAATCTGAACTATTAACAGTCAAAGCAACTTGGCAGTAGATAAGAGTCAATGGAATTCAAGGTGGACTGGATTTAGATCTCTTGTGGGTATGAAGGGACTCGGGACTAATGATGCATTTGACCCCTCCCTCGGCTCATCCTGATCATCTCCTACATTCAAAGTTTTATAACATCCCGTCTTACACACACACACACACACACACACAGAGAGAGAGAGAGAGAGAGAGAGAGAGAGAGAGAGAGAGAGAGAGAGAGAGAGAGAGAGAGAGAGAGAGAGAGAGAGAGAAGGCAGCTTTTAAAGAGTATTTACTTAATCATATACTGTATTTCTGGAATTTTTTATCCTTAATTCATCATTGTGCTTTTTCTCTTGCTGATGATTCTAAATTGATTAATAAAAATTTGAAAGCGAGTGAATTTTTTGTTTCTACATGAATGGGATGAGGAAGGGGCAGTCAAACAATGACTGAAGTAAAACTTCATTAGGTCTCATTTCTGGCACACTTAAAAATGGGGCAGACCTACCCATCAGATAGGAAATCTTCCCTTCTTCACATTGAAGACAATCATAGCAGCAGAAGGGCTCAGCTTCCTTCTTGACCTTCTGAAATCCAGGCTGGCAGGGATCATTGCACAGAGAAGTAGGGGGTACCTGTTCAAAACATTAGGATGGAGATAAGGTCCATATTGGTTTTCATCTGTCAGCTACTTAGAATAATGGAACAAAGAGTTTTCACATAAAGATGGATGTTCTTGGCTATAAGAATTTGCATGGTTTTGTACCCCATGTCTCAGTTCATTATTCACCCACCTCCCCAAAAATCCACTTACTAACTAATAATTTACTGTTTAAAATATGCTGGTGGCCACCTGTAATCTGTTTCAAATTTCTCAAATATGAAATCTGCTACCACCCTGTTCAGATTGATAGCAAAATGGGCAGAATATAAATTAAATGAACAAATACAGTAAATAGATAGATAGATAATAAACAAACAAACAAACAAATAAGCAAGCTGCTAGCTAGCAAGCAAGTAAGCAAGCCATTATTTCAGCACAATAATGTTTTTGCTACCTGGGTGAAATCTGCATGCCACTGAATTCTTTCGTCAGTCACCACCAATTCTTTCTCTAGCAGTCTTTTAGGAGTCAGTCTTCCCACTTTCACCTTGGTGTAAGAGCCATTTGGAAAAGTGATCAAGTTGATAAGATCAAATCCATACAAGACTTCTCCATGTTCATTGAAGGTCACTTCATCTCCAACACTGTTGTTGAAAGAGATTTTTTGAAGAAATGAATGGAGCTTGGGGGAAAAAAAGTGTAAACAATTATAAAAGGCCCACAAAAATATTTCCACAGTTATACAATATAGGTATGATATAAAAAAATATTATTTAGCTTTTGAATAATTTATATTTAAAGTTTAAGATATTTTTTTTAGATATTTTTTTTTCTCTCTAATTTTTTTTCTTTTTTTCTTTTTTTTTCTCCAGCATGATTGGATGGAGAACCCACGGATGGGTTGTCTTAATCTATCTGCTCCAATTAGACTAAGTCTGAAATTTAGTACCGCCCCCTCTGTGCCAACTGCACCCCAGTTTTAGACTTAGTCTCTTTGCCCCAAGACGCGTTTTGTCTTCGCTCCTGGAGCAGAAGACAGTTTAATTCTATTTAATTACTTAGCTCAGGCTATTATTATTATTTGTTATTTTATTATTGATTCAGAATCGATTATATCTAGAAGAAAGATCAATTATCCCAGTCTGAAGCCTATTCAGGCTGACAGACTCACAATCCTCTCCCTCTGGGGGGGGGGAAACTTTTCCCTTCTTTGTTTTCCCTCAGTTAGGGACAGCAAGATCAAACCTTTGATTTAGGTCGTTTTCAGAGCCTCATCAAGCCTGGAGGGAGCCTTCCCAGGTCCCTCGGCCCCAGCAGAGAGCAGCAGGTGAGAATTTGGGCGCGGCCCAATTTTCGGAGCCGGGAGGGCCTGTCAGGCCTTGGACGACAGCTTTTCCAGCCGGCCTAATCACATGCCACCAGCTGCTTTAGGAGCCCAGGCGATTCACCCAAACGAGGGCTCGTTGCAGCTTAGACCCTAGGCCTCAAGGCCTTCTTCCAACGGCCGTTTTTTAGGGCGCGAAATTGGCGGCCGCCATTTTGAATTGCCTCCCGGCGGCCATTTTGGGTGTGGCTGAAGCCCCCGGTGGCCATTTTGTATGTGGTTGAGGCCCTCGGTGGCCATTTTGTGAGTGGCGGAAGTCACTGGTGGCCATTTTGTGGGTGGCTGAAGTCACTGGCGGCCATTTTGTGTGGGGCTGAAGCCTCGGAGACCATTTTGAGTGTGCCTGAAGTCACTGGTGGCCATTTTGTGGGTGGCTAAAGTCACCAGCGGCCATTTTGTGTGGGGCTGAAGCCTCGGTGGCCATTTTGAGTGTGCCTGAAGTCATCGGCGGCCATTTTGTGTGTGACTGAAGCCCTCAGAGGCCCTTTTGTGTGTGGCAAAAGCCCTTGGCGGCCATTTTGTGTGTGGCTGAGGCCCAGACTGCCTGGAACTTTCTTCTGAAGGCAGTATTACATCATCGGTGGCAGGATCGTCGAGAGAGCAGGTTCGACCGGGGAGGGCCTGATCGATTCCAAGTGATCGGGGTGCCCATTAACTCCCCGCCCACCCCCCTCTTGGGCTGAAGTATCTCTGTAGACTCCCTTGGTGAAGTACAGCGCCGAGGGGGGGTGTTTTGCCATGGTTGAGACCAGAGCAACTCATCATGGCAGAGAAAGGCAGCAAGCTGGCCAAGAGGAGTCGCCAATCAGAGGCAAGTGGTAAGAGCACCACCAAGCGAGCCCGGTCAAGCAGGGAGCCACAGAGGGAGGAAGGGTGCCAAAGACTGAGAGCGGCCTCCCCAGATCTGACTGGCACGATGGGAAGGTCTATATTTGAGCCCCTTTCTTCACACAGTGCCTCAGCCCCAGGGGCCTGGTCTCCCCCCAGGGGAATTCCTGAGTCAGATTCAAACCTAACAGTGGCTTCAGGGAGGGGTATAACCGGTCAGGACACCTCAGGTCCCCAGGCCACATTCACTCCCACTGCAGCAGGACTTCGCCCTCCTGAGAACCAGGCCCTGAACCCGAACCTCCTCCAGTCCATGATAGCCCAGGCTGTGGCTCAATTTATGGCCTCCAACACCCCACAGCCACCCCTACAGGCCACACATCATTCACAATCTCCGGATTGGATGGATGATCCCGCATCGGATTTGGAATCTACAGGAGCTGAACAAGCTGGCCTAATTTTGTCTGAGGACGAGGGCATCGCCCCATCCGAACTCACCCCTCCTGTCGGTCTCTTTGACCACTCCTTCTTCAATTCCCTGCTTCTCAAGGCCTACACCACTGCAAACCTCGCCCAAGAACAGGAGAACCCACCAACATCCCAGGGTCCCTATGCCTTATATACTGAGCCCTCTGTCTCACAGAATCATATTCCCTGCCCTCCCCTTTTTCTAAATATAGTCCAGAAACAATGGGAAAAACTAGGATCCCCCTTAAGCCCTGGTGCGGTAGAGAGAACATTGTTCAATGTTGCTCCTTCCCTGACCTCCCTTTTGGAGATTCCTGAGATTGATGAGCCCTTGAACTCATTGTTTCCCAAGTCCAACATCCCTCGGGACATAAATGAGGCACTAAGGGCAGAGGACAAGAAGATTGAGTCCGCCCTACGCAGGTCCCACCAGGCATCAGCCTGGGCAACGAGGGCAGCAACCTCCATGGCCTTCTTTGCCAGGACTTCGGTCCTGTGGCTACGGGAGGTCCAGGACATGATCCCTCCGGACCAGCTCAGAGCCCACTAGAATCTGGGTAAGTTGGTGGCCACGTCCCAGTATCTAGCCGATGCCTCCTTACACATGATCAGATACACTGCCCGGACCATCGCGGCAGACATTTCAGCACGAAGGCTCCTTTGGCTCAGAAACTGGCGAGCAGACACCAAGGCCAAGTGGCGTCTGGCCTCTAAACCTTATACAGGTGGACAACTCTTTGGTAAGGCGCTAGAGCCATACCTAACCGAAGGTAAGGATAAACACAAGACCTTGGTTAATACATCAAGGAGGGGAGATAGACGCTGGGGGAACTTGTCGCAGAGTAACTACAGAAGGCAGTTACAATGAAGGTGGCATTTCTGGTTGCTGTAACTTCAGCCAGAAGAATCTCTGAGCTGGCTGCCCTGTCAGTGAGAAAGGACCTGTGTATCTTCCATAGGGACAGGGTTACTCTCAGGTTAGATCCCTCTTTCGTGCCCAAGGTCAACTCCTTGTATCCATAGATCACAGGACATAGTTTTGCCGGATTTCTGTCCGAACCCATCTAATGACATAGAGGCTCAGTGGAACAGATTGGATGTTCGCAGGGCCTTATATTGCTATATACAGAGAACCTCATCCTTCCGCAAGACTGAGGCTCTGTTTGTGTCATTTCACCCTTCGTCGTTAGGACAGAAGGTTTCCTCACCCACTATAGGCAGGTGGATTAGAGCTTGTATTTCTCTGGCATACCAGACTCAGTCACTACAAGCTCCCAGCCATATCACGGCCCATTCCACCAGGGGCGCAGCCACTACAGCAGCCTGGTCTACCCAGGCATCCATAGAGGAAGTTTGTAGGGCAGCAACATGGGCATCGCCCTCCTCCTTTGTCCGTCACTACAAGATGGATATATATGCATCTTCTACGGCTTCATTTGGCCGCAAGGTCCTAGAACACGCATTAACATTGGGTGGGAACCAGGCCCAATCTAATTCCCCACCCTAGGGACACAGGGCTTTGGTATGTCCCATCCGTGGGTTCTCCATCCAATCATGCTGGAGAAAGGGGCGTTGTCTTACCTGAACGCCTTTTCTCAGCATGATGATGGAGAATCCACTCCCTCCCATTAGGTCAGTTGGCCTGGTCCCCATTTGTTCAGACGCGTCGGACTAAACTCTGGGTATCGCCTTAGCCTAAAACTCGGGTGCAGTTGGCACAGAGGGGGCGGTACTAAATTTCAGACTTAGTCTAATTGGAGCAGATAGATTAAGACAACCCATCCGTGGATTCTCTATCATCAAGCTGAGAAAAGGCGTTCAGGTAAGACAACGCCCCTTTCTCTTCTTTTTCTTGTTTCTTTTCTTTTTCTCTTTCTGCTTTTTAAATATTGGTGTTAAAGTATTTTCTGATTTGCTTAATTATTGTAACCAAATTTGTATATAGTTTATTTGTGTTTAAAATTTTTTCTTTTAAATTCTAATTAAGCCTGTATTCAGTTCTGGAAAGGATGGGGGAGGGTTGGGGTGGGTTGGGAGGGTTTGGGGAAGGGAATTTTTTTGTAAAATTTTAAAAATTTTCAATAAAAAAATATTTCCACAGGTAATAAACCCTGCACTTTGTAGCAGTAAGGTTAGAAAAGTATTGTTACCTGCCAAGGTTCGATGTCTTGAGAGATTGGTATTGTCTTAGATCTGCGGCTGGATGAATACATCATATCTAAGGCATGTGCCATGACATAAACTGCATTGTAGATGCTGTAACTGTGACCGGTCATGCCCATTTCAAAGAAAGGTGTAGGAAGATTCTGCAACATCTCTTCTCCAGTACATAAATTGGTTGTGGTTGAGCTGGAAATGAAACAACTGAAAGCATTTTCCCAAAAATTGTTGATGAAACTCTTTTCATTTGCCAAAGAAGGCTTTACTTTCTGAAGAAATTCTTCAAAGGCTAAAACTTTCTTTGAGTGAACTGAAAAGGAAAGAGTACCGTGGAAGATCTGTATATCAAAATCTTTTTGAAAGTTGTTGAATACAAAATCAATTTGGGCTGTTGCAATCCACACTTTTCCTGAAGAATGGTTGGACTTCTGTTCTGGAGTTAGCATGATCATCCCAATGTCATTCCACCATAAAAGATCTGCCAGCCAGAACAAGGTTACACTTTCTCCATATACAACGACTGCATTGGCTCTGCTGTTTTGGAAAACTGAGATGTCATTAGGAATTTTTTCAAGAATTTCTTCTATACTGCACATTGGATGAGTTTTTGGAATTCTTTTGATGAAGGCAGAACATATTCCCTGCTGAGAAAGTCTGGGTTGCAAAACCTCCAAGAAATGTTCTCCACTTTGGTCATCAATACTGACAAGGCCAACCCATTTCCACCTGAAATGCAGAAGTAACTGTACTATCCCCCAAAGTTGAAGGGCTTCATTAGGAACCATGCGATAAAAGGAAAAGAAGTCAGAATCATAATATACTGTTGGTTGAAATGAACCATAAGAAAGCTAGAGAAAAAAGGTATATGTTTCAAAGAAGAATGAAATGGAAAGATGACAAAACCCTGCATAGCATCCATCCGTGTGTCTGATATCTATCTATCTATCTATCTATCTATCTATCTATCTATCTATCTATCTATCTAACCATCCATCCATTATCTATCTATCTATCTATCTATCTATCTATCTATCCATCCATCCATCCATCCATCCATCCATCCATTATCTATCATCTATCTATTTGCGTCTCACCATCATAAAGAGCCGTGGTGGCATAGTGGTTAGAATGCAGTACTGCAGGCTAACTCACCACTCACTCCAGGAGTTCGATTCTGAGTGGTTCAAGGTTGACTCAGCCCTACATCCTTCCAAGGTTGGTAAAATGAGGACCTAGATTGTTGGGGGCAATATGCAGACTCTGCTTAGAGAGGGCTCTAAAGCATTGTGAAGCGATATAAGTCTAAGTGCTATTGCTATTCTAAAGCTATTTTTTTTATTGTTCTTCATCATTACCCTCTTTCCACTGTTGCTGGATTAGGAGCAATAGCAAAAAGAACAATTTGATCACCAACTTGTATTCCATTTTGAGAACTGGAATGTAATCCTTAAAATATGGTAATGACATGGAATTTAAAGAAGTATGAGTACTTAATTCCCCCCCATATTTGTGAGTTTGTATGTTTGTGTGTATACATGCACATGCATACACATATTAGCTGGAGTAGTCTGCTGTGTCCTACAATACAGTTTTTAAGATAATACATTTTTTCATATAATAACGTTTTTCCTGTCACTTAAAGGAATTGATGATGGCAATATTTTTAGGAAATCAAGTAGCTGTAGTGTAATTTATAAAATGTTATTATTACTTTTTCAGGCTCAAATGTACTACAAAGCTTATATATAATTTTTATTAAAGGAAAATATAAATTAACATAAAATAAGAGAAAGGATAGTAACAAATCAAAAAGAAAGCTAAAATAGCAGAAAAATTGAAAACAAAGAAAAAAGATGAAAAGAAATAATTTCACATTTTGTTTTCAGCAATTATACGTAAAATCTACCTCTTATTCTATAACTCTCCTCTTTATATAATCAATTGTGTCTAATTGCCCAAATCATAAATCATAAGTTCATTTTCTGTTTCATACAAAACATTTATAAGTGGTTTCCAGTCAGCAATATATTTAGATACTGTCTTTGATCAAACAAGTCAATTTGGCCATCTATTAAGGCTAAGATCCATCATCTTCATGAACTATTCCTCCTATTGTGGGTAATGCTGAATCTTTCCATCTTTGTGCAAGTAATCTGAGGCAAGTAATCTTGCTACAGTTATCACGCACAAAAACAAAGCTCAATGACTTTTTTTCCCAAGTGTTGGTCCATCAAACCCAAAGGACAAACTTCTGGTCTCAATTGTATATTAATCTTTAAAATCCTCTGAATCAGTGTGCTTATTTGAATCTGGAATTTTCTAGCGTTTTTACATTTCCACCAGATATGTGAAAAGGTCCCTTCTTGTTCACATTTCAACATAATTGTACAATTTATGTCCAAGATAATTTCTATGGTGACATATACCAATGGTACATCATTATATATATAATCTCTGTCTCAACTGGTTGTAATTAAGGGAGAATTTCTCAATTAATAAGTGTTTTTACAAAACACACAAAAAGACACATATTCAGTGGTCATGATGCACTTATTTATGTCTTCATATATTAAATCCTTTTTCTTAAATCATGCCTCCTTATTTTTTGATGGTCAAAGTATCAGATTATCACAAATATCCTGATGCCAATCCATAGTTCTTACCTGGGGAACCTTGTAAAGGCCTAAGACATCTCCTATACACAAGGAAGCATCAGCACTTAGTCCACCAATGACACCTATTAATTTTTGACTGCTTCCACACTTGTAGTTGGGAAGAAACTGATGTGAGTTGGAGAGCAAGTCCAAAGTGGCACGGAAGGTTGTCCTTGAATCAGTGTAGCTGTCATGGATGTGGAACCCAAGAGTTACATTGGGTAAGAGCTCAGAATTCCCATTGATCTCATCAATGGCAAAGACCAAGGCTAGGATATGTTGGATGAACTTTGTGATCAATCTGCAAAGAAAGAGATTGGATGCTTGTAGGCAGAAATTAAAATTAATTAATTTTAATTATTTATTGTTTCCATTTAGAAACAATAAAATAGGCCATAGTTACCACCCAAGTGATTACATCCATGAACTATGCTTATTAAATAAAAAAGTGCTAGTCAGCAGCTAGTCATCACTGACCTATAACAATTGAAGGTTTGAATGGAAATTATGTTGAATTAACTTCATCAAATAATAAGCTCTTTGTATGGAATTGCATTCAATGCAAGAACAACCTAAACAATACATTTTATTCATTTCTTATCCCCATGAATTGAATTCAGGCTTAATTATCCTCAAAAAATTAAATAAATAGAATTGAAATTAGTCTGGCCATAATTCCAGTGGGTACAGTCCAAGCGTAACTAAATCTGGATCCAGATGTATGACTTTAACATTTCTGATTAAACTTTTACTGATCCTGATTCTGAAATTAGTTAACAGAACATAGGTATTCCTTAATGGAACTGGAAAAACTGGATCTGTGACTTTCATTCATTTGTTAATTTCTGTTCACCCCTCAAATGTAATGCAATTTCCTCTTGGCTACTGTTTTAATTTCATTCCTTTTCTTGTTCTCCATGAATGTGGCTTTTTGAGAAATGTATTTTTATGGTACAGACTTATCAAAGAACTATGCCAGATATATAATCATCTATTCTCAGTTCTGTTCGTTATTTCTTCACATAAGAATCTCTCCCCAAGGCAGTTCTGATTCAGCCCTGGATCTGAATGTTCTCCAACATACCAACTAGAAAGAAATTAGGGTTACAGAATATATGCCTCAATAAATTTGGGGTACTGGATAATTTCAGATGATATGTTACCATTAGTTTGATTGTTCTGTATGTATGTCTTACCTATGTATGTACTGTATGTCTTGGATAGGATTAAAAATGATTTTTTAATATACATTTCCCTAGTAGTTGCTCTGGAGGATCCTCAATGGGCTTGAATCCATTGTTGTATTACTAAAAATACAGCTGGGATGTTAAAGTAACCTTTTTTATCCAGGAATTTAAATTGCTGCCTTCTTCTGACTATAACTCAACATGTATAATCAGCTTTGTCTAACAAATTCTAGCAATGAAGATCTGAAATTGAGAGAGGGATTAGATTGAAACATGTTTAAATCAAAGTGAGCTGTTATATAATGAAAACGTAGAAGGGACATGAAAATCTCTCTCCAAGACACTTCTGAGTCAACCTTGAGTTTGAAAGTTCTCCAAGATACCAACTAGAAAGAAATTAGGATGACAGAACCTCTGTCTCAGTAGAGATTAGACCCTGGACAAATCCAGATGTTGCTGTGTTACCATTATTTTCTACTCTTTTCCAACTTTATAGCATTCATTTAAGAGAAGAAATCATCTAAAATAGAATGCAGTTTTTCCAGATGAGCTTTCAATATAGTATTTCTACAAAAGCATTGTATAGTATTATTTCGGATGCCTGGTGCAGAAACAACAATAATATCTTTTTCATAGATTCCACACAATAACATATTTCAACTGATGTTATCCAAAACTGATTCCCCAACTGCATGTCCATTTCAATATTTTAGGACTGAATGTCCTTAGAAGCTATTTTGATTTCTGAAACATCTTTTGGACCAATGGAAATTTTAGGAGGGATGTTTGCTATTAGAGGAGAAAAAAATGAAATACATGTCCCCCCAAAAAAAGAAATTAATGTTTAGAGGGATTGTTGATGTCCCATTTCATTTTTTTTTAATTCCACTATGTTGCTGCAGGAGAACTACCCTTTGTGGAATCTTTCAGGAAACAAGAAGTGATAGAGTTAAATCTGGATGATTTAGGAATGAATAGGCATACTAGAACTATGGTGCATGAATCTAGATACTTAGTAGATGGTTCTAAATACATCAATCTCTTCTTGCCATGTGGTGATGATCCATGAAAAAGAAGAGGGAACAGAGAAAAAGTCAGAATATAGCTGGCCCATGGCATATATTATTTTAGCTAATTTATTTTGTAAATGTCTGGCAATAGCAAGTCATTTTCTCTTATACTTTGGGATGTCACTACAATGCCATCCTAAGAAATTTGTATGCCACCCTGAGGTGTACAAAAATATGTATACAGCAAGAATAAACAAACAAAGGGGAGAGCCTCTAGTCATTACTGAAAGCTTTGTGAGGAAGAGAGAAAATGAATTTCTTACATTGGAATATATATCCAGTCTTGAGAAGTAATAGTAATAGTAATAGTAGTAAAGTTGGAAGGGACCTTGGAGGTCATCTAGTCCAACTCCCTGCTCGGGCAGGAAACCCTACACCATTTCGGACAAATGGCTGTCCAGTCTCTTCTTAAAAACTTCCAGTGTTGGAGCATTTACTGCTTCTGGAGGCAAGCTGTTCCACTGATTAATTGTTCTCACTGTCAGGAAGTTTCTCCTTAGTTCTAGGTTGCTTCTCTCCTTGATGAGTTTCCACCCGTTGCTTCTTGTCCTGCCTTCAGGTGCTTTGGAAAATAGCTTAATTCCCTCTTCTTTATGGCAGCCCCTGAGATATTGGAATACTGCTATCATGTCCCCCCTTGTCCTTCTCTTCGTTAAACTAGACATACCCAATTCTCGCAACCGTTCCTTATATGTTTTAGCCTCCAGTCCCCTAATCATCTTTGTTGCTCTTCTCTGTACTCTTTCTAGAGTCTCAACATCTTTTTTACATCGTGGTGACCAAAACTGGATGCAGTATTCCAAGTGTGGCCTTACCAAGGCATTGAAGAGTGGTATTAATACTTCACGTGATCTTGATTCTATCCCTCTGTTAATGCAGCCTAGCACTGTGTTGGCCTTTTTGGCAGCTGCAGCACACTGCTGGCTCATATTTAGGTGATTGTCTACTAGGACTCCGAGGTCCCTCTCACAGTTACTACTATTGAGCATGGTGCCACCTATGCTGTACTTGTGCATTTGGTTTTTCTTGCCTAAATGTAGAACCTTGCTTTTTTCACCATTGAATTTCATTTTGTTAGTTAGTGCCCAGTGTTCAAGTCTGTCCAGATCCTTCTGTATCTGAAGCCTGTCTTCTGGAGTGTTGGCTATTCCTGCCAGCTTGGTGTCATCTGCAAATTTGATGAGTTCCCCATCTATCCCTTCATCCAAATCGTTGATGAAGATGTTGAAGAGTACTGGGCCCAGAACAGAGCCCTGGGGCACCCCACTACACACTTCCCTCCATATAGATGCAGTTCCATTGAGGACCACTCGCTGAGTACGGCCGGTCAGCCAGCTACGGATCCATCTGGTGGTGGTTCTGTCTACCCCACATTTTTCTATCTTGTCAAGTAGTAGGTTGTGATCTACTTTATCAAATGCCTTACTGAAGTCCAAGTAAATTATGTCCACAGCATTCCTCTGATCCACTAATTTTGTCACTTGGTCAAAGAATGCAATAAGATTTGTCTGGCATGATCTATTTTTGACAAACCCATGTTGGCTTTTAGTAATGACTTTGTTTGCCTCTAGGTGTTCGTTGATTCGTTGTTTGATTATCTTTTCCAGGATCTTCCCAGGTATTGAGGTCAGGCTGATAGGTCTGTAATTTCCTGGATCCATTTTTTTTCCTTTTTTGAGGATGGGAACTACATCAGCTCTTTTCCAGTCCTCTGGTAGTTCCCCTGTGTTCCAGGATCTTTGAAAAATATAGTTCAGTGGCTCCGATATCACATCTGCCAGTTCCTTGAGAACTCTGGGGTGTAATCCGTCTGGTCCTGGCGATTTGAACTCATCTAGGCTGGACAGGTGCTCACTAACGATTTTCTTGCCTATCTTAACTTGTGTTTCTGTTTTGTTTTTTGTGGCACTATTTTTGATAGGTTGGTCTGTTTTTTCCCTTTGTGTAAAGACAGATGCAAAAAATGAGTTAAATAGTTCTGCTTTCTCCCTGTTGCTTGTCACCTTCTTGCCACTTCCACCCACTAATGAAGGAAGTTTTGTAAATGTTATCTCAGAAAAAATAGGAATGATGTGAGAGGTAACCCCACCAATGAAGATGTCACCTGGTTTATGCCACTCAAGCAAGATACGCTGAGGTTCACTTTGCATGCATTTAACAGAACTTGCTTTGCCCACTGTGTTAGGAAGCAGCAGCAGTAAGATTGCCAACACTACACATCTCCTCATTTCTAATGCTAAACCTTCACCTAAGATGCAGTTTTTCCCATATCTATTTACTGTATCAGCCCAGTTTATGAAACAAGCTGCCCTGCTCTGCTAAGAAATGTATTACAGCAGGAAATAGAGATTATGAAAGCATGCACTGAAAGGTATTCAAGAAAGAGCTATCTTAAGCATAACTATAATATTATCAGGGCAAGCTGTCACGAGTTCATGGCAGATTCCTGCTACACCAAGTCCCTAATTGCAGTTCTCCATAGCCCTGTTTGGTTTATATTGACATTTCTACTTTTTCTCTTCCAATCCTTTAAACTTCCACAAGGCCACCAGAACTCTGGCTAGACAAGTTGATAACACCAATGATTTCCATAATTATAATAATTATTTTAGGAAAGTGCAAAAACATTGAAGCAAACAAGTTCACCTCAACACAACTATGCATCAGTTGTTACATTGAATGAATCTCCTGAATCCCAGTGACCAAATCGTAAAGTACATCTCAAAGTACTTTATTTCCCTTTGTAACTGAATGCCACCTGCTTCTTTTTTCTGAACATACACATAGGGTCACTTTTACACTTGCTATAGTTACTGGAACTCAGCTCTAATCACTTTCATAAAGCTATTATTTGTACATTTCTAGCATCGCCCACGCTCTTCTCCATATTGTATTGTCCCTCTAAGAAAGAATGAACAGGAAAAGAACTTGCATCAATTAGGAGTAAGACCAAGGATGGGAGAATTCAATTTCCAATGTGTCCTGTAATGTAATTTCTCCTAAAAAGTTGGCCTCTTCCAATAAGAAAAGACTAGGCATTCTGGTAAAATGGAATTGCCTTCCTAAGTGCCAAGTCACTACTTTGGTTAGGAATCACCATGATATTTTCTTTAACAGAGTCATTCTTGAGTTTAGATGGGAAACAAGGTCAAATCCATTTTCATCTAAAGAACTTAGTAAATGAAGGGACTTCCATACAGGTCATGCCTAATGTCAATAGTTACACACCCTGATTTGTGTTTCCACACTACCATCTTCTTTTAAAATCAGCCAGCTAGCTCTCACTCCAGCTATGAAGTGGGACACTGCCATGATGACATGTCTTCCTCCATTAGTTCTTATTCTCTCACACTACACTGACATTTTGCAATATTGTCCAAGTGGTCATATTGGGGCATGCCTGATGGTGGTAAGGTACCAAGGCACCTTGGCTGCAGAAAAGAGGAATATTCCAGGAATGGGGATTAGGTAGGAATTCTCACCTTCTCTATTAGCATCTCCTATGGGCCAGGATCTGAACCAATGGCTAGCGGGCTGACTTTCCCAATCCCTAAGTAACATTCATGTCAACTACCACAGGAAATATAAAAACAGTAAAACAGTAAAATGAGTTAAAAAGAAAAACATCAGGAATCACTTAGAAGTTCTGAACCTCCTTGATAAAGAACCAGGGAAATTGTGGACTGAACATGAATGAATGAATGAATGAATGAATGAATGAATGAATGAATGAATGAATGCTCAAAGTAGTTACAAATGTGAACATATATTTCCATAAATGAAGAAAGAGGTTTTAAAAATGCAAACTGCAAACCCATAAAAATTGCCAAAAAGAAAAGAGAAACCAATGCCACGAAAGAAAATAAATCTCAAAAGGAAACTCAACAAAGAGTTCCAAAGGGCTGTTAGAAAAGATAAGAAGCAGCGTTACAGCAACATTTATAAAGACACTGACGATAGAAACTCGTTTGTTTCACTGATGTGTGGTGCTGCCTAATTCTGCCTCAAAAATGTTGAGGTTTTAAAAACCCATATCTTGAGAAGTGCCTTGTTGCGTGTCTGGAAGAAGTATTATTATAGGTTAAATTATAAAATTCCAATTTGGGGGATTCCTGGACACGTGATAGAGGGAGTATCTAGGGGAGTGAATTTGGATAAGATTTCCTATAAGGAATTACTTAGTTTGGCTGGGCAGGATTGGCAATTAAAGTCTTTAATTGAGTTGAAGCAAGAAAATATTGTACACTCTTGGTTTTATTATAATCAATTGTTAGTGAGGTGGAGTTTAGATCAAAAGGTTGGTATCACATTAGAGGATGCGAATTTGGTAAAACAGATTAAAGATCAAGGTCGAGTTCATATAAAGAGAATTTATGGTGTTTTAATAGAATTGGATTCTGAAACGGAGTTAGTTAAAGATTGTATGGTTAAATGGGGTCAAAATATTCAAGAGCCGATTTTATTGGATACATGGGAGACAATTTGGGTTAGAAATGTAAAATTTACTCAAGTGCAAAATTTAAGAGAAAATTTTTATAAAATGTTTTATAGATGGCATTTGGATCCCAAAAAATTGTCCCGCATGTATCTAAATTTACACCCCAAATGTTGGAGATGTGGAAGTTTAGATGCAACCTATTTTCATATTTGGTGGACTTGTAGAGATATAAAAGCTTTTTGGATTAAGATTTGGTGGAATATTCAAAAGATTTTTAAGAGAAAGATAAAGTTTACTCCATAATTATTTTTGTTGGGTATTATTGTAGATTTTGATGTTAAAGAAATCAATTTGATGTTGAATCTCATAACAGCTGCAAGATTATTAGTGGGGCCAATATTGGAAGAAAAATTATCTGCCTACTATGGAAGAATGGATACTTAAGGTGTCTAATTTAGCAGAAATGGCGAAAATCTCCGCATATTTGAAGGATCATTCACAAGAAAAATATATTATGGTTTGGAGAAGATGGATTGATTATATTAAAAAAAATATGAAACTGAAAAGTATTATCTTGCATATGAGTAGATTTTAGATAATTATTAATAGTTTTAATTATATTATTTTTGTTTATAATTCGTTAATACTTGTCTTGCAAAAGAGTTAAAGTGTGTTATGGTTTTGATTGACAGTATAGTTGGTTAATGTTAGTTAGATTATGTTTGTTTATTTGTTACCCTGTAATCATCTCTGGGAAGTGGGGGAGGGGGGAAGGATTGGGAAGGGTATATTGTATTAAATTTGTAAAACTTTTAATAAAAAAAATGTTGAGGAATTCAGGTCAAATGATGCTATCGGAGACAAAACTAAAGGTCAGTTTGTATCTGGAAATAAGCCTTTCATTCAGGATTGGGACATTCATACTTTCTGTATTAACAGTAATTGCTCATATAACATGCAAGGAAACTAACTGTGGCATTAGAAAGCCTCTCCCAATTCTTCACAAGTATTCTCAATCTGGAGACTTCTAATCCCACTTTCTTCAACCGACACCCTTCTATGGAACTTCTGCAAGAATTTGTGTAAGCTCTGTTTCACTGATTTACAAAAGTCTGCCCTTAAATCAAGTTAATCCTAAAAAGGTTTAGTGAAGATCATGATGATACAATCTCCTTCTCCATATCTCCATCCAAGTAAACCAGGACACGTGGGATTCTTAATGCTCTCTGAGCTTGGCTGTTTTCTTGGTGATGTTTCATTATCCAAAGTAGTAGGGATGATGTTACCTAGTTTGGGTAATGAAAAGTCTGCAAGGAAACAACCAAGCTCAGAGAGTATCAGGAACCCCTCATTTCAGTCTTGAGCTAAAAATATTCTCCTTTATTGAAACCAGAACATTTCAACCTGGTTTTTCAACAAATTCCAGCATTATGATTGTACCTCAAGAGCAACATTCTAATCCAACAACAGATATTAGAGACTTTGCAGATATATTGTTGAATGAATTTCCATTAAAATACATAGAAACTAAACCACATCTCTCTTTTTAAATTAATTCCAACTGAATCAAATAGATTTTTTTTTAATGTTCAGTTCAACTGAATGTCTATTTATCTGCTCTGGGATTTGTGGGTATATGTATGCTTGCTTTAAATAAATGCTAGCCTTACAAACAATGCTAAGTTGGTCTTGGGTTAGAAACGTAAATTTCCTGTTGGGATAATTTTGCTTCACTCTTCTCTGGATCAAAATTATATCATGTACGTTAGTGCAACATTTTTGCTCAGATTAGGTTGAACTGAAGTGTAGCAAATATTTACGCTACAGGAGATATAGCTGAACAGATCGTGTCATTTTACTGCAGGGTAGTGACCCCAAATTATCAGCAAATCTTGGCCTTGGTATTTGCCATAAAGGAGATCAACAAAAAATTCCTGGATCTTGCCCAACATTTCCTTAGGTTACCAAATTTACAATGGCTACTTCAGTCCAAGCTGGACCTATCTTGCATCTCTGGAGCTTCTCTTCACCCAAGACAGATTCATCCAAAACTACAAGTGTGATGCAGGAAACTTTCTTGTAGCAGCTGTTGGGGGACCTGACATTTGTCTGTACATGGCAACTATTCTGTGCATCTACAAAATCCCACAGGTAAGATATGTGTATGGGACATAGGTATTTAACAAAAATTATTTGTGGAAAAGGGTATGGTGGAATTGTTGATGGGTTAATTAGATTTATGTCCATTTTTTTCTCCTCAATTTTTTTCCACACAATACAAATCCTATAGGTTGGTTTGACTCAGAGATAGTGATTGGCCCACTGAGTTAAATTCAGGTTTCCTTATCTTAAGCCAACAACTTGACAACTGCAATGTTTGTAAAAGATAGAATTTTAAAAATGTGTTTTATTATATCTGTCACGGTTCCGACAGACAGAGACAAATAAAGCAGAACTCCAAGGCTTGCAAATTCCTCAAAGAACATGTTTATTAGTTACAAGGGATCTGGACAGACTTGAACACTGGGCACTAACTAACAAAATGAAATTCAATGGTGAAAAAAGCAAGGTTCTACATTTAGGCAAGAAAAACCAAATGCACAAGTACAGCATAGGTGGCACCATGCTCAATAGTAGTAACTGTGAGAGGGACCTCGGAGTCCTAGTAGACAATCACCTAAATATGAGCCAGCAGTGTGCTGCAGCTGCCAAAAAGGCCAACACAGTGCTAGGCTACATTAACAGAGGGATAGAATCAAGATCACGTGAAGTATTAATACCACTCTTCAATGCCTTGGTAAGGCCACACTTGGAATACTGCATCCAGTTTTGGTCACCACGATGTAAAAAAGATGTTGAGACTCTAGAAAGAGTACAGAGAAGAGCAACAAAGATGATTAGGGGACTGGAGGCTAAAACATATAAGGAACGGTTGCTAGAATTGGGTATGTCTAGTTTAACGAAGAGAAGGACAAGGGGGGACATGATAGCAGTATTCCAATATCTCAGGGGCTGCCATAAAGAAGAGGGAATTAAGCTATTTTCCAAAGCACCTGAAGGCAGGACAAGAAGCAACGGGTGGAAACTAATCAAGGAGAGAAGCAACCTAGAACTAAGGAGAAACTTCCTGACAGTGAGAACAATTAATCAGTGGAACAGCCTTCCTCCAGAAGCAGTAAATACTCCAACACTGGAAGTTTTTAAGAAGAGACTGGACAGCCATTTGTCCGAAATGGTGTAGGGTTTCCTGCATGAGCAGGGGGTTGACTAGATGACCTCCAAGGTACCTTCCAACTTTACTACTATTGGTGTTATGTCCCGAGCCTTTGCAAACGGCTCGGGCGTTTGCAGGCAGTCCCGGGCAGGTGCAAAGCTGCCCGGGACCAGACAGGCTGTCGCCAGCGCCGTGCGCATGCGCGGGTGCTGGCGCGGGAAAAGTAACCCATTTACCCGGGAGTTGCCTATATAAGAGGCTGCGAGGCGTTTGGGCGAGGCTGAAGCCATCTTCCTGTAAGCTGAACGCTGAATAAAAGAAACTGAGAACTCCAGCTGCTTCTCGTGTCTGTTTCCCGCCAAGGACGCAACACTGGCGACGAGGTGGGATGCCTTGCACTACCAGGAAAGGAAGAAGTGTAAGCTTACCAAGGAGTCCTGAGCGGCGGAAAGGAACGGCGTCGACTCGGCAGCTGCCCGCCAATCCGGTGCGCATTCGGGGGTAGGCTGGCTGATAGACCCGTCTCCTGAAGATCCGAAGATGGCGAAAATCGGAAGGCTTTCGGAATTCGACGTCTCACATCCAGAGCGGTGGGAGTCCTACGTATCCAGAATGGAGAACTACTTCAAGGCAAACCAAGTGAGGGAAGATAGCTTGAAGGCCGCCACCCTGCTTTGCGTTTGCGGCCAAGACGCCTTCGAAATCGCAGAAAATCTTGTAGCACCTGTTCCAGTAGAGTCTGTAAGCTACGCAGACCTGAAGAAGCTGCTGAAAGAGCACTTCCACCCCAAGGTGTCCGTTATCTCATGGCGCCACACCTTCGAGCAGAGGGATCAACGGTCCGGTGAAACAGCCAAGGAATACATCGCCGCGCTACGGAAGGCCGCCAAGCCCTGCGAGTTCAAGGACCTCGAGGAACGACTGAGGGACCGATTCGTGTGCGGGCTAAGGCATCGAGAGCTACAACAGAGACTTTTTGCCAAGGAAGAATTATCCTTCCAAGACGCCTTAAGGGAAGTCACCGCAGAAGAAGCAGCAGGCAGCGCCATCAAAACATGCGGCCGATCAGAAACAGTGCAGAGGGTGCGTCCGTGCACCAGGAAGACGTCCGACGAAACTCCGAGGAGGATCCGGACGAGGAAGTCGACCGTCTACACCCCGCGAAGGAAGAGAACCAGAAGGGAAGCTCTTCGGCTCTGCTCAAGTGCATCGGCTGTGGAGGTCGCCACAGGAGAACCGACTGCAAGTTCCGCTCCGCTACCTGCTGGGCATGTGGCAAACAAGGGCATATTGCAGCTGTGTGTCTGAGCCGACGAAAGGCACAACCCCAAGAAGAACGCCTGAAAGGGAGAAGTCCAGCTGAACTTCGTTGGGGGCGCCAACTTACTACTAGACTTGACCGGTTGCATCTGGACAGACTGCCTTCTTCTACCTCACATCCTAGGGCACCTAGACGACTACTTGTGGGTGCCCCGGTTTGGGCTCGCAATTACGGGCCTGGTCATACATGGGTCCCCGCTTCTGTGTCCAGGATCACAGGTCCTCTCTCCTACGAGGTTGCCCTGGACAACGGTCGTGTCCTAAGTCGGCACATCGACCAACTTCGCTCTAGGCGAGACTTTTCTGCTGAGACTCCTGGGTCTTTTCCAGGGGGGGAGGGGGACCCTTTGGAGCAAAGGGAAGGGCACGCGCTGCTGCCCATCTCCACTGATGGAGCCACAAACGGCCCATCCCAGGGTTCCGCGAGAGCTCCGAACAAGAATTCTATGAGCCTACCTAACTACCAGGCATCCACGCCTACTCCAGCCAGGGAGTCACCCCGGGGGCATACTCACGTTCCACACACGTCACACAGCACTCCAGTCATGGAGGATACCCGGGGGCATCCCAACAAATCATTCCCCGCAAGAGAGCTGGCACACAATCCCCAAAGTTGGCCTGACCTTACCCCAAATCCTACAGGGGGTCAAACATACACAGAGCTAGGCGAGGAACCAAGTCCCGACTACAACAACCCTAGCACAAATCAGGGAACACCTGAGTTTTGGGAAAGTACAGAAACCCACACGAGCCCGAGCACAGAATGGGGTTCAGGGAATGAACAGCCTCCTGACAGGTCTTGGACTGACCTAGGAGGTTCTACAGAGACGCCCAGCAGCGGCTATCACTTCAAGGGGCCTGAGGGTCTACAGCTAGGTAGGTCAACCAGGTCACAAAGCAACAGAAGCCCTGGCCTGACGAGCCCGGTGGGCAAGCAAGCAGGCCAGGCATCGGGGCACAGTCCTTGGAAGACACCAGGTCACAATAGAGAGAATAGGCTCACGCCTCCCTCCAGTCAGGGGACTTATGCCAGTAACCCACAGCTAAGAAGGTCACAGAGAGCAAAGAAATCTCCCAAGTACCTAGAAGACTACATAACATTGCTGGCAAGGCAAAGGCCAGTAAATAGTGGGAGCACTGGGGAGCAAAATGTTATATAACTAAATGCTGTATGTTGGTAGTAGTTTTAGCCCGGGGGAAAGGGGTGTTATGTCCCGAGCCTTTGCAAACGGCTCGGGCGTTTGCAGGCAGTCCCGGGCAGGTGCAAAGCTGCCCGGGACCAGACAGGCTGTCGCCAGCGCCGTGCGCATGCGCGGGTGCTGGCGCGGGAAAAGTAACCCATTTACCCGGGAGTTGCCTATATAAGAGGCTGCTGAAGCCATCTTCCTGTAAGCTGAACGCTGAATAAAAGAAACTGAGAACTCCAGCTGCTTCTCGTGTCTGTTTTCCCGCCAAGGACGCAACAATTACTATTACTAAAGTATCGGCACGGTCAAGAGTGAAACCAAGTCTGAATACACCAGTAACAATTTCCCAATACAAAGTTAAAAATCACACCCATAAAACTATGCAAGCAACTACGTTCCCCACATAATTAGAATATTATTATGACTAACTAAGCACCTGGGCAACCCCCCCTCCCTCTGTACGATGTGGCAACTTAGCATAAGAAGGAAAAATGGCTGCCACCATGCTCATTTATAGAGTTGACAATATCATTATAATACATAAAAATATTATATTACACAGGTAGTCCTTGACTTATGGCCACGATTCAGCCCAACATTTCTGTTGCTAAGTGAAACATTTGTTAAGTAAGTTTTGACCCATTTTATGACTTTTATAGCTACAAGTGAATCACTGCAGTTGTTAAGTTAGTAACACGGTTGTTAAGTGAATCCGGCTTCACCACTGACTTTGCTTGTCAGAAAGTTACAAAAGGTGATCACATGACCCTGGGATACTGCAATTGTCATAAATATGAAACAGTTGCCAACTATCTGAAGTTTGATCATATGACTACACAATACTGCAGTGGTCATAAGTGTGAAAAATGGTCATAAGTCACTTTTTTCAGTGCTGTTGTAACTTTGGTTTTTAAATGAACTGTTGTAAGTCAAGGACTACCTATACTGATACACTGATGTCTATACAGTACTTACTAGAGGTTATTAACACTCTAATGTTTAAAGAATTTAAACCTTTAAAGATATACTATAGAAAAAGAAAATATTTATGTATGTATTAACTATGAGTTCAAATGTCAGTGTTAATAAGCATCAAGTTGCTTGAATTTTACACCCAAAGCTAAATATACAATTAATAAACAACTGCAAATTACATCAAAATATTTTTCATACTATAAAGGTTTCCTGTCTGAGCAGGGAGTTGGACTAGATAACCTCCAAGGTCCCTTCCAACATTATTATTATTATTATTATTATTATTATTATTATTATTATTAATCATCGCACAGTCAGCCAGATGTTCAGACTGGATTTGGCATTTTTGTCTACCTATTGAGTCCTTACCAAGGACCTGGGATAGGCACATGTGGATGTTTGAATTGATGGTATTACAGATATTGTCGCAGGGCTGTGACTGAGCTGATTCAGACTCTTCTTCCTTAACCCTATGACCACAGAGCTTCCAGCTCACCATCTCGCCTTCCCTCTTCCTCACCAACCTGCTTCTGTTTAATTTGCAGCTGAATTATCCTGAAAATTGGATGGGGGGCAAAAAAGGAAGGCAAGGGAGGAGCACAAATGCTTATAATCTGATCGGGCATTTTGTCCTTCCACGGTGATATCCATAAGAATCAATGTTGTATATATGTCTATGGAGATTATCAATCATCCATGTTGTGGTTGTCCCAAAGGTACTTTTTCCAAAAGCTGTCAGGACTTTCTTGTTTTTTTTTCCCTTTGAAAACATGTCGCCTCTTATCCAAGTAGCTTCTTCAGTTCATCTAGAACCAAAGAAGTTTCTTAGATGAGAAATGAAGCATTTTCAAAGGGAAAAACAAACCAAGAGAGTCCAGTTGGCTTTTAGAAAAAGCACCTGTGGGACAACTTTGTATATATTTTAATCACTCCAATTCAGATTAAAACTTTGATTAGATTTCAGATAAAATTTGGAATAAGCATACATTTTGGAAACACAGCACTTTGCAGATTCACATCCAACTGCTATGCTGATTCTGTTTTCATTTTATTTAGCTGACATATGGCTCTGCTCCAATTATGGATAAGGAGACTCAAGGTATTTTCTTTAAAAAAAAATGTTCCCAAATGAGGCTCACCAATATAGGAGCATTCTTCAATTGTTATTGCATTTTAGGTGGACATGGATTGGAGTCCTTTCAATGAATGATGACAATGGAGAGAAATTTGTAAAGATTGTGCTCTCCAAGTTTTCCCAGCATGGCATCTGTGTTGACTTCATAGAAAGATTCCCAACAATGAATTTTTACACTGACTTTACAGATGTGATGAAGGACTCAAGATGTACAGAATTACCATGACAAGCACAGCCAACATGATAGTATTATATGGTGAAACTCAAACAATGACATTTATGAGAATGTTGCTACAGTTTTCAGAAATGGAGACCATTCCAAAGAAGACCAAAATATGGGTTATGCCTGCTCAAATAGATTACACATCCATTTCCATGCACAGATTTTGGTTGGTTTCATCTGAATCTTCGTGGGAATGTGTATAGGACAAGTTCAAACAACATTAAGACAAAATATAATGGAATGTACTGTGAATGATATTTTTAAGTACCCTAAATTCTGTACATAGTCAAAACAGCACTTACAGTAGTTGTTTGTAAGAAAATGAAGAACATTAAAGAGTCTGTTTTATTCATCCAAGTTCCACACTGATCCAATAGCCAAGTGTACCATGGTCCCAAAGAATTAATGACTAGGGAACCACCTGTCCTCTATTACCATGAGTCAATCTGTTTTTTTGATCAATTTCTCGGTGTGTTACAATCAGTATCAGAAATTATTTGATGAAAAGTAGAGGTGTAAACCTTTAAAACAAATGTCAATATGATATTTAACTCTCATTACTATTATATGGCTAATTATCTTCCTCAATAGTGGAACAAGAGTGCATCAAGTGATCTTTTCAAATGAAGACATTATGCCATGCCAGCTGAAGTCATTTATCAATTTTTTCTTTGCTTTATCCATGTTAAAACATTCTCTTTTTATTTATGAATTAGCACAATCCATATCTATGTGTAACGACCATTGCTGGAGAGGATACAGCAAAATGAAGAGGGAAGGAAAGCCATTTTGCTGCTATGATTGCCTCCCATGTCCAGAATGGAAGATTTCAAACCAGGAGGGTGAGATATGCCCTATTTAAAGTATACAAATATATTTTCTTGCAAGATAGTATGTAGATGTTTAGTTTCTTTCATGTTTACCAGTTGTGATATTACACATAATCTGACTTTGAGAAGGGTTTAATATTTTTGTGCATCCATCATTTTCAAACAACATTCTACTACATGAAAATTGAACAGCTGAACAGTAGGAATTGATTTTTTGCATCCTTCTTGCAGCTAAAATAATACCCTCTCCTCCTACATGTAAAGATTAATGTATGGCCCCAATTACTCTACCAATTAAAGACTTGATGTTATGATCAAGTTGTTTACATCCATACAGATGATTTTTGTTTAAAACTTTGTATACATATAAAAATGCTTATATAGATATGTGTGCATTGAAAACCCTCATGTGTATGATATATGTGATATATCTATGCTTCCCTCACATATGTATCTTATATATACATATATATTTTATTTTCTTCTATTAAAATACTTACAAATTTGGATATAGAAGGTACATGCAAATACATTACATATGCATTTATGAACCAGAACCCAGCAAATCTTGTTTATTGAAACATGTTTATTAAATTTTATTTATTATAATAATAAATGTATTATTTAATAAAACAAGTTTATCAAAGCATGACATCACATGTGTGATGTCAAAACACAGAAGAGAGATTAGCTTTGCGTTCCCTTTAATCAATGAAATTACCTTTCTTTTTGATTAGTGTTGAGCATGGCTTCATAGAAACATAACTGTGTAAGAAAGCTACCTTTCATGTTTCATGTGGTCTTCAAATCTAACATTTTGCCCCGTTCTTTTTCAGACCAAGATGATTGTTATCATTGTCCAGAAGACCATTATCCAAATCAGAAAAGGGATCAATGCATTCCAAAAATTATCACTTTCTTAACATATGAGGAACCCATGGGAACCAGCTTGAGTATTTCTGCTCTTTTCTTTTCCTTTATCACAGCTTTGGTGCTTGGAATCTTCACTGAATACAGAAATACTCCCATTGTCAAAGCCAACAACTGGAATCTTACAAACACACTTCTCATAACTCTCCTTCTCTGTTTCCTTTGTGTTCTGCTTTTCATTGGGCTAATGAGATCACATGTACCTTTCAACAACTAGCTTTTGGTATCATCTTTTCAGTGGAAGTTTCTTGTGTATTAGCCAAAACTGTTGCTGTTGTAGTAGCATAGGCCTGCTTCCAGGATGAAGAAATGGGTGGGGAAAAGATTGATTAACTCCATTGTTCTTTCCTTCCCTCTTATTCAAACCATAATCTGTATAGTGTGGTTGGCAACATTTCCGCCATACCCAGAACTTAATGTACACTCAATGTTCAAAGAAATTGTACTGAAATGTAATGAAGGATCAGGCATCATGTTTGGCTATGTATTGAGCTATATCGGTTTTTTAGCAGTTGTCAGCTTCTCTGCAGCTTTCTATGCTAGAAAGTTACCTGACAGTTTCAATGAAATCAAGTTTATTATATTTAGCATGTTGGTCTTCTGTAATGTTTGGGTATCTTTTGTTCCAACTTATCTGAGTTCCAAAGGAAAATACATGATAGCTGTGGAGACCTTCTCCATTTTGTCCTCCAGTGCTTCCTTATTGTTTTTTATATTTTTTCCCAAATGCTTTATCATTGTACTGAAAATCTGAGCTGAACAACAGGCAGCAAATAATGACTAAAACAAATAAAACAGCTGAAGGACATCCCATTTCCTTTCTGTAGTATTTGCAACCATTTGCCTAAGAACCCCACTGTTGTTCATCATATTTGTCTCAGCTCATGTCCTTCTATAATCTCTCCACGTTTTATTGTTACAGACAATATAAGCAGTCTTTAGTTAATAACTGTCTATTTAGTGATTGAATTTACAATGGTGCTGAAAAAGTTGCTTTATGATGGTAATAATATCCTAAACTCACGATTGCCATTTGCAAGCTTCACAAAGAGCTAAGAATCATTGTCAATGGAGAAGCCAGCAAATCATGGTCAACACTTAGTGACCATGGGTGTTTTGTTTGATGATCACAGTGGAACACATTATATTTCACTTAATGACTGCATAATGATAGTTATTGGTCCCGCTTGTCATTATGTGAGAACTACCTACAACTTAATTTATTTGTGAGCTATTAAATATCTATCATCTATGTCTTCATCTATCTTGTGAATTAATCACACTACTAGATCTGTGTCAAAACTTCAGGGTTTTGCCAGCTCCAAATATTTCTGTGATGAAAGAGACACTTTCTAGACCTTATGTCACACAATTTTACTACAGAAGTTTGGAGTTATATACTTAACTGGGTGCAAAATGCTTAAAAGTAAATAAATGCAGGGTAATTTAAATGTTGTGATAGTTGGCTGACATATTATTTCTAAGTATGGAATTTTCTCCATATTAAAGATTAGGTCTTGGATGACTTACCACTCCATTCATCACCTTCTGCTGCAATTCTGCATTCAGACTATTAGAGGGTCAAGGTAAATAGTAATTCAGTAAGAGGAAAAATAAAATAGCCTTGACCTTTCCTCTGAGAATGGGACTCATCTGGGAAAGGGACAGCACAGTGGCTCAGCAGTTAAGAAGCTGGGATTATCATCTGGAAATCTGGAAGCTCAGGTTCGAAACCCAAGTACCACATGATGGGGTGAGTTCCTGTTCTTACCCCAGCTCCTGCCAACCTCTCAGTTCAAAATCATACAAATGCGAGTAGATAAATAGGTATCATTTTGGTGGGAAAGTAATGGTACTGCATGATGTCATGCTGCCCACATGACCATGGAAATGTCTTTGAACAGTGCTGGCTCAATAAAGTGAGCACTGCCCCCTATCATTGGCAACCACTAGTGGAGTAAAATCTTCAGGGATCCTTTTATCTTTTTTTTAACCTTCATCTGCATAAATTAAAAAAAACTTCAATTTCAACAATGGTGGAAGAAAAGGTGCAAGAATGGTCAGAAGCAGAATTAGATATGCATAAGACTGTAGCAACATGAACAGCATCACAGAGTCATTGGGTACTGAACTATAATCATGACAGTAATCTACATCACTGTATGTCAACTGAAAAACCTCTAAAGTTCATCAGAAGTTAACCTCTTAATATATCATTGTGACGGGCAAATAACTTCAAGTCTATGGAGCAGGCTGCGGTTTTGTTCAATGTTTGTAAGTAAAAGAATGTATGAAAGGACATTCCAATTTTTTAAATAATCACATTAGTTTCTCTTTTCCTTATATCTATTATTTGAGAAATGTTACATTTAATAACAGTGTCATTCAATCGGGACAGAGATTTGGCACCTAGATTTCCAAACAGGATCATTTCTCAGCCCTTCCTTCATAAAAGAGAAAGTTGGAAGAATAGGTTTCCGTTATTCACAAGAACAATTTACTGTGAGTTTCATGAAATCATGCAAATAAGATCTCATTTTTAATGTACATTGAGATTTGGAAAGTGAGAATTCCTATATATTGAGAATGACTACCAAAGAATATTAATTTTGATAATGAGAGGGTTTTTACAGTATCATGAGACAGGAATTTCAATTTGACCAGAACAAAAACCATGGTAGTTAGAAATTGGTAAGGACCAAATAAATCTATACTATGGTCACTAATGCTAATTCATTGTCATCTGAGATAGATTATAAGTGCTTTTAATTAACAATTGTAATGTGTTAAAAACCCATTGTATTAGCTGAGACCTGAGATAACCTAAAACCTTTTAATACATGTGATTCCAGCAATCCTTTGGTGAAGTTCCTTTTTTTTTAAATGACTACTTTGAGATATGGAATGAAATGTCCTGGAAGATTGAAATATTCTGATATTATTTTGTTCTTGTTTTGAGTCCTAATGTTAAACTTTTGCCATGAATTCTCTTTCACAATGTTTGATCTGTTTATCCTGGAATCCAGAGGAGCATTGCTGGCTGATGGTGAAATATATCACATTAGAGGACAAGCATCAAGTCACCTCTAATGTTATGTGTGAATTTTTGAGCCCTGCAGTGGGGGTCTTGGTGCAAATATTGGGGCAAAGTGGTTTGTTGCAGGATCTGGATCCCATGTCAGCAACATTGTGCTGTTTTTTTTTTTTGTTATGAAAATTGGTTTCAGACTAGGTAGTTTTCTGTGTGCAATTATGGGTCTGGCACCTAGTGCCTGAAAAAATTTAGTGTCATTTTATTTGTATTATATTGGCTGTAGATTATTAATAATGTGTTAGTAAGCTGTAAGTAACAACCAGTGATAGTCATTGTTCTGTTTGTGTATGTGTGATTTGACTTTCAATAGGCCCAGTACTGTGGACTTTATCTTTCCCTCATCCACAGTACATAAAACATCTATTCTGTTTTTTCTTTAAGGTGAGTTTGAATGAATAACTATGAGTATGTGATTATCTATGCTACCTTGTAATTATCCAATTAGACATTTCCACTTCTTTTCCAAAATCTTGAAAGTATCAGTGTAGAAAACAGAAAGACGAAGAATGCTATTACTTCTTCCCAAACATTCAGAGCTGGGCTGCAGGCAGACAACAGTTTTTCCTTTTGATTTCTGACACATTATATTGTCCAGTCTGATCTTGGGAACAATTGAGAGAATTATGGCAGGATTTATGATTTGGAAATATGCACTTGCCAAAGTAAAAACAGGTGTATGCAGAAGGAAGACATTCAGGCAATATGGTGGCATTTACTGTTTCATTATTAGTATCAATGCCTGGGTGGTATGTAAGGTCCATAATCGTAATTGCAATGTTAGTAAACCTCTTCCTATTCTTCATAAATATGTTCAGTCTGGAGATCTGAGAATTGCTGGCATTATTTCTCAAGTCTACATGTTTTCCAGTCCTGTTAATTTCATTCAGCATCCTTCTCTGGAAATTCTTGAAGACTTTGCGTAAGTCTTGCATTTTTACCCCAGTGTTGAATTTAATGTTTCTCAAGTTAATCTCTGCTATAGCTACCAACACACAGTAATACACAAGGTACCTTAATCTGTTTAATCAGTTTTTTTTAAAAAAATATTTATTTATATTTCACACTTAGAAATCACCCATCTCTCTTACAGAGCAACTCTTTAACATTAACACAGAGATGTGGAAACTTTCTGTCAATACTGGCATTCTTTGATTGAATGTATGAATGATACCAAAATACCTTGATGACAATGTCTATAGAATAACCACTAAGGAGAAACAATAAAGGGATAGCACAAGAGATTAGATTGCATTTGACTGAAATTAATCTTTTTTGCATTATTGGTAACATTCTTAACCCTTAATTTCCATCCAATATTATGAAGCTGGTTTGTGATACTATGAATTCTGCATACATTCAAAATTATGCAAATTAAATTTATTTATTTAAAGCCAATGCTTGCTTGTTCAGAAATATCCAAACAAGGGGGGGGATGCATTTACTTGGATGATAATCAAACAGTGAATTTTTAACAATTGATGAAAGGCTTAGTATTAAAGTGATTTAAGGTGATTTCAGCATAAATATGATCAGTACTTTTGAAACCATTTACTTTTAAAATAGCATACAACTTTCATTGCAGGGTATTGTTTCAGAGTTACCAGCACATGCTGGCCTTAGTTTTTGCTATAAAAGAAATCAATGAAAATCCTCAGATTTTATCCAATATCACCATGGGATTCAACATCTATAATAGCTACTTCAGTCCAAGCTGGACCTACCTTGCCTCAATGGAGCTTCTCTTTGCTCAGAATAGATTCAGCCCTAATTTTAAGTGTGGCATTCAAAACAATCCAGCTGCAGTCATTGGGGCACCTGATATCTGTCTCCACATGACAACCATACTGGACATCTATAAAATTTCCCAGGTAAAGTGTGTTGATGATAAATATGAACCGAGCAAGCCATTTACTGTTCTTGTGATTGTTTGGATGCAGTTTGTGACTGAGGATTGAGAAAGGGTATGAAGAGAAAATTATTGAATTAAATTATACATAAAGTTTCCAATTTGTGAAACAGACCTGCAATTTGCTTTCATTTACAGGTATGGGCATTACCTGGTCTTTGTTTTAAGTTTCATCCATCAAATAGCTTCATTCTAATATCTATTTCTGGATCACAAAGCAATACATCATTTTAGTCTCAACTCAGTTTATGAAGACTCACTCATTACTTCAAGCATCCATTTTTAGGAAAAGGCTTTAATTCAGGTTTTGATTTTATATTGATTCATACTGAATGTGCACACTTGGCAAGGAGAAGAAACTTTGTGAAACCACACAACAGGTTGCTATGTATTAATATTCCTATATATTAAGAGTTATCCTTTTGCATACAATTATCAAAAGTTTTAGTTGTTCAAAATGTTGGAACCATGCACTAAAAGTCATGTTCAGTATGTGCAAGAATATCAACAAAACACTTAATCAGAAATCTCATGATTAACTTTTAGGTGGCACACGGTGTCCAATCTGGATCTAGGTTCTATTGTATAGAATCTTAAACCTTTGAAGTCCCAGTACATTCTTAAGCTTTTTATGTTTTTGGGAGAAAGGTCTAATGAGTGCTTCTTAACAATGCAAAAGCTTTCATGCACCTGTAATAACCAGGACTGTGAGATGAAACATCCATGAAAATTTACTATTTATTTTTCAAAAGAAATTGCAGGGGTTTCCTTTGTGTGCGTGTTCTTCCAGATTTAGCCTCAAGCAGTAGAGTGTATGTTTAAGTCAATTTCCTCCTAAGGGCAGTAGGCATTACTTATTGTCCAGTTGATTTCCACAGCAATATATTCATTATGTTCCCCTGTCCACATGAAAAAAATGGAAATAGTCCAGTTTATTCACAGTCATCATAGGCACAGATGAGTATACCCATGATACATCTCAAGTGCACTTTGAAAATAGAATTATAATTTAGAAAGGATAACACTATTTAAAAAGCCAGTTTGGTGTAGTGATTAAGGCACTGAGCTTGAAACTGGGAGATGTGAGTTTTAATCCCACCTAATCATGAAGGCAACTGGATGACCTTGGATCAGGCATTCTAACTCTGCTCTAGGAAGTAGGAAATAGCAGACCACTTGTGAATTCTTGCTAAGAAAATTGAAGGAACTTGTCCAGGCAGTCATCAGTATCAGCACTATTCCAAAGGCATAACTACCATTATTCAGGAGGAAAATCAGTCTTACACATTCTTCCCTATCATTTTTCTTAGCTGACTTATGGCTCTGCTCCAATCATGGATAAAGAGACTCAAGCAATTTTCTTCCAACAAATGTTTCCAAATGAATCTCTTCAACATAACAGCCTCCTCCAGCTATTGCTATACTTTAGATGGATCTGGATTGGAGTTCTTGCTGTGAATGGTGACCATGGGGAGAAATTTGTACAGGAAGTGCTCCCCATGTTTTCTCAACAGGGCATCTGCTTTGATTTCATAGGAGAGTTCCCAAATGTAGCTTTTTACAGTGATTTTACAGATGTGATGGATGAAACATACAAAACCTACTCTATCATTGCAAAAAGCACAGCCAAGGTGATTATCTTATATGGCACAATGCAATCCATGACCTTTTTCAAAATGTTAGTGCAGTATTCAGAAGTGGAGGATACGTTGGTGAATACAAAGGTTTGGATCATGAATGCTGAAATGGATTTCACGTCCATTTCTCTTCAAAGAGATTGGGATGTAAATTTCCTCCAAAGTGCTTTATCCTTTGCAATTCATTCAAAGGAGCTGCCAGGCTTCCAGGAATTTCTTCTATTCAGAAATCCAACAACAGCAGAACATGATGGGTTTCTAAGGAATTTCTGGCAGCATGCATTTAGGTGCTTGTTTCACAACTCTCATCTAGGTAATAAAGATGGCATAATCTGTACAAGGAAGGAGAAGATGGCAACCCTTCCTGCATCTGTGTTTGAACTTAGCACAACTGGCCACAGCTATAATATATACAATGCAATCTATGCTGTAGTGCATGCTTTGGAGGCAATGCATTTATCAAAATTCAAGCACAACCATCTTGTGGGCAGAAGAGGGCCAAAACTTCAGAATGAACAATTATGGCAGGTAAGGTTCAGAGCAGAAATATGTAAGAAATCTGCAAGTTTAGACAGGCCATATAAAAGGCTCACTCCAAAGGAAATTGGGACATATAAAATCCATGTCTATCACCAAGTCCATTTTTACACCATCATAGGACCACAGAGGACATAGGAAGCAACTGTGTATTAACACCACAATCTCCTTATGTTGATTAGACCATTGGTTTGGTCAAAATTCAAGAAAAACAATGGAGGACATCCTCTGCATTTATAATATATCCAGTGTCCTCCAAACAAGGAATATCCTGATGCTCATTGCTATGGCTCACACCCTGAAGGAAAAAATGAACTTATAAGAATAGAAGTATATCGTTACATAAAAACCTTGGAAATTGATTCTCCCATTGAATCAGCTCCAGTGTTAGAGCTGTTCATGGTCTTGCTGGAGATGGTGTCTTACAGTCTTTCATATTTTTATATACAATTTTGTTTCTTTGTTTCTTGCATTTATTATTTTTACAAATAACTCAAGGCAATGAACATATTCAGCATACCTTTCTCCTCCTTTTTTCCCCCAGAACAATATCCCTGTGAAGTGAGTTGGGTTGAGAGAGAATGAGTTTGTTTTCATGGCTAAGGTGAGACTTGAACTCACAGTCTCTTGTTGTCTAGTCCAGTGCCCTAAATACTAGACCAAACTGGCTCTCCATATTCCATATTCTCCATATTCCATATTCTCTATATTCCTCACAATTTCTCAGAAAAATAACAACACATGTCCCATGGAAACAAATACTTCCCTCTAGGCTGAAACTCATTAAGAAAGGAAAAACATTTTTAACAATGTATAATATTAACATATTTCAAAGCCTTCCATTACAGAACAATGCAATCAAATATATGTGTACATTTTCATCTGTTCATCTGTTTAAGAAAGGCTAAGTCCGAGCAAAATAGAACAATGAAAGGTTCTTAAATGTTTTATCTTCCCTCCCTTGCTCTTTTCAATTTAGCTTCATCCTTTCCTAAGAAGAGTTTCATTCAACAACAGTGTTGGAGAAAAGATTTCATTTGACAAAAATGGGGAACTCATTGGTGGATTTGATATTAATAACTGGATCACATTTCCAAACCGCTCATTTTTTAGGATCCAGATTGGAAGGATAGATCCTATGACTTCCCCAGACAAATTCTTCAACATTTCTGAAGATTCCATCATGTGGCCAAAAAGCTTTAACCAGGTGAGGTCTGATTAGTTGTGTTTTCTTTCGTTTAAACAACATTAAAAACTTTCTGGATTCAAGCTCATTCTCTGGGAAAAGCAAATATTCAAGCTACTGTGGAGGAGAGTTATTTTGAAAGCTTATTTCCTAGGAACAGAAAAAGATTCCTACATATCCCATGTTTGTAGTTAGATACAAAACATAAATTACTACAAAAAAAGCTTATTTTTTTGGCTCTGAGTGTTTTCTTAGTTATGGACTCTAAACCTTGGTTAGGAAAATTAGGCTGCAACCATATATAATAGGTTCTTTTATTCCAAACTGTTAGCCCCTACATATTCAGATTGATATCCCATATATTTTACCACACCCTGAAGTATTACTTTACTATGAACTAAAGGCAGCTAACCTAGAACCCTATTGGTAGCTCCTGGCATTCTTCCTGGCTGGATAGCTTAAGCCATCTAGGGTAGAGCCATCTGTGGCCCCTTGCCAATTTTTTTTATTTGTTATGTAACAAATGTGAGCCATAGAAAGAAGATGAGAAACACATCTCTGTTAGATGGCTAAGATTCTGATCAGTGCAACAGAAGAGATGTCATTTGCCCAATGTTTAGCCTTCTTCAGGACATTGGCCAGAACCTTTGGTGATCTATTTGAATCTTAGTCTTTCAGGCTAGGCAACTCCATAGCATGGATCAATTTAAAAGGCACCAAAGATGTCTTCAGTCAGACAATATTGGGGAAAAAGTCTGAGAGAAGACTTCTTTTTCACCAGTGTCCCATAATGACTTGATGCCCTCCAAATGGCTTCATTCGTCAGCTGAACATTTCACATAAGAAAAGAGAATTCTGTCACCTCCATTCCTCTAAAGGCTTCACTGTAGCAAATCTACAATGCATTTTACAGAACCACAATAAAATGCAATTTACGTTTTTCCCCATTTCCCCATTTCTATTACAAATGGAAACGTTTGCAAATATAAAGATTGAAAAATGAATGCTAAAATATGCACCACACTATAGCTGTGGGTTTATGTACATAGTAGATTGGGCTTAGCCACAGCAACAGCCTCAAGATGGGTCAAAATGTGCAAAATAATGGTCATGAAATCATGATTAAAGCACTGCATCTTTATACAGACATGGCACATTGACTTATATGCAGAAGACATAGGGCACCAGATAGTGCTGCTTAGTAATTTGACAGAGAAGCAGATGCTAAGATTGTTCTCCCTAGCATAAGTTCTCAGCTGCAAATATCATCTGCATTCACTTGATATAGAAATCGAAGGATGAAAAACACTTTGGCTTCAGGAGCCAGTTGAAGAAACTTTGGGGGAGACATTCAATGAAAGGGTAGATATTCCATTACATCATTGCAGATCAAGTATTATTTTCCAATAATGTTGTTATAATAGTTCAGTAGTATTGATGTCTAAGCTTTAAATTCTCCAGCAAGATAAAAACTGCTCAAATACTGTTCAAAAATCTTAATGATATTCTCTTTAATGTTTGGATAGGCACATCCTATTTCTCTGTGTAATGATCCTTGCCAAATAGGGTATAGCAAGACCAAGAAGGAATCAAGACCATTTTGCTGCTATGATTGCCATCCATGTCCAGAAGGGAAAATTGCAAACAAAGAAGGTAAAGATTTTTGAGAAGTGATGGTATAAACAACTATATCAACAAGGTTATTTATTTATTTGAATTATGTATTTATTTAGATTATTTATATGAGTACTGATCTTAAACAAGTGACTTTGGGTGGTGTACAGGGATTAAAAATATAACATTCCTTATGTGTGCAAATTCCCTTGCATTTGAAGATGTTCATAGTGAAAAGGATTGTGAAAATACATTGCATACAGATTTATAACCAAGAATAATATAGAAATAAATACATAATATGTGATATCCAAGATAGAATGAAATAGATAACATATAAAGGCTTTGGGTATGGGCCAAGGTGTCATAACCCCTAGTTTTGATGCCTTTCCCGTTCCCAATCTTACATGTCTGTTTTGGAGTTCTTCCATTTGCTTGGGAGGGGGGGTAACCTGAGTTTTCTCTTAGCAGCTCTTACTTTACACTTTGCCCCAACCCTTTTGAAGTCCTTTGGGGTGAGAATGGAATGTGCCTCTGGCCATCTGCCTTATCTCCAGCAATGAAGAAAAGTGGTGCAAAGGTTTTACAGCCTGGGAAGCAGTACCTTATCTCCCCATTCTCACAACAATTTCACACCTGTGGATTGGCCAGTTTGAATCGGATAAAGGGACTCTTGGGGTGCAGTTTTAGCGGGGTTCTTTTAATCTACCATTTTCAGCAGAAATCTTCAGATCCTGCCTTCTACTCCTGCTGTCAATACTTCCCAATAAAAGTTTCTTGTTGAAATGAAGCTGGTTTCAAGAGTTCTACTTTCTTGGGAAGTTTAAATTGAGGCAGGTCCTTACACAAGGTTTATGGCCCTCAATTTCTCTCTGATCCTCAGTGAATATGCTTTCATGGTAAAATGGTTAAATATTCAATATCACTGTTGATAACTAGTTTCTTTCTCAGAGTTATGCAACACTAAAGCCTGATGAATGAAAGTCAGTACACAGAAGTGTTTTCTTTTTTTTCAGACATGGAAGACTGTTCTCATTGTCCAGAAAGTCATTATTCAAACCATTACAAAGAAACATGCATTCCAAAACAGATAACTTTCTTATCCTATGAAGAAACCTTGGGGATCAGTTTGGCTATTTGTGCGCTTTCATTTTCTTTTATCACAACTCTAGTGCTTGGGATCTTCATTAAATACAAATGCACTCCCATTGTCAAAGCCAACAACCGGAATCTCACCTACACTCTCCTAGTTTCCCTCCTCCTCTCTTTCCTTTGTGTTTTATTATTTATTGGAAAACCCAATAAGATTGTGTGTCTCCTTCGACAACCAGCTTTTGGAATCATCTTTTCCATGGCAGTTTCTTGTGTCTTGGCCAAAACATTTGTTGTGGTTCTAGCTTTCATGGCCACCAAGCCAGGATCTAGAATGAGGAAATGGGTGGGGAAAGGAATGGACAGTTTCATTGTTCTTTTTTGTTGCCTTATTCAAATCATTATTTGCATCATATGGTTGGCAATTTTTCCACCATATCCAGATTTTGATATGCACTCAATGTCTGAAGAAGTCATCATGGAGTGCAATGAGGGATCAGTCACTATGTTCTATTCTGTTTTGGGTTTCATGGGGTCCCTGGCTGTGATCAGCTTTTCTGCTGCTTTTCTAGCTAGGAGGTTACCTGACAGTTTCAATGAAGCCAAATTCATCACCTTTAGTATGTTGGTCTTCTGCAGTGTTTGGCTGTGCTTTATTCCAACCTATCTAAGCACAAGGGGAAAATATACATTGGCTGTGGAGATCTTCGCCATGATTTCTTCCAGTGCTGGCTTACTGGTGTGTATCTTTTTTCCCAAGTGTTTTATCATTGTGATGAGACCTGAACTGAACAATAAGCATCAGCTCATGAAAAAAAAGTTTTAAAAGTCAAATAAGTTTTAAAAATCAAATACGTCAACATCATAAGAACTTTAAAATTAGTTCTTTCCCAAATTGTGTTTTAGGTTGAACTGAAGAAATGGGAAGCCTTCTCACATATGGTTCCCATTTTTTTGTTTGATCCATATATGTTATTCTTTAGTGCTACAATTTCCTTCCTTCCTTCCTTCCTTCCTTCCTTCCTTCCTTCCTTCCTTCCTTCCTTCCTTCCTTCCTTCCTTCCTTCCTTCTATTTGGTATGTGTCAATAATTCTTATCTATAAATGAAATATAGGTTTTGTTAATTAGTCAGTCAGTTGACTTTTATGATTTGGAATTTTAAAAATTGCATTTTAAAATAAAATATTTTAAATATTAATTGGTAATTCTTGATATTTTAAATGACTACAGTTATGTATTGAAATATATAAAGTTGTGTTAAGCCTTGTAAAATGAAACTAACCTTTAGATGACCCTGACTGTTAATTCTAACTGTTTTGGAGGGAAACTTTGAACATTCATATGTGGGCAAGATTTTCAAGTATGGTGATTGGTTTAGGCCCTGTGGGCTCAGGATATAATTACAGGCAATTGCCTGCTGTTGTTGCAGTTCAAGTCAATAAATGGTTTTGTAACTATGCTGGTCTGTTCCTTGCCTACTGAAGCCACAATAGTGGCAACAAAGGTGGGATGCTACAGAGGGGAGAGCTGCTGCTAACCAAGAAACTAAAATCACTGGGTGTCAGACCAGGTAAAGAGCCCTGGTGGGAGCATGCTCCCCACCCTGCCTGCCAGTAAGACACACTGGAGGCACAGACATACCTGAGGGATCTGTCCCCAGGACTCCTTAAGTGCAGCACAGCTCCAATCGCAGCAGTACAGGCATTAACCAGCACCATAGGGGTCTCCCCCCCCAAAATGGCTAAACTGGGAAGGCTCGACGAGTTTGATATTACTCATCCAGAACAATGGAGCTCATATGTCTCCCAAGAAGACAATTATCTCTGGGCCAACCAGATCACAGACGATGGCCTAAAGGTGGCAACCTTACTATGTGTCTGCAGACAAGCAACGTTTGATATCACTGAAAACCTGATAGCACCGGCAACTATTATCTCTTGTGGCCTACCCAGACCTCAAGAAAAAATTAAGGGAACATTTTGAGCCTAAACTCTCAGTAATCGGCTGGTCCCATGCATTCAAGCAATGTGAGCAGAGATCTGGGGAATCTGCAATAGAGTTTGTGACAGCCCTTTGCCAAGCTTTGCACCAATGCAAGTTCCCTGACCTGGAAGACCGTCTCAGAGACAGGCTCGTTTGCAGCCTGCATAATAGAGAATTACAGCAGCGCCTATTCACCATGGAGAAACTGACTTTCCAAGACGCATTGAAGGAAGTCATGATGGATGAGGCTGCCGGAGGGGCAATGAAGACTCTCAGGCCACCTAAAACATACACCAGCCCCACAGCAATCCACCAAGAAACCATAGAAGGCTTGGGGGAGGCCAGTGAGAGTGAAGAAATTGATCATTTGAGGAGAGAGCCACCCAGATGGCCACACTCCACAGAACAAGCAACTTCCCTAGAGCTGCACAAGCTGCAGGGGACAGCATGAAAGAGAAGAATGCAGATTCCACACAGCAGTATTCCATGCCTGTAGAAAACAAGGGCACCTTGCCATAGTCTACAGAGGTCGTCTATGACACAGCAGCACAAGGGAAATGCCCCTCGGGACAGAACAGAGTTGAATACTGCTCAGGAAGATGTAACATCCAACACATAGGGGCTCAACATCCCATCAAAGAAAAGATAAGACTCCAACTAAGACTGCAAGGGGTCCCATGCTCTATGGAGCTAGATACTGGATTGGCCCTGACCATTATCTTCTCCAGGATTTTCAACCACATTTGCAAAAGTAGCCGATGGTGGGTTCCACTCAAATCATCGAGCTCAGTGCTAACACTGAAGAATGTTCTTGGCATCTGCCCATATTTTGATGATGTCCTGATCACGGGGAAATCAGTGGCAGTCCTGGCAGATCGTCTCTATGCAGTACTCCAACATTTCCACAAGGCAGGCCTAAAACTAAAAAAAGAAAAGTGCCAGATTGGCGTGGAATCCACAGAATTCCTGGATTTCCACATTGATGCTGTTGGAATTCAGCCATCTGAAGCAAAGCTAAAGCCAATTCAGCAAGCCCCACACCAAAATCCAAAGGGGAGCTACAAGCATTCCTGGGCTTGCTCAATTTTTACCATTCCTTCTTACCACATAAGGCTGCCCAGACAGAACTGCTACACTGCCTACTGGACAAAAAAAGTGCCCTGGGTCTGGTTGAGCACCCAAGCCAAAGTGTTCAAGGCGGTAAAATCATTGCTATCCTCTGACTCCACCCTAGCTCATTTCAACAAAAACCTACCAGTAACACTAGCTTGTGATGCTTTGCCATATGACCTTGGGGCAGTACTAAGCCACAGGATGACAGATAGTAGAGAGGCCCCCTTAACATACTATTCTAGAACGTTATCATCAGCTGAAAGGAACTATGCCCAGATAGACAAGGAAACCCTCGCCATAGTGGCTGGCATTAAGAAGTTCCACGACTTCTTATATGGACGAACGTTCACCATCTTCACAGACCACAGACTGATCTGGACCCATAATTGGACGGGATTTTCAAGTATGGTGATTGGTTTAGACCCTGTGGGCTCAGGATATAATTACAGGCAATTCTCTGCCGTTGTTGCAGTTCAAGTCAATAAATGGTGTTGTAACTATGCTGGTCTGTTCCTTGCCTACTGAAGTCCACTACACAATAACTACTTTAATCCACATTTTCTAACTTCAATGGAAATGCAATTTTTTTATTAAATCAGTATGAGTTAGTAGCTAAGATACTACTAAGTAAGAAAACCCAAGTTCAAATCCATCCATAGACAAGATGCTGAGTTATAGGCCACACTTCTTAAGCCAACGTACCTTACATGGTTGTTATAAAGAAAAATTGGAAAAGGGAATACAATCAAAATTTGTTGAGATCCTTGAGGCTAACCAGTAAATAAATAAATAACAATTCCTTTCTTAATCAATGGACTAAAAACCCCCAACAAAATTACAAAATGTCTTTCCTGAATCAACTGCTGAATGGAGTTGAGATGTTAAAACTGTCTATCAATCAAATATGAAGTAATTTTCTTCAAGCCTTCTTGATGATGGACTGGTGAACTCAGGTTAGAAGCCTCTGGCTGATGCTATTTTCTTAAAGACAGGTGCATTTGCAACAACACTCCACAATTTACTGCATTTCATCATTGAAGTGATATAAAATATTGCATTAGCTTATTCCTGGCCTCCATGTCTTTTAGTAATTTAGAGACATTTCTGATGCATATATTTGGCATTGCTTTATCCTGTCATATACAGTTGAGAAAGAGATGAAATGAAAACTTCAAATGATTCATTTCGTAGTAAGTTAAAAAGAGTTCTTTTGTGAATCAGCAGTTGAAAACTAGATTAGAATTGGAGTGTTTGGTTAGTTTTGTCCTCATCCTCCCTCCCTCCCTCCCTCCCTCCCTCCCTCTTTATTTTCTATCTATCTATCTATCTATCTATCTATCTATCTATCTATCTATCTATCTATCTATCATCTATCTATGCACAAATGTTTGTGAATCTTTTTCAATATTTCTACATAAATATGATCTAAAATATTGTATGTTCTCCTTATGTTCCAAAACTAGATAAAGAGAATGCAATTTAAAAAATGACTGAAAAAAAAATCACACTTGTTCATGTATTTTTTGAGAAAAATGATCCAGAGCTACATATTTGAGGGAAGCAAAAATACACAAACTTCTAAGAGTATCTGTTCATTTGAAGGGGAAATTTGAGACAGGCATATCAATCAAGAGGATGATAATCAGGAATGAAAGTAGAGGATTCTGCCTTATTTAAAGAAAAGATTTCTGGGTACTCACTATTGAAGTCTGATCTTCACAATATGGATAGGCCGAAGTGTGTCATGGCTTAAACAAAGGAGATTTCTGAGGCCTTTGAAAAAACAGGTTGTCAAAGGTTACAAAATTATTTCCACAGATTTTGGATTCCACCAATTTAGTATCAGGCAGATTGTGTACAACTGGAAATAATTTAACATCATTGTTATCTTTCCCAAGAGTAGTTGATCAACCAAAATCATACCAAGAACAAGGCACATAATAGTCTGGGAGGCCTCAAATAATGCCCTGTCTAAAGGCTTCTCTTGCATGTCACAGTTCAAAAAACCATCATCAGAAGAACATTGAACAACAGTGGTGTGTATGGCAAAGTTTATTTATTTATTTTATTAAATCTATTTGCTGCCCATCTTGCTATCCAAGTTGCAAGGGAAAAAACCCAACTTTTTCCAAAAATAACATTGCTTCGCACTTACAGTTTGCAAAAGTCCATCTGGATAAGTCAGAAGGCTAATGGAAAAATGTTCTATGGAGAGGAAAATAGGACTTTTTAACCTTAATGAAAAGTGTTATGTTTAGTAAAAGCAAACACTGCATTCCTGCATAGGAACCTTATTTCGTCCATGATGGTGGCAGGATCATGGTTTGGGACAGCTTTGCTGCCTCTGAACCAGGACAGTTTGCCATCATTGATTGAGTGATGAATCCTGAATTTTACCAGCAAATTCTACAGGAAAGTGTCAGAGTATCTATTCATAAATTGAAATTCAAGGAAAAGTGAGTCATGCTACAAGACAGCAACTTAAGACTCAAGTTGTAGAATCAAAGAATGGTAAAGCAGAAGAAAGTTGGTGTTTTGGAATGCCCAAGTTCAAATTTTGACCTTAATCCTATAGAAATGTTGTGAAAGGATCTGAAGCAGACAGTTTATATAAGAAGGAATGGGCTAAAATTCCTCCAAGTTAATGTGTAGGATTGCTTAATCAGGTATCAGAAGCAGTTGGCTGCAGTTATTGCTAATCAAAGGGGAAATATCGGATACTGTAAGCAAAAGTTCTAATACTTTTGTCACACACAAATATATAGCTTTGGATCATTTTATTCAATAAATAAATGAACCAAGTATGATATTTTTGACTATTTTATTTAACTGGTTTCTCCTCTAGTTTCAAGACTTGTATGGAGAAAAAAATCATTTTTAATTCATGGCGACTAGAAGGCAAATTTGCCTTAATGTTTGTCTTTTAAAATGACATTTAAAGTTACCAAAATAACCAAGGTTACATTTTGCAAAGCTCAGCAGATTTGGGTTTGCTCAGTATTTAGATAAATGATAACACAAAATTCCAGGAGTGGAGCCTATATTGAGCAGTCCAACAATACCAGAAGACAATGAAAGCCCACTTAAAATTGTTGCAAAGAAAATTATAAAGGCGTGTCTATAGGAAGCAATAAAGGAATTTTAATTATACTTTATGTACATTGTGTGTGTATCTATTTGGGGAGATTTTTCCAATTTTAATCCAATGTTCTTGAGATAGATCACTGCTTATTGTCTCAAGGGAACCTGGCATATTTTCTTTTGAGTTGTGACATTCATTTTCACAGCTGAAGAGCTCGGAATTCTGTTAGGTTATTATCTCAACTGTAATGAAACATTACCTTCTTGCGTTTTCCAAACCCATGGGATTTCAGGCCAAATGGAAAAATGGACCCTCAATAATGCTATTAATATTCCCCATGACATTCCAAACTATGGCTAGAAGCCACATAGCTTTGTGAGTTAATTCGATAGCATGTGGCATTCTCTATTCTTGTCAGAAAAATATCTCATGAAGGCAGGTCAGACTGATTTGCTTCAAGGACGCTGTTGGAAACAGGGGCATTTAGATACAGAAAGAAGACATTCATGGAAGATGTTAGTAATCATGAAGTTACTATTAACAATAATGCCTCAAGTGGTGTGCAAGGATCCTATCCTTCAGTGTAACTTGGATGAGTCTCTTCCTATTCATCACACATATCACCAGCTTGGAGATGTTAACATTGCTGGCATTATTTCTGTATTCTCAACATTTTCTGATCTCATTGATTTCAATCAACATCCTTCTCAGGAACTTCAAGATGGAGTTATGTAAGCACCTCTTTCATCTATAATCAAGCTCTGTAACTTGCTGTTCAGCCATACGGTGCTCAAAATATTTTTCCAGAAGTTATAATTTAAAAAGTGATTTAAACATCCCTCTTAATAACAGGTGTATCAGACTATGGTCAAGCTACATTTCAGTTTCTACATGAAGTGGATAAAAACTTTTTATTTGAAAACTGCTCAGAATCACTCTGACATGGTACTGTATACGTTTGATTGTTTGGCTAATCAATCAATAAAGAGACCAAAACTCATTTAATAACAATTATTTCTAAGTATAGCATGTGGAAACAGATAAAATTATGAAGATGTAAATATCACTACAATCTGTATGGCATGTAAGAGCAGTGATTACCATTTCTCAGTTGATTTTATTAGTAAAAATATAGAATTACATTCTTCTGAATATAATGAATTTCTAGGAATCTATTATTTGCTACTAGGCATTTCTCATGTATTACAAAATAACTTTTCCAACCTCAAGCCAGTGTTTGTTTTGTATTATTATTATTATTATTATTATTATTAATCATCGCAGTCAGCCAGATTTTCAGACTGGATTTGGCATTTTTGTCTACCTATCGAGTCCTTACCAAGGACCTGGTATAGGCAGATGTAGATGTTTGATGGTATTACAGATATCGTCGCAGGATGGAAGCAATATTATTATTATTATTATTATTATTATTATTATTATTATTATTATTATTATTATTATTAATCACAAGTTCTGAAGTGGTATATATGTGCTACAACTTTGCTAAGCATTTTCCAGGATCCTAGCAGAAGAGTAAACATATATTGCACTAAAATATGTTCCACCAAATATTCTACCGAAATACTGCATATTCTAAATCAGACCCTTCTTAATATATTATGTAACATTTGTTTCAGAGTATCCTTTCAGAATTACCAGCATATACTTGCCTTAACATTTGCTCTCAAGGAGATCAATGAGAATATTCAGATCCTACCCAATATCACACTGGGCTTCCAGCTTTATAATAGCAATTCCAGTCCGAGTTGGACATATCTTGTCTCAATGGTACTTCTCTTCAACCAGGGCAGATTCATCCCTAACTACATCCATGGGGTGCCAAACACTTTAGCTGCAGTCATGGGGGGATCGGACATCTGTCTCTATATGGCAACTGTCCTGTGCATCTACAAAGTTCCTCAGGTAAGATATGTTGAAGTTCCATGGCACTTCCTGAACAAGCTTAGAGTATTTTGCTTTTATGATAAAGAACAGTTCAGGCTGTATAAAACCCTTTAATATATAGTCAGAAAGGAAACTTTAAAATGGCTGATAGTGAATATTGATTAATTGAATCAATTGGAACACAATCATCCATTTCTTGTTATTCAGTGAATGTTCATTACCACAGATGAAGACCTGGCTTCTGAGAAGTTAAATGTTTTCTTAGGTTAATATCAAAAGTACAAGATATTCTAATGATCTAATTTGGTTGAAGTAATACACTGAATTTCAAACTCCAAATAAAGGTAAAAGTCAATAAAAAGAGAAAAAGAATAAATATACGTTGACTGAAAGAGGATGTGTGGAAAATGGAAACAGAAATGTTTCTTCTAGAGTAAACAGAGATTTGAAATGATCAGATTCACTAAAGGTCCAAATGATTTATCTGGATTGTAGAGCAGACTTGTCATTGTACAATATATTCCAGGTTTTGACTTTCTGGAAAAAAAAAAAAAAACATCTATGGCATTTTGAGTGTCCTGGTTTCCATAGATGTTTCCCTCTCTAGGTAAATAGTGTATCCATTAAAGAGGTAGAAAGAAGAGAGTTTGGGAATATTTAATATTCATTTACATTTGATTTGATAAGCAAAGGACCACAAATAATGATATGTCTTACCAGATAGATTGGGGAGATATTGGGCAGAGGTAAATATGAATGCTCCTTGGTGTTCTCAGAGCTTGGTTGCTTTCTTGCAGATGTTTCATTACCCAAACTAGGTAATATCATCAGTGCTAGTCTAGTTTGAGTAATAAAACATTTGCAAGAAAACACCCAAGCTCAGAAAGTACCAAAGATCTCTCATTTCAATCCTGAGTTAGATATATTCTCCTTTACAGGCAAATATTTCCTAATCTTACACTGAATTAAGATTCGAATTTACTCTTTCCTTTTCTAGAATGGCTATTTTTATATTTCTTAAAAAAAAAAACTCACAATGAGAGTTCTTTGAAGGGAAAAAAATCTTGATTACTAAAACTGAAAACAAGGTAGTCATTTTGAAATGAACAAAATTACTTAGACAATGTTTCAATAAGCAAACTCAAGAACACACAAAAATTCAATGCATTTTCAAAGGCCCACATACAACTTTGCAACTACAAATATTTATCATTCTGTAGTTGACCTATGGCTCTGCTCCAGTTATGGATAAAGACACTCAAGTTTTCTTCCAACAAATGTTTCCAGATGAATCCCATCAATGTAGGGGCCTCCTCCACCTATTGCTGTATTTTGGATGGATCTGGATTGGAGTTCTTGTTGTGAATGATAACAAGGGAGATAAATTTGTACAAGAGGTGCTTCCCACATTTTCCCAGCATGGCATCTGCTTTGATTTCATACAAGAGTTCCCTAGGGTAGATTTTTACATTGATTTTAATGATCTAATAGATGAAGGAATCCATATATACCAAATTCTCATGAACAGTACAGCCAATGTCATAGTCTTCTATGGTGAAATTGAATCTATATCACTTCTGAGAACGTACCTCCATTTATCAGAAGTAGTGGATATACCAAAAAAGACAAAAATGTGGGTTACAACCGCTCAGACAGATTACACTGCCAGTTCATTTCATAAATCTTGGGACATCCATTTTCTACATGGGGCTTTATCCTTTGCAGTTCACACAAAAGAACTCCAAGACTTCCAGAAATTTCTTCAAAATCTAAATCCAACTAAAAACCAGCATGACCATTTTCAAAAAGATTTTTGGGAACAGGCATTCCATTGTGTCTTCTCAAACTCAAAAATGGAGAAATCTGAGAAAAAATGTACTGGACAGGAGAAGCTTGAGACTCTTCCTACATCTGTGTTTGAAACACGCATGAGTGGCCAAAGCTACAATATTTACAATGCAGTCTATGCTATTGCATATGCTTTGCAATCATTGTATTTATCCAAATCCATGGGAAGAATAATAGTGAAAGTAGGAAAGCAGCAGTTTCAGAATCACAAGCTGTGGTGGCAGGTAAGACCTTAAGCAGAAAAATGCCAAAAACTTCACCATATCTGTTCATAAAATCTAACAAGCCATATTCTACAAAGTTATTGACCTTATGTCTAAAAGTGAAATATAGTAATATATTGGCCAGATAAAATATTTATATGCTTATATTAAAATTACAAAAGTCCGTTACTTTTGAATTATGGGCTTAAACAGAGCTTAGCAACCTTTTATTCTACATGCTTTGCTTAGAATATTTACATTGAATTTGATCCAAAATGTTCAATATGTCCTTAGAAATTTAACTTTCTATAAGATTCCAAACGATATAGCATCAGATAAAAAAACAAAAAATCAACAATCAGTTTTGATTGTTCAAAATACCTTCATGCCCACTTTTTAACTTTTAGATCACATTGTTTTCAAACAAACATTGAATGCAAGAAAAAAAAAGACTAATAATAATGAAGATTCTTACTTAAGAAACATGCAGGTTGTTATATTTTTCCCTTTTCTTAGCCTGTTTGTTTTAAAGAATAAATTGTTCATTATTTTTTCACTTTGAAACTTAAATAGTGACTTGTTAACAATGATTGTTAAGAGTGGACCCATCCATGCTTTATGGACAAGTACTGGTGTAATATCACCCTGAAAAGGTTGGTCCTTTGTAATGCCCTCATTTTTGCCTTTTTGAAATGCTATTATTACTTTTGCATTTGTCTATGTTCATCTAAGTCAGTGGTTCTCAACCTTTTTAATGCCGTGACCCCCAACCGGTCGTAAGTCGAGGACTACTCAACCGGTCGTAAGTCGAGGACTACTCATCTGGTGCAGCAGCGTTTGCAGAATGGGACTTTTGGCGGGCTCAGCAGGGCAGAGACAGCCTGGACAATTCCTACTGGCTTTTGAAAGCCAATAGAATAAAAGGGAGTAGCACAGCTAAGGAAAAGGGGAAAAAAATGGCGGACTGCGTTGTTTGGTGACCCCCGTGAAATGGTCGTTCGACCCCAAATGGGGTCCCGACCCACAGGTTGAGAACCACTGATCTAAGTTAAACACTTACAGCACTGAAACTAGATTCATATAGATTTTTAACTGGTTTACATCTTATTTTCTGCATTTCTATATTGAATTTTATTTAAGAAATATGGTATTTTATTTCTAATTATTATGATATTTGTTTGATGCTGGTCTACAAAGAAGAATAAAAAAAATCCTTCCTTCCTTCCTTCCTCCCTTCTTTCCTTCCTTCCTTCCTTTCTTTCTTCCTTCCTTCCTTCCTTCCTTCCTTCCTTCCTTCCTTCCTTCCTTCCTTCCTTCCTTCTTTCCTTCCTCCCTCCCTCCCTCCCTCCCTCCATCTCTCTTTAGTTTCATTCTTTTCTGAGAAATGTCAGATTCAACAACAGTGTTGGTGGAAAGATTTCCTTTGATAGTAATGGAAAAATCATTGGTGGATTTGATATTATCAACTGGATCACATTCCCAAACCAGTCCTTTCTTAGGATCAAAGTTGGAGCAATAGATCCTACAGCTCCACCAGACAAGTTCTTCAACATCTCTGTGGATTTTATCACATGGCCAGTAGGCTTTAATCAGGTTATATATATGAATCTAAATTTGTCTGCCTACATCTATGTAGATAAAATATTATCTTTATTGATGGAAGTCCCATAGTATTGTTCCTGTACTAACCTAAGTATGAATGATCTACTGAAGGTGGGGGGAATATCTATAGGAATGTTGACATTTCCTATACAGTATTTGGCCCATTGTATACTCAAAACCAATAATGGATAATGGGAATCATAGTTTTGATGTAAAAAAATAACTTTATTGAATATTTAAAATAAAGAAATAAAAATTAACAACAATGGTTGAGATAGAAAGGAGAAAAATGAAAAGAATGAAAGCCTCTCTCATTTGCAATTTAATCATGGATGAGATGGCCAACTTGGCACACATTACTGAGACTTGGCTGAGTCCAGAAAAGGGGGGGGAGGGTAGGCCTTTCAGAGAAATGCCCATCTTGGTTTCATCAGGTGAGACTTTGGAGGAGAGGTGGGATTGCCATCTAGGAATCTCTTTTGATCTTCAGTGGTGCTGCATGAAAAGTCACCAGATGTGACAACCTTTTCATTAAGCTGAGCTGTACAGAAGTTGACATTGTTGTTGCTATATCAGCTTCTCTGCTGCATAGAAACTTCCCTGCCTGAGGTTCTTGGCTGCATTTCTATGTTGGTAATAAGTTTCCCAAACTTGTGATTGTGGGGTCTTCAATCTATCTTCCCTAGGAGTGACCTCTGTGGAAATCTGGGAGTTCATGGCCACTATGATGGCCATAGGCCTATCCCAGATGGTGACATTGGTCACACACCAGATCTGATGTTCCTTTCAGAGCAGTGGCTACATGATCTGAAATTGAGGAGTCTTTTGGAGTCTCCCTTGTGATGGTCAGATCATTCCTCATTTCCATGTGATTCTCTAGTGTCACTATTTATCATGGAGATGCTGGGCCCATTAGATTGGTCCACTCCCAGTAACAGATGGACCTGGCTGGGTTTCAGAAAGACTTGGGGGTTATTCTATTGATCTGCTACAGAGTCATCCAAAGCCTTGGTTCCCACATGGAATAAGGGAGTGGCTGAGGCATTAATTCTGACTGTTGTACCTATGAAACCTCTCCCTTCTTGGGGATCCTGTTACTTCCCATGGTTCACATGTGAGTTCAGAGAGAAGAAATGAGAAGAGATCTCAAGAACATTGCTGGCACTCAGCAAACGATAAACTCAACCAAACATGGGCTAGGAGTGGTATTAAGGCCTACCTTGTAGGGTGACATAAAATTGTATTTTTCTGCCCTTTATTGAATTTACAGAGAATTTACAGAGAACCACCTCACAGCCCTGTTTCAGGTGACATAAGCCTTCTTGGGCAAAGGGGACTCAGGACATGTGGGGCATGTGGAGGAATTTGTTCAACATTTGTGAGACAAAGTCATTCTCAGGGGGACACTAACCTTGTTGCAGGTCTAAAGGAGATGCCTGTTCCCCAGTTATCTGGAAACACTTTGAATTGTTGGACTTGAGTAAGTTGACAGGGTCTTTAGTAATCTGATTTCAGTCACCTGGTCTTTAGACCCTGACTCTCGTTACTTGTTAAAGTGTCCTTGGAGGTGTTATATGACTGGTTTCTAGTGATAGTTAATTCATCGTTGAGTGAGGTGCTTGTCCCTTTACCTCTTAATGAAGCTCTGGTATGCCTCCTACTAAAGACGTCATTGCTAGAACCCACCACTTTTATATCTAACCTTCCTTTTAGAGGAAAGTGGTTGAAAAGATGGTTCCATGACAATGTCAGAGGACCTTGGACTTTTAACAAATTAGTTGCAAAACAATTGGTCTCAAAGTCTTCATCCTACTTCCTGATTCTTTATGGAGTGGTTTGAGGAAATGACCTTGAGAGACTTTGAGATGGGGTGAGATAAGATGAGGAGATGCTACCTAGGGAACAATTTGTTAAGAAAGCAAATAGTTCACAGCTGCAGTAGAGACAGAGAAAGAAACACAGAAAGGAAATCATACTTTCAAGGGTTCTATTAAAGCAGTCCTACAATAAAATAAAATTAGCTCATCTGATCATGATTCCTATCTCATCTATTTGAGAAGGTTGATAGGTTATCACTCCCTCCTTAATCTGTTGATTATCCAGTAATAGTATCACTCCAAGCACTACTTTCCTCCTCTGTATCTTAAAATATTTTTCTTCATTCATTGATAGGCATTACCTCTATCTTTGTGTAGTGATCCTTGTGAGACAGGATACAGCAAGGCCAAGAAAGAAGGGGAATCATTTTGCTGCTATGATTGCCTTCCATGTCCAGAAGGCAAAATATCAAAGGAGAAAGGTAGGACATTTCCAAATATAATGGGACTAAGCCATGAGGGTAAAACAAATGGCCTATATATCAACTATAATATTCTTTTTCAGATATGGATGACTGCTTTCTATGTCCAGAAGATCATTATCCAAACCCTGACAAAAATATGTGCATTCCAAAGCAGATCACCTTTTTGTCCTATGAAGAACCTTTGGGGATCAGTCTGACCATTCTTTCTCTTTGCTTTTTTTTAATGACAACTTTAGTAATCACAATTTTTATGAAACACAAAGATACTCCCATTGTCAAAGCCAACAATCGGAATCTCACTTATATACTCCTGGTTTCCCTCCTTCTCTCTTTCCTTTGTGTTTTTCTATTTATTGGAAGACCCAATAAGATTGTGTGTCTCCTTCGACAACCGGTTTTTGGCCTCATTTTTTCTGTAGCAGTTTCTTGTGTATTGGCCAAAACCTTTGTTGTAGTTCTAGCATTCATGGCTACCAAACCTGGTTCCAGGCTGAGGAAATGGGTGGGGGGGAGAATGATTAGTTTCATTGTTCTATCCTGTTCTCTTGTTCAAATAATTTTTTGTGGTGTGTGGCTGATAACATACCCACCATTCCCAGTTTTTGATATGCAATCAATGTCTGAAGAAGTCATCATGGAGTGCAGTGAAGGATTGGTCACTATGTTCTACTGTGTTTTGGGCTTTATGAGTTTTCTTACTCTGGTTAGCTTCTTTGCTGCTTTTCTGGCTAGGAAATTACCTGACAGTTTCAATGAAGCCAAATTCATCACCTTTAGCATGTTGGTCTTCTGCAGTGTTTGGTTGTGCTTTATTCCAACCTATCTAAGTACAAGGGGAAAATATATGCTGGCCGTGGAAATCTTCTCCATGATCTCCTCCAGTGCTGGATTATTGGTGTGTATCTTTCTTCCCAAATGTTTTATCATTGTGATGAGACCTGAACTGAACAATAAACATCAGCTCATGAAAAGAACATTTTAAGAAATCTTTTTGTTTGCCTAATATTCTTTAGATGTACATGCTGAAGAACTTGGACATCTAAACCAAAGAGCAATGTGCAGTTAGATGGTGTTCCATGTTGCCTATCTCCTGAGATTTGGATGTCTCAGAATAAATTGTATAAATAAACCAACAATAGCAGAAATTTATTTATTGACATACCATGTTTTCCCGAAAGTAAACCCACCCCCAAAAGTAAGCTCCAGCTGATTTTCAGGGGGTGGGCCTAATATATGCCCTCCCCCGGAAAGTAAGCCCTACTTAAGGGCCTGCATGGACAGCCTGCCTGTGCAGGGAAACAAGCGACGGTTTTCTTTGTGGGGGAAACGTCAATCAATCAATTCCAACTTCTCGAAAAAAAAAAAAGATCTTGTGAAGTTGGAATTGATTGATTGGCCTTTTTTCCCCAAAAACCATTTGCTTATTTCCCTACATGGGGTGGTGGCAGATTGCAAAGGAGAAACAGCACAGGGCTGGGAGTCAGGTAAGCAAAGAAAGGCAATTCCTGGGGAGAGTGAGGATTTCTTTCCTTACCTATTCCACTTGTTCCAAGTCTGCTTTTGGCCAAGCCATGTTGCGCTCACCAATGGCCTGACTGCCTCTGGCATTCCACCTGCTGCTTTGGTCAGTCTGGCAGCACCCATCTCAATGCCCTTCCCTCTACTGCCCAGCACGACTGCCCTGGGACTCAGGGACTGGCCTGGCATGGGAAGGGCATGCATCCCACCCCCAGCCACTGTGCAGGGTAAGGTTGCCACGCCTGCTCATTCCCAGATGCCCTCACCTCCCCCAAGCATTTTTTTTACTAACCTGCCTTTCAGCTGCATTGCATTTCTCTGTTCGCTTCTCAGCCATCGCCACGTTTGTGGGACTACCAATAAAAAAAAAGTTCAGTCAGATTTTCCAACTTCTCGTGAGATCTCAAGAAATTAGAAAGTCTGATTGAACTTTTTTTTTTTTTACCGGTAGTCTCACAAAAATGCAGCAAAGGCTGAGAAGCGAATGGAGAAACGCAATGCAGCTGAAAGGCAGGTAAGTAAAAAAATAAATGCTTGGGGAAGGCAAGGACATCTGGGCAGGGGTGGGCATGGCAACCTTACCCTGCATGGCTTCGGCAGGTCTCTGGTAGGCAGAGTGAAGCAACTAGTCCACCATCATGCTCCTGCCACCGCATTGCTTCTCTACCCCATGCACAGGTCCCGCCCCACCTCTGCACACTCGCGGCCTACTGGTGCCGGTACTGGCAAAAAGTAAACCTTCCCCCAAAGTAAAACCTTGTGCTTACTTTAGAGCCTAAAAGAAAGTAAGACAGCGAAGTGGATCCTCCCACAGTGGTGAAACAAAATCCTGAATGGTAGGTTATAGTTTTGCTTTCTTATTCACTAATTTTGAAAGCTCACTGGAAATACCCCAAAATGACAAATATTACTATAATGCCAAAAAGGACAACAAGACCAATTCAGCTACAATGGTCCTAGCAGCTGACTATGCATAATTATCAAATGGAGCAGTCCTAGTAAAGACCAGGTTTTTCTATTGTGGATCAGTGCATCCCACTGCACCATTCTCTGCAAAGTATGTAAACCCTCCTGAAGGTGCTCTTTGTTCTGTTTTCATAGATCCAAAAATGGCATTTGATCAAACAATTGTGGGAAAAGGTTTTTCCTTTATTACCACTGGTTCCTGCAACTATGGGTAGTTCTTGAGTTACCATTACATGCTAAGTGACAGAAGAAAGTTAACAGGCCACAACATGGATTCAAAGTTCTGATGGGCGAACTTTGATAGCCCCTCCTGTTCAGCTTCTCCTATTCAGATGACTGAACAGATCATATTTTGATGCTTGGCAATTGACCTGCACTTATGGCTGTTTGCAGCACCTTGCAGTCATATGATCTTTTAATTTAATTTTATTATTTTAGTCTAGTCTAGTCTACTCTAGTTTAATCTATTTTGTTGGAAAATTGCAATAAACAATGGATTTGTTTAATAACCAAAATCTTCATTATATGTCTACTTTAAAAAAAGGTTATAAATGACCCACTGAATTATTGGTGTGACTTATGATTATAATTCAGAGTTGAATTAAAGTCATACTGTATGTTACGGACTTCCTTTAGTTAGATTGTTACATGAAGACATTACAACATAGGTCAAATGGTTGATTAGTGGGGAACTGATTCACTGTATTCCAACTTCTAAGAGAGTTACACAAACTGTATTCTGACTCCTAAATTATTCAGTTTTTAAATTAAAAATATAGTTTGAATTTATACCAGTGATAGTAAACCTTTTAGAGACCGAGTGCCCAAACCACAACCCAAAACCCACTTATTTATTGCAAAGTGCCAGGGGACCATCAGCATTGTGGTGTCCTCAGGAGGCGCATGGAAAAACCAGGGGCACAAAAATGGGCCACTGTGTTGGAAGGCGCAAAAACAGCCACCGCTGCGCCATGGGATGCAGATACAAGGCGCTGCACCAAGCAAGAATGGGGCAGGGCTAGTGACTATCATGCAGGCATTAGCCCCACCTCATGTGCAGTGCATGCATAATCGCGGCCCTATGCATGCACAAGCACATGTAAAATACTTCCCCCTCCCTTTTCTTCCAGTCCACCAATTGACAATAGTTGGTGACCTCTACTCTACCACCTCTACTCGAGCTTGCTAGTCAGCTGCTTCACCTCCTTTGGGCTGGGCAGGGCCCTTGCTCCGGGTGGTGGTGGCGCCCTGATGGACCTGCTGCTCCTGGTGGCACGTGTGCCAACAGAGAGGGCTCTGAGTGCTGCCTCTGGCACACGTGCCATAGATTCGCCACCACTGGTCTATACCAAAGCTGATATTTTTCCCCTCTGTTCTGCGGCTATTAAACCAATTCCCACTCAGCTATATCATGTGGTTGTCTGTTTCCCAATGCAGTGTTCATGAATTAGCATCATACAACATAATATGTCAATCTGAAACCGTCTGAATACAACCACATGACAACCAAGAAATTCAATAAATCTATTTCTGGAAGAATGCATCAATCTTACTGGAATAAATAGAGTAGAGAGTGGGAAATAATATAGTGTACTAGAGGAATGGAATGGAATGGAATGGAATGGAATGGAATGGAATAGAATAGAATAGAATAGAATAGAATAGAATAGAATAGAATAGAATAGAATAGAATAGAATAGATCCATAGTAGCTATAATCAATGCCTATACCTATACCTATATTTACATCTCTAGTTTGGTTTATAGATCCCAAGATTTTATTTTTGTCTTGTGCTCATTCCTTTTTGCCTCATGAGAATTCAGATGGTTTTAAGTTGTTTACATAGGTGACAGTGTCACTGTCATAGTGAAATTAGCTTGTTTATCTCTTCCAAATCCTATGGGTCTCTTTGAAAAAAGGAGGAACTGACCCTGAAGGATGTTATCTATTGTTCCCATGATATTCCTTCCCATGGATGGAAGATCCAAAGATTTGTGAGCTGAATTGATAGTAAGTCCATTTCTCTTTGAAAAACATTTCAAGAATACAGGTCAAACTGATCTACTTCAAAGACAAGCATTTGCACACAAAAAGAAGACACTCATGGTAAATGTTAGTAGCCTTGGAGTTACTGCTAATAGTAATGCCTCAAATGGTGTGCAAGGATCCTAATCTTCAGTGTGGCTTTCATGAGCCTGTTCCTATTCACCACACATATCATCAGCATGGAGATGTTAACATTGCTGGCATTATTCTAGAGTCTCAACATCTTTTTTACATTTGGTCACCACAATGTAAAAAAGATGTTGAGACTCTAGAAAGAGTACAGAGAAGAGCAACAAAGATGATTAGGGGACTGGAGGCTAAAACATATAAGGAACGGTTGCTAGAATTGGGTATGTCTAGTTTAACGAAGAGAAGGACAAGGGGGGACATGATAGCAGTATTCCAATATCTCAGGGGCTGCCATAAAGAAGAGGGAATTAAGCTATTTTCCAAAGCACCTGAAGGCAGGACAAGAAGCAACGGGTGGAAACTAATCAAGGAGAGAAGCAACCTAGAACTAAGGAGAAACTTCCTGACAGTTAGAACAATTAATCAGTGGAACAGCTTGCCTCCAGAGGCAGTAAATGCTCCAACACTGGAAGTTTTTAAGAAGAGACTGGACAGCCATTTGTCCAAATGGTGTAGGGTTTCCTGCCCGAGCAGGGGATTGGACTAGATGACCTCCAAGGTCCCTTCCAACTTTACTATTATTATTATTATTATTATCATCATCGCACAGTCAGCCAGATGTTCAGACTGGATTTGGCATTTTGTCTACCTATCGAGTCCTTACCCAGGACCTGGGATAGGCAGATGTGGATGTTTGATGGTATTACAGATATCGTCGCAGGATGGAAGCAGTTCCTAATAAGGCCGCCTTTTGCAATTGACTAATAGCGAATTTGTCAATGCCAATGGTGTTCAAGTGGTGCTCCAGTTGTTTTGGGATTGCACCCAAGGAGCCTATTACTATTGGTACTACCCTTGCTTGCTTTTGCCACAGTCTTTCTATTTCTATTTGTAGGTCTTTGTATTTTGTTATCTTCTCCAGTTCTTTCTCTTCTATTCTGCTGTCTCCAGGCACTGCCACGTCCACTATCCAGACTTTTTTGTCTTTCTTATCGACAATTGTTAAGTCTGGGGTGTTATGTTGCAGGTGCTTGTCTGTTTGAATTCTGAAGTCCCAGAGCAGTTTAATTTTATCATTTTATTAATTATTATTTATTTAATATTTATTTATATTTATTTATATTTATTTATATTTATATTTATTTAAATAAATATTTAAATATTTATTATTTATTAATTTATTATTATTATTATTATTATTATTATTTCTGTATTTTTTACATTTTCTAAACCCATTGATTTCAGTCAAAATCCTTCTCAGGGATTACATGATGGACTTATGTAAGTATAACATCATTTCATTGTTAGATTCTGGACATCGCTGTTAAATGACATGAAGCTTCAAGTGTTTTTTCTTTAATGACAAATGATTTGGAAAGAAGCATCTTAAAAAAGATGCTAAATTTATTTTATGTGAAAATATATTGTTCTTCAGTTTCCATGTAAAGTTGAAAAAGGGCCAAATCTCCATTTATAAAAAAAGTCCCATCTAAATATGTATAAATATAATGTATGTCTTCATTTATGAAGATAGCAATAGCACTTAAACTTATACACTGCTCTGAAGTGCTTTACAGCACTCTCTGAGCAGTTTATAACATCAACATATTTTCCATAAAATATTAGGTCCTCATTTTACTGACCTTGTAAGTATAGAAGGATGAGTCAACCTTGAGGTGATCAGGATAAATTTCCTGGCAGCTGGCAGAATTAACTTATAAAACTGCATTTTAACCACTGTGCAACCATGGTTCTGAAAAATCTACCACTAAAACTTTTTTTGGGGGGGGGGCATATATTTCTGGTACATAAATTTAGTAATTTCATGTATATTTAAAAACTGAGGTTGGATACTAGGCCTTTCTCATGTGTTCAGAAATAATGCTTCCAATTGCGAGCCAGTATTTGATTTGTATTAAAAATAAACTCCAGTTGCTAGGGGGGGGTTATATATGTAATATATAGTATTTTGCTTTGCATTTTTCAGGATCTTAGATGAATAATAAAAATACTGTACTGAAACACATTGCACAAAAAATGTTGTACTGAAAATTTTGAAAAGCCATAATAAGAAACAAGCAACTCTTAATGCATCCTTAACAGATTTTTTGGGTTTTACAGAATATATTTTCAGAATTACCAGCATATCCTGTCCTTAGTGTTTACTGTACAACAGATTAATGAAAATTCCCAAATTCTACCCAATGTAACACTGGGCTTTCACATTTTTAACAGCCATTTTAATCCAGGCTGGACTTACTTTGCCTCAATGTTGCTGCCTTTCACTCACGGAAAATTCATCCCTAACTACAAGTGTGGGATCCCAAAAAGTTTGGCTGCAGTCATTGGAGGACCTGACATTGCTCTTCACATGGCAACTATATTGTGCATCTACAAAGTTCCTCAGGTATGATGTAACGAAGATATACATTATTATTCTGCCATACCTCCCCAGACATCTGTGTGCTGTACTCTGTAAAAAGAAGAGAACTTTCAGATTCCTAGTTATTATTTCTTGCTTGGGGGGATCACAGGAGTAGCATGAATAATTGTAACTCAGTGGGGATATTTGGCCATAGCAAATCCTTCACAATTCTACACATTGAACTAAGGTTCAAATATAAATTATTCATAATGAGATTACTTCAAGGGAAAATATTTAATAATACCTTAATTGATGTTTCAAAATAAAAATAACTAGTATTTCATTATATAAACTCAAGGGCAGTCAGTGACCCAAATATATATTCACGTATTCAGAGGCTCACATAGACCTTTGGAACTGCTTATGCTTATCTTTCTGCAGTTGACCTATGGCTCTGCTCCAGTCATGGATGGAAATACTCAGTCAATTTTCTTCCAACAAATGTTTCCAGATGAATCCCACCAACATAAGGGCCTTCTGCATTTATTGCTGTATTTTAGATGGATCTGGATTGGAATTCTTGTAGTAAAAGATGAGAAAGGAGAGAAATTTCTCCAGGAGGTGCACTCAACATTTTCTGAGCATGGCATCTGCATTGAATTCATAGTAGAGTTCCCAAATGTAGCTTTTTACAGTGATTTTACTGATACCATGGATGAAGGACTAAATATATACCATGTTCTCATGAACAGCACAGCTAATGTGATCATCTTATATGGTGAAATTCAGTCCATATCAGCTGTCAGGACTTTCCTCCAGTTTTCAGAAGTGGTGGATATACCAAGGAAGAATAAGATATGGCTTATAAATGCTCAGACTGATTATACTTCAATGTCTATTCATAAATCTTGGGATATTCATTTCCTACATGGTGCTTTATCCTTTGCAGTTCACTCAAAGGAGGTCCAAGACTTCCAGGAATTTCTTCAGAACTTAAGTCCAAACAACAACCAACATGATCATTTTCGGAAAGATTTTTGGGAACAGGCATTTGATTGTTTCTTTGAAAACTCAAAAACTGAGACCTCTGGGAAGAAATGTAGTGGAGAAGAGAGGCTTGAGACCCTTCCCATATCTGTGTTTGAAACACACATGAGCGGTCAGAGTTACAATATTTACAATGCAGTCCATGTTGTGGCACATGCGTTGCAATCTCTGTATTTATCCAAATCCAGGGAAAAAGCAATAGTGAAAAAAGGAAGGAAACAGTTTCACAATCAAATGTGGTGGGAGGTAAGTCTGTAATTAGAGTAGTCAGAAACCACCATATCTGTAGTTGCAATATCTGTCGGAAACTCTAGCAAATATTCTCTAGGGATGTTGATATTAAGTCTAAAAGGTGTGCAATTCATTTGAAAATGTAACTGAAATCTTTTATGGGGAAAAATAACAATAAACATATACAATAAATTGGTTGCATAAGTATGCCCACTATCCTGTAAGTAGGGATATGGCTACATTCATAATTAGCCAGTCACATTCAAACTGAAGGAAATTAATAGTCAGTACACACCTGCATCAATTTAAATGTCTCTAATTTAGCTTGTGTGAAGTACAGCTGTTGTAGTAGGATTTTTGACATTTACTCAGTTGCCTCTTACAGCAAAAGCCATGACCTGCAAAGAGCAGAAAAAACATCAAAGGGCTCTCATTGTAGAAAGGTATCAGTCAGAAGAAGAGTACAAAATAATTTCTGAGCTATTGGATAGATCATAGGACACAGTGAAGACAGTCATCAACAAGTGGAGATAATATGGCACAATAGTGACATTACCAACAGTTAGATGTCCCTCCATAATTAATGAAAAGAAGAAGAAAACTGGTCCAAGACACTGCCAAGAGGCCTATAACAGCATTATAGGAGTTGCAGGAATTTCTCACAAGTACTAATTCTGTACTTTATGTGACAACAATCTCCTATGTTCTTCATATGTCTGGACTGTGTGCTAGGGTGGGAAGATGGAAGATTTTTCTTACAAAGAAAAAACATCCAAGCCTGGCTACATTTTGCAAAAATGTGCATTAGGTCTGACACAACCATATGTGAAAATATGTTATGGTTTGATAAGATCAATATTGAAATTTTGGCCATCAAATTCCAAACAGAATTTTAAACACAAAAATAACACTGTGCATCATGAAAGGTACAGCAAAGCGAAAAATGGTGGTGGAAGCACTGTGCTTTGGGATTGCTTTTCTTCAGCTGGAACTGGAGCTTTTGTCAAGGTGGGGGGAATTATGAACAGTTCCAAATATTAGTCAGTTTTGGCACAAAGATTTCAGGCTTCTTTTAAAATGCTGAAGATGAAGAGAATTTTCATCTTTCAATATGACAATGACCCAAAGCATACCTCCAAATCAGCAAAAGAATCGATTCACCAGAAGAAGAACAAAGTTTTGAAATGGCCCAGACAGCCCCCAGATCGTAATCTAATTAAAAATCTGTGGACTGACCTGAAGAGGGCAATGCCCTTGCAATATGACAGATTTGGGCTGCTTTGGCACGCAAGAGTGGGCATAGATTACGAAGATAAGATGTGCCATGCAAAAGACTGAATGCTGTCATAAAATCAAAAGGCACTTCAACAAAATATTAGTTTAACAGTGTGCATATTACACAACCACATTTTATACATTTTGATTTTGATTTTCTCTCCCCCCCCAAAAAAAAAGTTTTCAGATTCAATTCAAGTGAAAAACAATAAACTAAACTATATGGTTTATATATTATATTAAAGGTGAAAAAAGTCTGAAGTCATTTTAATTGTGTGATATTTTTATATCTTTAGAAGCTGGCATTTTAACAGGTCTTTAGAAGTAAGAAATGTAGTAAGGTAGTTTAAGTAGCTTTTACTATTAAACTACAAAGTGCAGTTTATTTGCCTTTTTATATTGCAATTTTATGCTAATTTTATTTCAGTAATCTGTATTTTATCTCTATTGTGATTTTTGAATGATTATTATGTTATTTGTTTGGCATTGGCTTACAACTAAAAAAAGTTTTTATATATTCTTTCTGTAAAGAAGCTTCCATATATATGTTTTGAATAAATGAATTATTTTTGCCTCCCTCTGTTCTGTTCTCTCTTTGTCCCTCTCTCCGTGTTGATATATTTCAGGTTCATTCCTTTCTGAAAAGTGTCAGATTCAACAACAGTGTTGGTGAAAAGATCTCCTTTGATAAAAATGGAGAATTCATTGGTCGATATGATATTATCAACTGGATCACATTCCCAAACCAGTCTTTTAAAAGGGTCAAAGTAGGAATGGTAGATCCCACAGCTCCAACAGACAAGTTCTTCAATATTTCTGTAGATTCCATCACGTGGCCAGTCAGCTTTAATCAGGTTAGCTGTTTGAATCTAAATTGGTCTGTCTTCATTTATATAGTATAAAAATATGATTATTAATGAAAGTCTCAGAGCATCATCTCTGAATAAAGTTTGTACTAAGTAGAAATGTACTGGAGAAAGAAAACGTTACCTGTAAGAATGTTTACTTTTCTAATAGTTGGTAAACAGCATTGTACCCTTTATTTTGGCCCTCTGTTAGTTATGGACAAAGGTTTTTATGGCTTAGAAGTAAACACTGAAATCCAATGTACTAAATTTCATCAGTCTGTTGACTTCAAATTCAGAACCTGAGAAAACCACCTTTAACTAACCAGTACAGAAATTGTCTTTGGAAAATTGGGATGATAGTTATGAAAGGCCACAGATGCTAATAAAGATAAATATTTAATGAATTATTATTTCAGACTCATTCCATCTCAAAATGGTATCATCACATAACTTTTGCTTATCAGTCTATTTTTTTTGTTGATTCTACATTATCAGTATCTCTCCAAGTATTTCCTTTCCTCTCTGTATCTTAAAATACACAACAACAACAACAACAACAACAACAATGATGATGATGTTGTTGGGAGGAAGGGATCTTGGTGGTCATGTAGTCCAACCCCCTTCTTGGGTAGGAAGCAATATACCATTTCAGACAAACGGCTGTCCAGTCTCCTCTTAAAAACTTCCAGTGTTGGAGCATTCACCACTTCTGGAAGCAGGTTGTTCCACTGATTAATTGTTCTAACTGTCAGGAAATTTCTCCTTAGTTCTAGATTGCTTCTCTCTTTGATTAGTTTCCATCCATTGCTTCTTGTCTTGCCTTCAGGAGCTTTGGAGAATAGCTTGACGCCTCCCTCTACTTTGTGTACCCTGAGATATTGGAACACTGCTATCATGTCACCCCTAGACCTTTTCTTCATTGAACTAGATATATCCAATTCTTGCAACTGTTCCTCGTGTGTTTTAGCTTCCAGTCCCTGATCTTTTTTGTTGCTCTTCTCTTACTCTTTCTAGAGTCTCAACATATTTTTTACATCGTGGTGACCAAAACTGGATGTAATATTCCAAGTGTGGCCTTACCAAGGCATTGTAAAGTGGTATTAACACTTCACATGATCTTCATTCTATCCCTCTGATCATGCAGCCTAGCACTGTGTTTGCTTTTTTGTCAGCTGTAGTACACTGATGGCTTATGTTTTATGTTATTTTCATTGGACTCTAAGATCCTTCTCATAGTTACTACTATTGAGCAAGGTGCCACTTATACTGTACTGTGTATTTATTTTTTCTTGCCTAAATGTAGAATCTTATTTTTTTAACCATTGACTTTCATTTTGTTAGATAGCCCGCAATGTTCAAGTCTATCAAGATCCTTCTGTATCTTAAGCCTGTCTTCTGAAGGGTTGGCTAATCCTGTCAGCTTGGTGTCATCTGCAAATTTGATGAGTTCCTCATCTATCCCTTCATCCAATTCATTGATGAAGATGTTGAAGAGCACTGGGCCCAGAACAGAGCCCTGGGGCACCCCACTACACACTTCCCTCCATGTAGATGCAGTTCCATTGAGGACCACATGTTGAGTATGGCCAGTCAGCCAGCTAGGAATCCATCTGGTGGTGATGCTGTCTAACCCTAACTTCTTCATTCATTGATAGGCACTGCCTCTGTCTTTGTGTAATGATCTTTGTGAGACAGGATATCGCAAGGCCAAGAAAGAAGGGGAGTCATTTTGCTGCTATGATTGCCATCTGTGTCCAGAAGGGAAAATTTCCAAGGAGAAGGGTAGGAAATTTCTAAATAAAATGGGACTAAGCCCCAGTATACCCAAGGTATACAACACTGTCTGTAATCAGTTGTAACTATTCCACTGTGTTCTTTTTCAGACAAGGATGATTGTTCTCCATGTCCCAAAGATCAATATCCCAATTCTGAGAAAAATATGTGCATTCCAAAGCGGATCACCTTTTTGTCCTATGAAGAACCCTTGGGGATCAGTCTGACCATTCTTTCTCTTTGCTTTGCTTTAATGACAATTTTGGTAATAATAATCTTCATGAAACATAAAGACACTCCTTTCGTCAAAGCCAACAACCGGAATCTGACCTACACTCTCTTAGTTTCCCTCCTCCTCTCCTTCTTTTGTGTCTTTTTATTTATTGGGAAACCTGAAAAGATTGTGTGTCTGCTTCGACAACCAGCTTTTGGCCTCATCTTTTCTGTGGCAGTTTCTTGTGTATTGGCCAAAACCTTTGTTGTGGTTCTAGCATTCATGGCCACCAAACCTGGTTCCAAATTAAGGAAATGGGTGGGGGGAAGAATGGTCAGTTTTATTCTTTTATCCTGCTTCTTTGTTCAAACTTGTTTTTGTGCTGCATGGCTGATAACAACCCCACCACACCCAGATTTTGATATGCAGTCAATGTCTGAAGAAATCATCATGGAGTGCAGTGAAGGAATGGTCACTATGTTCTACTGTGTTTTGGGCTTTATAGGTTTTCTTGCTCTGGTTAGCTTCTCTGCTGCTTTTCTAGCTAGGAAGTTGCCTGACAGTTTCAATGAAGCTAAATTCATCACCTTCAGCATGTTGGTCTTCTGCAGTGTTTGGCTGTGCTTTATTCCAACCTATCTAAGCACAAAGGGAAAATATATGCTGGCAGTGGAGATCTTCTCCATGATCTCCTCCAGTGCTGGATTATTGGTGTGCATCTTTTCTCCCAAGTGCTTTATCATTGTGATGAGACCTGAACTGAATAGTAAACATCAGCTCATGAAAAGAAAGTTTTAAGAAATCTGTTTGTTTCCCTCATATTTTTTTATATCAACATGTTGAAGAACTTGGATATTTAAACCCAAAAGCAATGTGCAAATAGATTGGTATTCCATGTTGCCTGACTACTGAGATTTGGATATCTCAGAACAAATTGTATAAATAAACCAACAGTAACAGAACTTTATTTATTGACATATATCAATATATAGTGGGGCTAAGGATTACAAAAATTCTTACTTCTCTTTACAGAAAAATGGGTATTGTTTCTCCTTATTTGATTGGTTACAATTTTGCTATGAATAACACTCTACCACTAAATATATAGATTTCATGTGAATTATTAAATTCTCTTTATTGGTCATCTTAACTTACATGCAGAATAGAATGTGTAAAAAGAAGTTGAGATTAAATACAAATGACCCTTTGGTTAAACAGGGAGGTCCTCTGAATTGTCTCTGAAGCAATCAAAACTTAAGATCCTCTGGTACACATCATATGTAGTGGTAATTTATGAAAAGTGGAGTAAATTCATATGTCTTCTCCTTAGTACAATGGCAGTTAAAATCTCTGGGGATAAAAACACAATTCTGGTAAATCTAAATAAATATCACCAGAAGTCCAATACATGCTAGCATCCAATTTACACAATAGTCTTTTTCTATGAAATTGAGTGATCTCTGTATCGAGTATGTTCACTGTATAGAATAGCATTTTCCATGACCATGATTCTGTTGAGTACAGAGAGTGTTGCACCAGTTGACTGAAAGGCACAACATGATTCTAAATATCAGGTTATGAAATCATGCTGGTTTCTATGGTTGGCCACTGGCTCACATTTGTAGAGTCTTTGGAACGTCTTTTTTTGTGGCTGTAGCAGAAGAAGTAGGGTGTAGTGTTCTATAGAAAATATCAAGTGTTTCACTTATAGAAATGAGATTTAAATAGAGACTATATTGCTTGCCACTAGCCTGTATTGCTTTGACAGGAATTCCTTTTATAAGAGTGCTGCTAGGGAAGATTGTGATGAGTCTTTTCTAGGGGCACAGAGGCATTGGGTATGTTAGTCTAATGAAAAGAAAGAGTAGGAGAGATATCATAGCAGTATTCCAATATTTGAGGAGTTCATTCAAAGATGACGGGGTCAAACTATTTTCCAAAGTATCAAAAGGCAAGACAAGAAATTATGGATGCAGGCTTCCGGTTCTGGATGAGACACCTTCGGACATGTGGGGGGAAGTTTCTCCCTGCCATCTGTTTTCCCTTCGTCGGAAGACCCTAGAAAGAGTCGAAAGTTGCCCTGGAGGGGTGACCGCTGTTGGACCCTCGCAAGATCACAAAAGGGTGACAGCCCTTCTGTTTGATCCGAGGCAGCTCTCTAGGATTGACGAAGAAAAGATCGGCTATTAACATGGCCGATCACCTAGTCACACCAGCCGAAAGTCCCAATAACAGCTAAGCATATGAAGCAGGAGTGGAGGATTTGGGTGAGATCCTTTTTTACCTCTCTTTTTCCCTAATTACCTTCCTGTGAAAGCCTTTTGAAATTTGTTTCCCTGCTCTCAATTCAGCAGCGTTTGCAAACGTGGGGTTTTACAGCTTGGAAAGAAAAGGAAAGAACTACTAACTTCAACAACTAAATAATTGGATCTTTGTTTTGTGGATATCTTGGGGGCCCAAAACTTTTTATTATAGAGACTTAGCATCTTTTTAAACTTGTTTAACTATTAACTTTGCAAAATATCAGCTTTTTTGTGTTTTAACTGAATAAGGGGCTATTCTGCATTTGGGAAAAGATTTTGTGGTCTGCTGGGGACATCCTGTGGCAAAATATGGCCTAGCAACTGGAATCTTTTTTTTCAATTGTGCTTATTGACTACTTTGATTTGTCCTTCATACTATCAAAAAAGATAAGATGTAGAAACAGCTGTGGTGACAATAACTCTTGCAAATTGTGGAGGTGGACAATGGCTGAGCCTTACTAAACATAGCCTCCACTAAAGGACTATCTTTAATCACCATTGAAATGGATGAATCCTATCCGCAACTTAATTACAAACTTATCCTTGAAAAAATCCATGAAGCAACAGAGATAATCATTTCAGGAGTGAAAGCCAAAGACATTTTTACAAAACCACAAATTGAACCTCAGACTCAAACTGATCAACCTATAACCCAAAAAATAACAGAAGATGAACAATTTAACATTATAGAAGACTTTATACATCATGCACAAGTGGCTGAGAACTTGGATGCTCGATCACTGACTTTAACTACAGCACCTGTAACTCCAAAAGCAGAGAACCTAGACATTTTAGATAACCAAACAACAACAACACCAGATATGACTCTCTATTATACTTAGATAAAATTGCAAGAAGAAGAAGAGGACCAGACTATTGAACGGACTATAAATACCCTAAACCAAACATGGAGATTTGAATTATTATGGCAACATCTTGACAATTACAAAGGGGCCAGTTCTTTTGAAAGACTGATAACTGGACGTTCTCCCTTGATTCAAACAACAGGTGTAGGAATGAAGGGAGATACATCTGAAGTTTTGGAGGCACTGGCATGGAAACCTACTTGGCACAAAAGGAAAGCCAGAGTTAGATTTAAAAATGGGATTTAGAAATCTATTTAATGGGTAAAGCAGCTTTCAGAGATGATTTTTTTTTAATATTTAGCATTTAGATTTATAATGGGACTTAAAATTAACTGTTAGACTATAATTTCAATTGTTATATGAAAATAAATTTGTGATAATGAAAGACATTTTGTTATTAAAGGAGGAGTTATTAGAATGAGAATCAGAATATATTTCTCTACAAGGAAGGTAAATTTTGGAATAATATGTGTGTTTTAGTTATGTTAATTATATTATAATGAAATGAAAATCAAGGTTATCCGAAGTTTAAACATTGGTTATAAAAGGCTAAATTGGAATATATAAATTGGAATTAAATAAAACCCCTAAACAGGACTTGGATATATATAAGTAAAATACTATTGATAAATGTACTGATTGATTGAGCCTAGTTAGAAACTTATTAACATGAATATGATATAATATTTGTGGGAAACAGTGAGAGAATGTTATTGATGTAACCTGAGGTATATATGAATGATTTTATTATTGACTGATTTCCCTAGCACCACGCTGCTTCCTAAGTATCTGGATGTTAAAATTTGAAAAATTAATAAAACTTGTTTTTTTAAAAAAGAAACAATGGATGCAAACTTAGAAAGCAGAGAAGTAACCACAAACTAAGGAGAAATTACCTAATGGTGAGAACAATCAACTAATGGAATATATTGCCTTCAGAAATCGTGGGTGCTCTATCACTAAAGGCTTTCAAAAAGAGACTGGACAATCATTTATCTGAAATGGTATAGGGTCTCCTGCTCAAGAATGGGGATTGGACTGGAAGATCTTCAAGGTCCTTTCCAACTCCGTTATTCTATGTTCTATGAGTTCAGGGTTCCAGAGCTCTCTGATGAACCTGAAACTTTGTAGTGGAATACAATCTAGCTTTTGTGAATGGAAGACGATTCTATTGGTTAGTTAGAGAATGAGAAATATGTCCAATTATTAATTTGTAGTTCCAAAGTGGAATTAGAATTCACGTTTAATCTTTCAGGCTTTAGAAACTGTGCAAGATGTAGTTAATTTGAGTTTAATGGAGCATGCTTTTCTTTTCCTGTGTCCATCTAGTCACATTAGGAGAGCATGAAAGAGGGATAACCAGGGATTTTAGATAGCAAAATCAGTTAGGAGTAAAAAGAAAATAAAAAAGCAGAATTACAAAGAATGTAAGTACTGCAAAACCAAGGTGCAGAAAAGAGAAGAAAGAAAAAAAGAAACTAGGTGGGGCAGGGTGATCTTTGAGCGAAGTGGATCCTCCCACAGTGCTGAAACAAAATCCTGATTGGTAGGTTACAGTTTTGCTTTCTTATTCACTAATTTTGAAAGCTCATTGCAAATCCCCCAAAATGACAAATATTATTATAATGCCAAAGGTTGACTCAGCCTTCCATCCTTCCGAGGTAGGTAAAATGAGGACCCAGATTGTTGGGGGTAATGTAAATATATATATACATTGCTTACTAGTGTACACCGCTTAGAGAGTGCTTGTACTTAAAGCGGTATATAAGTCTCATAAATAAATAAATAAATAAATAGGACAAAAAACCAATTCAGCTGCAATGGTCCTAGCAACTAACTATGCATAATTATCAAATGGAACAATCCTGGTGAAGGCCAGGTTTTTATATTGTGGATGAGTACATCCCTCTGCACTACTCTCTGCAAAGTATATAAACCCTCCTGAAGGTTCTCTTTGTGCTGTTTTCATAGATCCAAAAATGGTATTTGATCAAAAGATTGTGGCAAAAGGTTTTTCCTTTATTATCACTGGCTCCTGCAACTATACGTAGGTCTTTTTTTTAAAAAAAACAAAACAATTTTTATTGGTTTTTTGATTCTTAGAACAAAGTGCTTAAGACATACCGTGGTGCTGGGGTAATCAAACATCCAGAAATAAAACCATATATGAATAACTCAAATCAATACATTAAATATTCCCTCTCTATTTCCCTCAAATAACATAATACATTTAAGATAATCCATTTCTAATTTAAATTTCTATAAATCCTAAACCTGTTTTAGAGCTTTGTGAGTTTAGAATTAGCATAATCAAATTTGACTTTAAATAAACAGATTATCAATTCAGGTATCCCTTACAGATATATTCTAGATCTTAATCTTTTAAATCCTTAATTTTCTCACAAATCTCATTTATTTATTCTTCCACTACACAATATATCTCCTAATTAAAATAAAATATTAGTCTATCCTATACATATATAATCAATCAATCAATCAATCTCTTCTGGTTCTGGTTCGCGTTGGCTCCGGTTGTGGCTGAAGACTTGTCTCCACACCGGCTGGGTTTTTCTTCACCGGTAGACCCCTTGTGGGTTGAAAGTTGCCCTGGAGGGGCGATCACTGAGGAGGAGGCTTGCTGGAGACTGCAGGAGGTGGCAGCTTCTCTCGCGGCTCCAGCTATTTCTTGAGGGCCGACGGAGCAAAAGATCATCTTGTAAGAATGGCTGATTACCCTGCTGCACCAGCCAAAAGCCACAACAACATCTAAGCATGAATAGACCCACCGCGGATGATCCGGGTGAGACCCCTTTTCCTCCTCTCTTCACCCTACTTTATTCTTTTTTTTTCCCTGTAAAAGCTCTGTTGGAATTATTTCCCCATCTTGAAGGAGCAGCTTTGGTATGTATGGGAAGAAAGGCGCTGAACAAAAAGATTAAAATAAAAAAAAATTATAGACTACACTTTATTTTTATCTACTTTGGGATACAGAAAAAAAACTTTTTTTAAAGAGCTTTACTATTATATTATACTGGAAGATTGTTTCTTTTTCCACTTTTTTCTCTAAAAGATAGAAAAAGAGGGAAAATGATATCTGGAAAAGTTTTTTAAACCTATTGAAGACATCTAGCAAAAAGTTAATATTGCAACTGCTGGTTACTGTTTGGAGATGAGATAGACTTGGCCTTCAAATTATTTTTGAAGAGAAAAGATAAGTGGATGCAGCTGTGGGAACTGTGGGGGGTGGATACTGCTTTACTTTTATTAAATGCAGCCTCAACTAAAAGGAAAAAAAGGGACTCTCTTCAATTATTATCAAAATGGAGAAACCTTATTCACAACTGACCTATAAACTTATATTGGAAAAGATCTATGAGGCTACTGAAGAAATATGTGCTATAATGAAAGAGATTTCTACAGAATTAAGAGTCAGAAGCCATATTCCAAACCTTCATACTGACTTTCAGACAACATCTGACCATTCTATAAACCAAAACGTACAAGAAGAGGATTTAATTGAGACCAAAGAGGAATTTATTGAGGATCAGAAAAATCAAAGACTGAGATTTGAGCCTTTAAAGCAACGAAGCTTTAAGGATAAGAGAAATAGACGCCCAATGCTGAGGACGGGATGCTTCTTACTGTCTCAAATGATACTACAAGCAACAAAGAGAGACTTATTGGCTGAAAGGGAAGTTTTGTTATGGAAACCTGCCTGGCACAAAAAAAAGGCCAGAATAAGACTGAAAAGATAAATTCAAAATTATATGTGATGGATCAAAGGCACTGTAGAATTATGGATTGATTTAAGGATTAAGATTTAGAGTTAGAAGTAAGAGAAAAATGGGTGATTATTAGAATATATATTTTAAATAGATTAAGAATGCATTCTTTGGAATAATAGGTTTATTTGTATGAAAACTATTATGTAATGGAAAGAAGAAAACTGAAGAGTCGTTTTAGATCTGGATTGATTTAATAATTAATTGACTATGTTAAATTAGTAAGATGATGTTCTTGTCTGATAATATGGACGTTATTAGGTATGATAATTAATTGGATGAAATTTGAATTTGGTCCAATGGGCTGAAATGATTTAAGGTTTGATATTATTTTGTTATTTTAAAGAGATTGATCGATGGGTTATATATGTATAGGACTACTATAGGTAGTTCTTGAGTTACAATGATATGCTAAGTGACAGGAGAAAGTTAACAGGCATATCGCCATGGCCATAACATGGATTCAAAGTTCTGATGGGTGAACTTTGATAGCCCTCCTGTTCAGCCCCTCCTATTCAGATGGTGAACAGACCATATTTTTATGCTTGGCAATCGACCTGCACTTTTGGCTGTTTGCAGCACCCTGCAGTCATATGATCTTTTTACTTTATTTTATTATTTTAGTCTAGTCTAGTTTACTCTAGTTTAATCTATTTTGGTAGAAAATTCCAATAAACAATGGATTTGTTTAATAACCAAGACCTTCACTAAATGTCTACTTTTTAAAAAGATCATAAATGACCCACTGAATGATTGGCATGACTTATGATTATAATTCTGAATTGAATTAAAGTCATACTGTATGTTAAGGACTTCCTTTAGCTAGAATGTTATATGAAGAGATTACAACATAACTCAAATGGTTGATTAGTAGAGAACTGATTCATTTTATTCCAGCTTCTAAGAGAGTTAAACAAACTGTATTTCGATTCCTATGTTATTCAGTTCTAAGTACAACTAAGTATTGCAATAAACATCCAAATTTCTGGAAGAATACATAAACATAATTGCAATGGAATGGAGAGTAGGGAATGGAGAGTAGTATAGTTTAGTGTAGTGGAAGAAAGGAATGTAATGCAATGCAATGCAATGCAATGCAATGCAATAGAACAGAACAGAACAGAACAGAACAGAACAGAATAGAATAGAATAGAATAGAATAGAATAGAATAGAATAGAATAGAATAGAATAGAATGTGGAAATCCACAGTAGGTATAATCAATGCCTATACCTATGCCTATATTTACATCTCTATTTTGGTTTATAGATCCCAAGATTTTATTTTTGTCTTGTGGTTCATTCCTTTTTGCCTCAGGAGGCTTTCAGATGGTTTTAAGTTGTTTACATAGGTAACAGTGTCACTATCATAGTGAAATTAGCTTGTTTGTGTGTTCCAATTTTTATGGGTCTCTTTGGAAAAAGGAGCAAGTGACCCTGAAGGATGTTATTTATTGTTCCCATGATATTCCTTTCCATGGATGGGAAGCTTTGTGAGCTGAATTGAGAGTATGTTACACTCTCCATTTCTCTTTGAAAAACATCTCAAGAATACAGATCAAACTGATCTACTTCAAAGACTGTGCTGCAGACAGAGGCATTTGTGCACAAAAAGAAGACACTCATGGTAGATGTTAGTATTCGTGGAGTTACTGTTAATAGTAATGCCTCAAATGGTGTGCCAGGATCCTAACCTTCAGTGTGGCTTTCATGAGCCTCTTCCTATTCACCACACATATCATCAGCATGGAGATGTTAACATTGCTGGCATTATTTCTGTATTTTTTACATTTTCTAAACCCATTGATTTCAGTCAAAATCCTCAGGGATTTCATGATGGACTTATGTAAGTATATCATCATTTCATTTTCAGATTCTGGACATTGTGTTAAATGACATGAGGCTTGAAGTGTTTTTCTTTAATGACAAAAGATTTGGAAAGAAGCATCTTAAACAGGATGCTAAATTTATTTTTATGTGAAAATATATTCTGCTTCAGTTTCCATGTAAAGTTGAAAAAGGGCCAAATCTCTGTTTATTAAAAAAATCCCATCTAAATATATATAAATATAGAGGGATGTATGTCTTCATTTATGAAGATAGCAATAGCACTTAAACTCATATACTTCTCTACAGTGCTTTACAGCAATCTCTGAGCAGTTTATAACATTAGCATATTTCCCCCAAAAAATTAGGTCCTCATTTTACTGACCTTGGAAGGATGAGTCAACCTTGAGCTGGTCAGGATAAAATTCCTGGTAGTTGGCAGAATTAGCTTACAAAATTGTACTTTAACCACTGTGCAACCATGCTTAAGAAGAAACTACCACTAAGATTTTTTGGGGGGTGGGGTGGGGCATGTATTTCCCTTGGTATCTTTTCTCGTTTGACATTTCTGGTACATAAATTTAGCAATTTTATCCATATTTAAAAATTGAGGTTGGATACTAGGCCTTTCTCATGTGTTCAGAAATAATGCTTCCAATTTCAAGCCAGTATTTGATTTTATTAAAAATAAACTCCAGTTCCTGGGGGGGGGTTATATATGTACTATAAAGTATTTTGCTTTGCATCTTTGAGGATCTTAGATGAATAATAAAAATACTGTACTAAAACACATTCCACAAAACATGTTGTACTGAAAAATTTGAATAGCCATAATAAGAAACAAACAACTCTTAATGCATTCTTAACTGTGATGCTTTTGGTTTTACAGAATATTTTTTCAGAATTACCAGCATATCCTTGCCTTAGTGTTTACTGTAAAAAAAAGATTAATGAAAACTCCCAAATTCTACCCAATGTAACACTGGGCTTTCACATTTTTAACAACCATTTTAGTCCGGGCTGGACTTATTTTGCCTCAATGTTGCTGCCTTTCAGTCAGGGAAAATTCATCCCTAACTACAAGTGTGGGACCTCAAGAACTTTGGCTGCAGTTATTGGAGGACCTAACATTGCTTTTCATATGGCAACTATATTGTGCATCTACAACGTTCCTCAGGTAAAATGTACTGAATATGTACATTATCATTCTGCCATACCTCCCCAGACATCTGTATGTTTTTTTCTGTAAAAAGAAGAGAACTTTCAGATTCCTAGTTATTAATTTCTGCTTGATAGGCTCACCATAGCAGCATGAATAACTACTGTATAACTCTGAACAGACAATAGGGATATTTGGCCTACCAAATTGTTTGCCAGTTCTAGAAACTTAACTAGGGTTCAAATCTAAAATATTCACAATGAGATTTACTTCCAGAGAAAGTTATTTGTTGTTGTTGTTAGTTGCGAAGTTGTGTCCGACCCATCGCGGCCCCATGGACAATGTTCCTCCAGGCCTTCCTGTCATCTACCATCTTTCGGAGTCCATTTAAGCTCACGCCTACTGCTTCAGTGACTCCATCCACCCACCTCATTCTCTGTCGTCCCCTTCTTCTATTGCCCTCAATCTTTCACAGCATTAGGCTCTTCTCCAGTGAGTCCTTCCGTCTCATTAGGTGGTCAAAGTACTTGAGTTTCAACTTCAGGATCTGGCCTTCTAAAGAGCAGTCAGGGTTGATCTCCTCTAGGACTGACCGGTTTGATAGCCTTGTAGTCCAAGTGACTCGCAGGAGTCTTCTCCAGCACCATAGTTCAAAGGCCTCAATTCTTTTGTGCTCAGCCTTTCTTATGTTCCATCTTTCATAGCCATACATTGCAACTGGGAAAACCATGGCCTTGACTATATGTACTGTTCTGTTTCACGCGTTGAGTAGGCATTGAGACAAGGCAGTAACACAACAGGTGCTTCTTTATTAATCTCCAACAGAACAGCAGACAAAATGGCACAGATCCCTTTTATACCCCTTACAGGGACAGCATAAACCAATCAATGCAACGTATTATTCCCACCTTGCACATGTGCACAAGGCTGGAGACAGCCTGCCTGGCCCAAGCAGCATGTGGTCTGCCCGGATCTCTTTGCAGCTTCCTGCACCTGCTGTGTCTATCACAGCCCAGGACATAACACCCCTCCCTTCTTAGTCCAGAACATAGTTATTATTTTACAATACTATAAATTAATACCTGGTCAATCCTTTTGAGCGTGTTCTTATTTCTAAGTAACACTAAGCCTGCCCACCTACTAACAGGAACTTAACATGGTCCTGCAAATACTTTGGTGGACCCCTGACCTGCTCTGATCTTCTTGGAGCAGATATTAGTGCCTGGACTGCAAGCTCACCTGCCAGGCTCGGTAGACCAGAACTTTGGTGCCCACTAGGCACAGGCGAACCCACATCATGCTGACTGGCCGAGTCCTGTAAACCCAGACCAGAGTTCCTTGGTGGAGTAGAATTCCCCAGATCTACCACAGACCCCTCTTGGGAGCACTGTCCCAAAGGCACAAGGCCAGCAGATGGAGCAGCCTGAACAGCTGGTTGTGAGCAATGTCCCATCGACCCAGTGCCCAAGTCAAGGCCCAACTCAATGGCAGAACCCCTATGAGCAGAATGTAAACCCCTGCTTCCACAGGAAAACTGAGATCCATGATTGTGATCGTGTTCCTCCTCCCCCCAAGAGCAGAGTCAGGAGCGGAAGGGTGACTGGGTCATCTCCAGTGCAACTGGTCAATGTGCCTATGCAACACATGACCATCTTCCAGATCCACTTCGTAAGACAGTGGCCCATAACTTTGCAGACCCAGAGATGTCCAGGTCCATAGTTCCTTGCCCAAATCGGATCGCCCACCTGAAGTCTCCTAGGTGCCCGCAGCTGTGACACCTGTGAAGCCACCCGGTCTGGGTGCAATCTGTCCAGTTTGGTAATGAGGCAGCAACCCCAGTGGAGTTCAGCCCTGCTTTGCAGAAACGCAGCAAAATGGACTGAAGCCAACAAAACAACAGACAAAATGGTGCAGATCCCTTTTATACCCCCTTACAGGAACAGCATAAACCAATCAATGCAATGTATTATTCCCACCTTGCACATGCGCACAAGGCTGGAGACAGCCTGTCTGGACCGGGCAGCCACGTGGTCTGCCCAGGTTTCTCTGCAGCTTCCTGCACCTGCTTTGTCTATCACGGCCCAGGACATAACACATACTTTTATTGGCAGGATGATGTCACTGCTTTTTAGTATGCTGTCTAAATTTGTCTCCCCAGGAGCAAGCGTCTTTTAATTTCTTGGCTGCAATCCCCATCTGTTGTGATCTTGGAGCCCAGGAAGATAAAATCTGTCACCACCTCCATTTCTTCCCCATTTTTTGCCAGGAATTGAGAGGGCTGGATACCATGATCTTTGTTTTCTTAATGTTGAATTTCAAGCCAACTTTTGCACTCTCCATCTTCACCTGCATCAAGAGGCTCTTTAGTTCCTCATCACTTTCTGTCATTAGAGTTGTATCATCTGCATATCTTAGGTTGTTGATATTTGTCCTGGCAATCTTAATTCCAACTTTTGATTCATCTAGGCTTGCCTTTCTCATGATATACTCTGCATATAAGTTAAATAGGTCATAATTAAATGAGTCATTCAACACTGGCTATCTCCTGTTTACAACATACTCCTTTCAGCAGTTCCAAAAAGGTTCCACACCCATTTGCACTATTCAGATGACCCCGAGGGCACAGATAAACCTCCAAGTTCCCTCAACAATTCTCAGAAAGAGTGCTAATGACAAGACTACTGCAAGAAATAAAAATCCTTCCATTTCCTGCCACTCAAGCTGAAAAGACATCTTGGATGAGAAACAAAATGTCTTCAAGGAAAAACAAATTGCATATTGAAAAAGCACCTTTAGGTGTACTAGCAGCTGACTATTCATAATTAGCAAATGGAGTAACCCAGTCAACGCCAGGTTGTTCTACTGTGGATCAGTGCAATACTCTGTGCCAGCTCTCTGCAAAGTACATTAACCTTCCTGAAGGTGTTCTGTGTGCTGTTTTCACAAATCTAAAAGTGGCTCCTACAACTATATCAGTAGGTAGTTCTCAAGTTACAGGTTTTTAGTGACAGTTCAAAGTTACATTGAACATCTTCAGGGCTACTTAAATTCTGATAGCTGACCCATCCCTTCATTGTGAATTCTGAGGAATTGACTCACATTTATGAGTGTTTGCAGCATCTCACAATCATGCAAGTGTCATTTATAATGTTTTCTTTGCCAGAGACCTACAGTTTCCAGCAAAAATTTCCCATTTCAGACAATGGATTTGCTTAATGACCACCACCTACCCTTAATGTCTACTGATGTCTAATGCCCGATGAACATTGAACACAGTCATTATGTGACCTGAGTAATGACTGTCCTGAGTTATAACAGTGATTCTAAGCTCATTTATAGTTGTAAGTTGAGTACTTCCAACACTTAGAATGTTCTATGAAGAGACTCCAATATAGGCTCTATGGTTATTAGTGGAGAACTGATTCCGTATTCCAGTTTCTAAAAGAATTAAACAAAACTGTATTCTGACTCTTATATTCTTTAATTTTTAAACTAACTCTATGGTATGAGTCCTTACCTAAACTGTTTTTTTCTCTGTTCTATTGCTAGAAAACCAATCTTCACTCTGCTATATGCTTATTACATTGTCATTAGTTGGTTTCCCAATGCAGTCTTCATAAATTTGCATCCTACAGCATCATATATCAATCTTGAATAGTAGAATTCAACCATAGGATAACCAAGTATTGCAATAAACATCCAAATTTTTGGAAGAATGTATGAAAATAATGGTAATGTAATGGATAGTAGAGAATAGAGAGTAATGTTATTTAGTGCAATGGAAGTATTGAATGGAATGGAACATAGAATGGAATAAAAGAAGAATACAATAGAGTAGAGTAGAGTAGAGTAGAGTAGAGTAGAGTAGAGTAGAGTAGAGTAGAGTAGAGTAGAATAGAATAGAATAGAATAGAATAGAATAGAATAGAATAGAACTGATCTATAATAATGTCTTTACACATACTTATATTTACATCTTTATTTTGATTTATGGATCTAATGATTTTAGTTTTGTCTTATTGCTCATGCATCCTGCCTCTGGAGGCCCTCACATATTTTGAAGATCTTCACATATGTGACTGTCTTATTATCATGAAGAAATTAACCAGTTTGTCTCTCCCAAATCCTATGGGACTCCATTAAAACAGCAGGAAGGGACACTGAATTATGGTATTTATTGTCCCCATGATATTCCAGCTTATGGCTGAGAGCCTCAAAGCCCTGTGAGTTGATTTGATAGTATGTTACGCTCACAATTTGTGTCTGAAGAACATTTCAAAAAGACCGGTCAGTCTGATTCACTTCAAATAACTTGTGGCAGAGAGAGGCATTTGCAGCCAGAAAGAAAACACTCACAGAAGATGTTAGTATTCATGGAGTTACTGTTAATTGTATTGCCTGAAGTGGTGTGCAAGGATCCAGGCCTTCAATGTGACATTCATCAGCCTCTTCCTATTCAGCACACCTATCATCAGCTTGGAGACATTAATATTGCTGGTATTATTTCTGCCTTCTTTGCATCTTCTAATCCCATTAATTTTATTCAAGATCCTTCTCAGGGATTTCACCATGGACTTATGTAAGTACACCATTAATTTATTGTCAAGCTCTGAACCTTGCTCATATGTTACCTGATGCTTGAATTGTTTCCTCTAAGGGCAAAAATTCCAGAAAGAAACATCTAAAATAGGATGCCTAGGTTATTTTATGTGAAGTTATATTTTACATTAGTCTCCAGATAATATTGAAATGGAGATCAAATCTCCATTTATAAGAACTCACATCTAAATATCTATTAATATACATGAGCGTGGCTTAATTTATGAAGCTGTTACTATCATTAAGAAAGGGGAAGCACATATTTTCTATGATCAGTTTTCTCATTTGATATTTCTGTACCAACATGTAGCAATTTCCTTCTGCATATAAGCCATTCTTAAAATCTGTTTTTTGATAGTGGGCCATTCTCACATATAAGAGCAAAGAAATAAGAATTATTTCAAGCATTCCACAAAATGTGTTGTACTGAAGGATTACAAGTGCTATAATGTGAAGCAGACCTTTCTTAATGATTTTTTAAAAAATGTTTTACAGGATAGTTTTTCAGAATTACCAGCATATTCTGGCTTTAGCCTTTACTATAAAAGAGATCAATGAAAATTCCCAGATCCTACCCAACATCACCCTGGGCTTCCACATTTTTAACAGCAATTTTAATCCAAGCTGGTCTTACTTCACCTCAATGGTTCTGCCTTTCACTCAGGGAAAATTCATCCCTAACTACAAGTGTGGGGTCCCAAATATTTTGGCTGCAGTCATTGGGGCACCTGACATTTCTCTTCACATAGCAACTGTGCTCTGCATCTACAAAATTCCTCAGGTAAGATGTGCTGAAGACATACACTATCATTCTGCCATACTCCCACAGGTATCTATATGCTTCTCTCTTGTGAAATGGAGAGACCTTTCAGATAACTGCTTAATAAGAGCAGAATAGGAGGTGGGGTTGACAACGCTGAATTTTTTCCTCCACCAGACTATCTCAGAGAATTGATTAAGAAATATAACACCGAAATAAGGACTATGAAAATTTAAGAGATTATGAAATGTGAGTTACTTCCCTTGCTTTCCTCCTCAAGTTTGGATTGTATTGATTCAGTTTTGGACATTCTCCCAGAGAAGCTTTGAATTTGGATGTTTGACAAAGAGAGTTGAGAGGCTTTTGAAGGCTGATGGGGAGAGGAGGGGTCCTATGATTGAAGACTGATAGGAGAAAGAATTTGGAGAGAGTTTAAAGTAGTATAGCTGAAAAGATAATAGCTGATTTATAAGTGTACAGTGTAAAGGCTGGTTACTCCCTCCTTCCTGTGTTGAGATCTGGAGAAAGTGAAAATATTAAACACTTTTAAGACAGATCCTTGATAAGGCGTGTCTAATAAAGATAGTTGCTGTCTTTGGATTTTTTTATTTCCATCATGTTGCTTTCATGGAGATAAATTGATAAGGACAAGACAAAGGGAGGAAAGTATGTGTATGGACTATAGACTGTGTAAAAATTCTTAAAAGGTTAAGAGCTGTTTTTGGTGGTTGGATGTCAAAACACAGCCAAAGTGCAGAAAGTGTTTGGCAAAGTCCCAAAGCAGGCCTTAGACCTTCAGATTTATGTCTGATTTGAGTGGAAAAAGCCTTAAACATGGATGTGAGGAAAAAATCACCTGAGAGGTCACTTACTCAACCAGATAAACTTGATATTTTCTTACAAGAGTTAAGAGAAATGAAGATAAATATAAAAGAAATGAAGAATGGGAATCCTCCAGGGGAAAACAACTCAAGAGGCTTGGGAAATTTTGAAAAGTGAGATAATAAAGGCTCAGTCTAGCACGATATCAATAAAGAGGAAAAATAACAGCTCTCAGAAGAAACCAGCATGGCTGCATAAAGAACTCTCTGACAAATTGAAAGATAAAAGGGACAAGTACAGAAAGTGGAAAGAGGGACACATAACTAAGTTAGAGTATCAGCAAATAGCCTGAGCCTGCAAAGATGAAGTGAGGAAATTAAAGCTCAAAATGAACTAAGGTTTGCAACCAAAGTCAAAAATAATAAAAAAAGCTTCTTTCAACATGTAAAGAACAAGAAAAAATTGAAGGAAATGATTGGTCCATTAGTGGGTAAAAGTGGCAAGAAGGTGACTAGCAACAGGGAGAAAGTAGAACTCTTTAACTCATTTTTCGCATCTGTCTTTATACAAAGAGAAAAAACCGACCAACCTATCAAAAATAGTTCCATAAAAAACAAAATAGAAATACAAGTTAAGATAGGCAAGAAAATGGTAAGTGAACACCTGTCCAGCCTAGACGAGTTCAATTCATCAGGACCAGATGGATTACACCCCAAGGTTCTTAAGGAACTGGCAGATGTGATCTCAGAACCACTGAACTATATTTTTCAAATATCCTGGAGCACTGATGAACTACCAGAGGATGGAAAAGAGCTGATGTAGTTCCCATCTTCAAAAAAGGAAAAAAAAGGACCCAGGAAATTACAAACCTATCAGCCTGACCTCAATATCTGGGAAGATTCTGGAAAAGATAATCAAACAATGAATTAGTGAACACCTACAGGCAAACAAAGTCATTACTAAAAGCCAACATGGGTTTGTCAAAAACATATCATGCCAGACAAATCTTATTGCATTCTTTGACCAAATGACAAAATTAGTGGACCATAATTTACTTGGACTTCAGTAAGGCATTTGATAAAGTAGATCACAACCTACTACTTGATAAGATAGAAAAATGTGGGGTAGACAGAATCACCACCAGATGGATCCGTAGCTGGCTGACCGGCCATACTCAGCGTGTGGTCCTCAATGGAACTGCATCTATATGGAGGGAAGTGTGTAGTGGGGTGCCCCAGGGCTCTGTTCTGGGCCCAGTGCTCTTCAACATCTTCATCAACGATTTGGACGAAGGGATAGATGGGGAACTCATCAAATTTGCAGACGACACTAAGCTGGCAGGAATAGCCAATACTCCAGAAGACAGGCTTATGAAAAAGGCATTTAGTACATGAAATGCAAGAGGGGTAGCAATTATGGTGGCTAAAAGATGTGAATTTAAGATAAAAGCCATAAAAAGGGATGATATGGGAAGATTTCTTATAATTCAAGGGTTGATTTATGGACAAGAGGTCACTTTAGCAAATTTGTATGCACCTAATACAAATCAAAAAGAGTTTTATAATAGGATATATAAAGAAATAGAAGAAATAAAAAGGTTATGTGATAATGGCAGGTGGTTATAATATGGTTATGGATACAGGAATGATAAATCTAATCCATCAAAAGCGGAAATAAAGTATAATAATACAGATTTAAGAAAAAAAAATATTAATAGAAATAGACTAAAAGATGTTTGGAGAAAATTAAATGGCAATCAAAAGATTTATACATATTTTTCTAGTAGACATAAAATTTTTACAAGAATAGATTATATATTTGTAACATCAGAAATATTATCTAAAATAATGAAAGCAGAGATAAAAATAATTAAAATATCAGATCATGCAGTGGTAACTATGGAAATGGAAATAGATTGTGGTTATAAACAGGCAAATAGATGGAGAATGGATTCAAGGATTTTTAAAAAATAAAGAGATTTTAGAGAAAATGGAAAGAGAATTAAAAGACATATGGACTATAAATGAAGAAGAAGGTAGTAATATAGGTGTAATATGGGATGCAATGAAAGCAGTGGTATGACGTTTAGGGATAAAATATTCTTATAATATAAAAAACAAAAAGAGAAACATATAAAAGGGTTGGAGGAGGAACTAGAGAGTAAATATATAGAAAGTAGAGAGAATAGGATTATGTTAGAATCAGTGCTTTTTTTGTAAAAAAAAAAAAAAAAAAAGTTAGGAGTTCCAGAACCATTTGATCAGTGGTTCTCAACCTGTGGGTCGGGACCCCATTTGGGGTCAAATGACCATTTCACGGGAGTCGCCAAACAACGCAGTCTGCCATTTTTTCCCCCTTTTCCGTAGCTGTGCTACTCCCTTTAATTCTATTGGTTTTTGAAAGTCAATAGAATAGAGTCTCTTGAATAGAGTCTAATTCTATTGGCTTTCAAAAGCCAGTAGGAATTGTCCAGGCTGTCTCTGCCCTGCTCAGCCTGCCAAAACTCCCATTCTGCAAACAGTGCTGCACCAGTTGAGTAGTCCTCGATTTACGACTGGTTGGGGGTCGCAGTATTAAAAAGGTTGAGAACCACTGCATTTGATGAACCTCAAACTTCTGGTAGGCAAGAGGGTCCAAGTTTGGCTTCTGCTAAGTGAAGAATAACAGCTGGAAGGGACCTTAAAGGTCTTCTCAGTGTTGCTTTTTTTTGTTTTTGTAAAAAAAAAAAAGTTGCTGGAACTCACACACGTCATACAACCCGCCTTGCCTACCTACAAGGTTCCATCCCAAAAAGTTGCCAGAGCTCTGTTCTGGGCATTCTATGACAGAAAAAGCTCAGTTAGAATTATCAGCTAAAAGAAAAGAGTTGCAAAATATTAAGTTAGAACAGGTTCAAAGAAATCTAATTTATTTAAATAAATAGGGCATTTTATGAAAATAGTAATAAAAATTCTAGAATATTGGCTAGAGCCACACAAGTTAAAAAGGCAAAAAGCCTGATTGAAGTAATAAAGAATGAAAAGGGAGAAAGATGTAACATGATGAGAGAAAAGTTGTTGACATTTCAGAAGTTTTTTGAAAAGTTATATAAGGGAAAGGAAAGAAATGTGAATGCAAGTCAGGCATATATAGAAATTTAAACTGTAAAATTTGAGAATATGATAAAGAAAGAATGGAATCACAAATAGAAGAGGAGGAGATACTGGAAGTTATTAATAAATTGAAAATAGGTAAAGCACCAGGGTTAGATGGACTAGGCGCAGAATATTATAAAATTTTTAAAGGATTATTGGTGCCGAAGATGAGGTTAATGTTTAATAAAATAATGGAAGGGGAAATTATTCCAAGTTCCTGGAAGCAATCTCTGATACTATTGATAGCAAAACCTAATAAAAATCTTACAAACCCAGGATCATATAGACCAATATCCCTTATTAATCAGGATGCTAAGGTTTTTACAGCAATATTGACAAATAGATTGAATACATTTATAGAGAACTATATTAAAAATGATCAGTGTGGTTTTATAAGAGGCCAACAAATATCAGATGTAGTAAGAAGGGTATTAAATTTAGGCTATTACATAGGAATCAAAAATTAAAGGCTGATTTATTAGAATTAGATGTTTTTAAGGCCTTTGATTGTGTGGCATGGCCTACATTGAAAATATTAATAGAAAAGTTAGGCTCTGGAACAAAAATTAGAAAGGTATTAAGTCAACTATATTCAGAGAATAAGGTGAGAATAGTCATAAATGATGGTATTACAGAGACAATAACCTGAAGCCGGGGAACGAGGCAGGGTTACCCCTTATTCCCAATTCTATTAGTCTTATTGATGGAGGTTTTGGCAAATGCAATTAGGAAAGACTCATTGATTGAAGGAATTGGTGTATATAAGAAAACTAAAATAAATTTATTTGCAGATGATACATTACTAACATTTCAAAACCCCATAGCTAGTATAGAGAGGGTATATTCACATTTGAATGAATTTGGTAAATATAGTGGATTGCAAATAAACTGGGAAAAATCAGAAATGATGTTATATAATCATAGTAATGAAGAAATGGATGTATTGAAAGAAAAAATATAAATTAAAAATAGTAGATAGCATCAAATATTTAGGTATTGACATCCCCCCCAAAATATTCAAGAATTAAAGAAGATAAATTATGAGAAATTAAAGAAAGATATAAAAGATAAAATGGATAACTATGGAAAAATAAAATTATCATGCTTCAGAAGAATTGCAGCAATAAAAATGAAAGTTTTACCAATATTTTTGTTTTGTTTTGTTTTGGATGATCCCAATTAAGTTTTCGGATAAAGAATTAAAGGAAATACAGAGATTGCTGGAGGTGTATTGTAATGGAGGTAAGAGAGCAAGAATCAGTAAAGCATTATGGTATGAACCATTAAAAAAGGGTGGGCTGGGTCTTCCAAATGTTAGAAATTATTGGGTAGCTAATCAATTAAGGGTGTTCCCAGATATTATAGTAGTAAATAGAGATTTATTATGGAGCGATATAGAATTGAAGGAATTAAGGGAAATAGGTGATCCTATAGAAACATATTGGTTTAAAAAGGATATTAAAAAAAATTGTTAAGAGAATTCAAAATCCCTTTTTAAAAATTTTGATAGAATTATGGAATAAATGAAGATATCTGTTAATGCCAGGAATTTCTCCTTTAACAGTAGAAATGGAGAAATTCCCTAAGATTGAACTGAAATATTGGATTAGTAAATTAAAAAAACAACAACATCAGATATTTAAATGGGAAGACTGGAAAAACAAGATTAAGAATATAATACAATTAAAGAACGTTTTATCAGATACTAAATTAAATTGGTTGAATTTAATACAATTAGAAAAATGGATAAAAATGGAAGAAAAATTCGAGGTGAAAGATAGACAGTTAACAAAATTTGAAATGATTATAAAAGAAAGTGAGGAAAATGAAAAATATATAGGTAAAGGAAGAATTGGGAAAATATACAGAATATTAACTGAACTAGAAGATGAGGCAAAAGGTTTAAAATTAATCTGGGAAAGCGATTTAGGAGAAATAAATGATAAAGATTGGAAAAATATTTGAACAGATGAGTATATAAGAATATGTCAGTTAAAGAAAATGGATATAAAGTGATATGGAGGTGGTACCTAACACCACGTAAATTAAATCAAATAGATGTTAAATATACAAATATTTGCTGGAGGTGCAAGAAAGAGATTGGAACATATAAATATATGTGGTGGGATTATGCACAAAAGATATAGGACATGGTGTTTAGGGAAATTAGAGAACTTTTGAATGTAAATTTAGATATGTCACCGAGAATTGCATTACTGTTACTGGTGGAAAAACAAGATATAAATGAAGCAAAAAAGGAATTGATTGTAAATTTAATAATAGCAGCTAGATTACTGATGGTTAAATATTGGAGGCAGAATTGGGTTATTCAAAGAAATGAGTGGTATAATGAGGTATGGAATATGGCAATAAATGATAAATTAACAACAGAAATTAAATTTAAAAAAGGGATGTTTAAAGTAAATAATTATAATGAAATATGGGATGATTTTATAAAAACAGTCTTGGTGGAAGGCAAAGGGAATAAACCTGCTTAAGAATATATGCTGTTTTGGAGGGGATAAGGGCACAATTGAAATATAGTGCATATTGTTAGTTGTTATATGAGAAGAAATATAGGTAATAAAAATGGACTCCAGGGGTGTGGATGCACTGTAGTATTTGTATTTTATATAGTTTTTTATTTAGATTTATATATGTTATGTTTGTATTATTTGTATTTGAATAAAATAAAATTTAAAAAAATATTAAAAAACTAAGAGCAGAATAGCACCATGAGTAATTGTAACTGAATATATGGTGAGGATATTTGATCCAGCAAAACATTCCCCAATTCCAGACACTGAACTAAGGTTCAAATTTCAAATATTCACAATGAGACTACTTCTCAAAAAATGTATTTACTGATATCTCAAGAGTGACATCTTGGTTGATATTTCCTAATAAACACAAATAGTTGCATAATATTTCTTATTTCTTATAAGAATAAGAATATCCAAAGACTCAAATGATTGTATTTGTTTTCAGAGGCTCATGTAGACTTTTGGAATTGCATATGTTTATCTTTCTCTAGTTGACCTATGGCTCTGTCCCTGTCATGGATAAAGAGACTCAAGCAATTTTCTTCCAACAAATGTTTCCGAATGAATCCCACCAACACAAGGGTCTCCTGCAGTTATTGCTGTATTTTAGATGGATCTGGATTGGAATTCTTGTAGTAAAGGATGAGAAAGGAGAGAAATTTCTCCAGGAGGTGCTCTTAACATTTTCTGAGTATGGCATCTGCATTGAATTCATAGAAGAGTTCCCAAATGTAGCTTTTTACAGTGATTTTACTGATACCATTGATGAAGGATTACATATATACCATGTTCTCATGAACAGCACAACCAATGTGATAATCTTATATGGTGAAATTCAGTCCTTATCATTTCTGAGAACTTTCCTCCAGTTTTCAGAAGTGGAGGATATACCAAAGAAGAATAAGATCTGGCTTATAACAGCTCAGACAGATTACACCTCAACTGCCTTTCATAAATCTTGGGATATCCATTTCCTACATGGTGCTTTATCCTTTGCAGTTCACACAAAAGAAGTCCAAAACTTCCAGGAATTTCTTCAAAATCTAAATCCAAGCGACAATCAGGATGATCATTTTCGGAAAGTTTTCTGGGAACAGGCATTCAGTTGTTTCTTCTCAAACTCAAAAATGGAGGAGTCTGACAAAAAATGTACCGGGCAGGAGAAGCTTGACACTCTTCCCACATCTGTGTTTGAAACACGCATGAGTGGCCAGAGTTACAATATTTACAATGCAGTCTATGCTGTGGCACATGCTTTGCAATCTCTCTCTCTGTCCAAATCTAGAGAAACAACAGTGGTGAAAGAAAGAAGGAAACATTTTCACAATCAAGTCTGGTGGAAGGTAAGTTTGTAAGCAGAGTAGTGCAGAAACCACCATATTTGTAGCTTCAACCTGTGTCCATAAACTCTAGCAAACAATATTATCCAGGGATAATGACCTCTGAAAACCCAGACATTAGATGTGAGAATGGATTAACTAATTAAAATATTCATATGCGGATATTAAAATTGTAAATAGCATTCTGGAAAATTTCTTGGAATACACTTCTCTATTAACTGTCTCTCAAGCCCAAACCAAGAATGGCATATGGTAATTCTTCTAAGCTGATTTCTTCTTGTTTTACATCTATAGATAAAATTTTGCCAATCTGAGCACTCTACTATCTGTATCTACAATTTACTCTGTGAATTATTTTTTTATTGAAAAGTTTTATACAAAATTTTAGTACAATACAATATTCCCCCTCTACCTCCCCCCAACCCTAACCCTCCCCCCTCACTTCCCAGAGCTGATTACAGGGTTAAAAAAAATAAGCAAACAAATTCTAGCTAAACTTATCCAACTATAGAAATAATAAAATCCCTAGAATACTTTCACTCAAATACGAAAGAAAAATTTCAAGCAAAAACATAAATAACAATATAAATAATTCCCACTTTAAGCTTTAAATTATTCAAAAACTAAATAATACTTTCTAAACCCATATTTATTTTGTACAAAATTTATCCATCTTCTCCATAGCAGGATGTATCTTTCTTGTGAATGATCCTTCAAGTAAGCAGAAATTTTAGCCATTTCTGCTAAATTAGAAACTGTAAGCAACAATTCTTCTATAATAGGCAAAGAATCTTTCTTCCAATATTGTCCAACCAATAACCTTGCCGCCGTAATAAGATTCAACATTAAAATAGTTTCTTTAACATCACAATCTACAATAATACCTAACAAGAATAATTGTGGTGAAAACTTTATCTTTCTATTAAAAATCTTCTGAATGTTCCACCAAATCTTAATCCAAAAGGCTTTTATGTTTCTGCACGTCCACCAAATATGATAATAAGTTGCATCCAAGCATCCACATCTCCAACACTTAGGCTGTAGATTAGGATACATGCGAGACAACTTTTGTGGATCCAAATGCCACCTATAAAATATTTTATAAAAATTTTCTCGTAAATTTTGAGCCTGAGTAAACTTCACATTCCCAACCCAAATTGCCTCCCATGTATCTAATGAAATCGGCTCTTGAAAATTTTGAGCCCATTTTATCATACAATCTTTAACTAATTCCATCTCTGAATCCAGTTCCACTAAAACATTATAAACTCTCTTTATATGAGCTCGATTTTGATCTCTAATTTGTTTTATCAAATTCTCATTTTCTGAAGTGAAACCAACCTTTTGATCTAAACTCCATCTATCTAACAATTGCCTATACTGAAACCAAGAGTAAACAATATTTTCTTGCCTTAATTCATCTAGCAATTTTAATTGCCAATTCTTCCCTTCCAATTTAAGCAATTGATTATAAGAAATCCTATCCAATTTCACACCTCTCAATATCCCCTCTACTGCGTGTCCAGGAATCCCCCAAATTGGTGTTTTATAATTTAATCTATAATAATATTTCTTCCAGACACGCAATAGAGCAGTTCTTAAAATATTACTCTGTGAATTATTAAGAAGGGGCTACCTTCCTCCTCTTTCTCTCAGACATAATATCCAACCTGAATTGGATATTTTACTTTTCTCAAATGCAATCCCTCCCTCCTGGGATTTATTAAATTCCATCATTGTTCCATAAATTGGAACATGCTGAAGCTGTTTGTTTTTTGTTATATATGCTTTATTTGAAATGTTTGCATATAGTCAAAGTTCATTGATTATTGAAAGTACAATCATGCCCTTATCTTCCCATCCAATTCACGTGTGAAAAAGGAAGGACTGATATATTGTGACTCTTACTCAAACAAGATTCAGCATGCTGAAATGTTCCCTTTCTATGAGGCATAGGGTTCTGACCTCTTCATAGACCATTTAAGAGCCACTTCGATTTCTACACTCAGTTGTTCACAACAAAACATGCATAGTTTTAGAGCAAATGGATGCAGAAGAATGAAGGCAGCCTTATATGTTTTTCAGAACATAATTCTAAAAGAAACCAGAAAAAGAGTGAAGGTGTTTTTAATATTTCAGGTGGTTAATAAAAGAGGGCCAAGGTGGGATGTTATTTTGAGCTTACTTTTTCTGAGACATATGTTCTCCCATGGGATGAAACAATCATAGATTTCAAATGATGGACAGTTAAGCCATCATATTCAGCATTAATGTAGGATTTTAAATTCCAGCAACTCCTGCAGATGTTAACTCTGCTTCTACTCTAATGCATCCAATAAAAGAAATGTCATCTTCCATTATGTTGTAAATTTTACAGACAACCCTTGCTTAATGATGGTAATTGGGATCTGAATTTCCATTGTTAAGTGACGCAGTTATAAATTGCATTTGACTGTGTGGTTTAGCAACAACAGTTCTGACAGACCCCAGTTACCATTGTTAAGTGAGGACTGCATAGTTTTTTAAGCATGGACTTCATGGGATCACAACCTCCAATTTCCTTCTTGCTTCCCCATTGATTTGCTTGTGGAAGGCCAGCAAGATACTGTAGATTGCAAATCACAATCAAGTAACTGTGGGATTCCATGACAGTCAGAAATCCCGGCCAGTTGCTGAGTTCCAGGATTGTGGTCATATGAGCACATTCATAAAGAAACATTCATATATATGCTTTGAGTATACGAATTATTTCTCTCTCCCTCTGTCCTGTTCTCTCTTTTTCCGTCTCTGAATGTCTCTTTGTTTCAGGTTCATTTTTTTCTGAGACGTGTCAGATTCAATAATAGTGTTGGTGAAAAGATCTCCTTTGATAAAAATGGAGAATTCATTGGTGGATATGATATTATCAACTGGATCACGTTCCCAAACCAGTCCTTTCTTAGAGTCAAAGTTGGAGTGATAAATCCTACAACTTCAGCAGACAAGTTCTTCAATATTTCTGTCAATTCCATCACGTGGCCAGTAGGCTTTAATCAGGTTAGCTTTTAGAATCTAGATTATACTGCCTTCATTTAGTGATAAAAGTCTCAGAGCACCATTTCTGACTACTCTAGGTACAAATATCCCAGGGAAGGAAAACATTATCTGTAAGAATGTTTACTTTTCTACTAGTTTGTACTTTTTACTTTGGCCCTTTGTTAATTCTGGATAATAGTTTTCATAGTTTTCAAGTAAAAGTTGCAAACCAGCGTACTAGATTTCATCAGTTTAGTGACTTGAGTAATTGAGAAATCATCTTTAACTAGCCAGCACCAAAAATACCTTTGGAGAGAGGTGATGATGGTTATACAAGGCCATAGATGTCAATAATTGTAGATATTTAATTAATTATTATTTCAGACAAAATGCATCTCAAAATTATGTCATCATACTACTTCTGCTTATCAATCTATTTTCATTCTGTTGATTCTACATGACAAGTATCTCTCCAAGCACTTCTTTCCCCCTCTGTATCATAAAATATTCCTCTTCATTCATTGATAGGCATTACCTTTATCTTTGTGTAATGATCCTTGTGAGACAGGCTACAGCAAGGCCAAGAAAGAAGGGGCGTCCTTTTGCTGCTATGATTGCCACCTATGTCCAGAAGGGAAAATATCAAAGGAGAAGGGTAGGAAATTTTCAAATATAATGGGACTAAGCCAAGATGGCACAACACTATAATTCCCTATATCAATTCACCTGCATTCTTTTTCAGATATACATGATTGCTCTCTATGTCCAGAAGATCAATATCCAAATCGTGACAAAAATATGTGCCTTCCAAAGCGGATCACCTTTTTGTCCTATGAAGAACCCTTGGGAATCAGTCTGACTGTTCTTTCTCTTTGCTTTTCATTGATAACAACTTTGGTAATCACAATTTTTGCAAAAAACAAAGACACTCCTATTGTCAAAGCCAACAACCGGAATCTAACCTACAGTCTCTTAGTTTCCCTCCTTCTTTCTTTCCTTTGTGTCTTTCTATTTATTGGGAGACCTGATAAGATTGTGTGTCTCCTTCGACAACCAGCTTTTGGCCTCATCTTTTCTGTGGCAGTTTCTTGTATATTGGCCAAAACCTTTGTTGTGGTTCTAGCATTCATGGCCACCAAACCTGGTTCCAAATTGAGGAAATGGGTGGGGGGAAGAATGGTCAGTTTCATTCTTCTATCCTGCTCCCTTGTACAAGTATGTTTTTGTGCTGTGTGGCTGATAATGTTCCCACCATATCCAGATTTTGATGCACATTCCATGTATGAAGAAGTCATCATGGAATGCAATGAAAACTCAGTCATGTTCTGCTGTGTTTTGGGCTTTATGGGTTTTCTTGCTCTGCTTAGCTTCTCTGCTGCTTTTCTAGCTAGGAAGTTACCTGACAGTTTCAATGAAGCCAAATTCATCACCTTCAGCATGTTGGTCTTCTGCAGTGTTTGGCTGTGCTTTATTCCAACCTATCTAAGCACAAAGGGAAAATATACATTAGCTGTGGAGATGTTCTCCATGATCTCCTCCAGTGCTGGCTTATTGGTGTGTATCTTTTTCCCCAAGTGTTTTATCATATTGATCAGACCCGAACTGAACAATAAACAACAGCTGATGAAAAGAAAGTTTTAGGAAAGATAGTCTTTGTATGTCCAGGTTAGAGATCTTCCTCACTTGCCCTTTGAAGCCAGTGAGCAATGTACAGTTAGATTGGCCTGCTGTGTTGCAAAGCCGACCTTGTCCCTGAGATTTGGGTAATTCAAAACTTTTTTTTTTTTACTTCTGAAAGACAATTAAAGATGAGAAGCATAAAACCTTTATAAAGAACAGATAGAATTTGATCAAATACTTTTGAAAACAGATGAAAATTTGATTAAGAAACTTTATAGATTTCTGCTAAAATGGAAGATGGAAGAAGAACAAGTGAAAGAGACAATGATAGTATGGGCAAAAAAACTTTGGATATTCTATAGATTTAGAAGCTTGGCAAAAACTATGGGACAGGAACATCAAATTGACTAAAGCAGCTTCATATAAAGAAAATTTGTATAAAATGTTTTACAGATGGCACATGACACCAGTTAAGTTAGCGAAAATGTTTAAAAATGCTTCGAATTACTGTTGGAAGTGTAAACAAAAACCAGGCACTTATTATCACATCTGGTGGGTGTGTCCCAGTGCAAAGAAATTCTGGCATAAGATTCATATATGGCTGGAAAAGATAACTAAAATACATATATAATTTAGGCCAGAATTGTTTCTGCTAGGAATACTAGGATCTAATTATGGGAAAGAGAAAGAGTATTTAATATTACATATATTGACAGCTGCGAGAATAGCATTTGCCCAATACTGGAAAAATGAAGATCTACCACCCGATGAGATTATAATTAGAAAAATTTTAGAATGTGCAGAAATGGATAGATTAACGTTAGAGATTAAGGAAAAAGAAGACTCAGTCTATTATAAAACATGGGAAAACTTTTATCAATGGTTAGCAAAATGAGATAATGAAACTGAAATTTATTAAGATGATTGATTTCTTCTTTTGATTAATTGATATGCTTTATAATTTCTGTTATTTTTGTTGTCTACAGTTACTGATCAAAATATTAGCCCTGTGGAATACTTGTATCCAGAGGATAGTTTGCTTGCTAAAGCGTGAAATGTTATTGGGGCAACCCCATTGTTCTACCCATTCTCACCCTAAATCCTCCCTTAAACCCTACTCTGAACCCCACCACTCATAATGACCCTGGCTTTTCCCTACCCTGAATATTTAAATAAAATTTTTATTAAAAAAACAAACAAAAAACATGTAAACAAAGAAACAAATAAATGATAATATTATTTTTTGTGATATTTCAGTATGTGATAGGCATCTCTGACTCAATATATAGATTAAATTTGAATTATAATTTTTTCTTTACTGGTCATCCAAATTTATATGCACTCTTGAACATGTAAAAGAAGTGGGGATTAAGTACAAATGAGACTTTCATTTAAACAAGGAATGCCAATTATTTGTTTCTAAAGCAGTCAGATAGCCAACTGACTGCTTTAGAAACAAATTATGGAACATAATTATTAAAGAAAGGATGCAAAAAGAGGGACAAAATGAAATGTGAATGACAAAAATTAAAATATTTTAAAAATTATTTTAAATAATGAAATTAAATTATTGAATTGTCCTTTAGCAAGTTGGCCGTGGCGAGCTGGCTGCAGTGAGTTGACCATGGTGAGTTGGAAGCAGTGATATGGTAAGTTGGTTGTGGTAAGCTGGCCATATGTTTTCTCCTCAGTATCAAAACCAATGAAATCTCTGGCACAAAAATAATTCTAGTAAATTCAAATAAATTCCATCAGAATATGTACATACTTTTATCCAATTTACATAATGATCTCTTTCTAGGAAATTCAAATGAGTATGGTAACTGTGTAAACAGTACATTCTATTGTTATGTGTCTGTTTTAGTAGATAGAGTGTTGCAGCACTTGTGTGAGAGGCATATGGTAATTCTAAATGCCAACTGATGAGTTACTTGAATGAGCCTGGGTTGGAATTTGCAGAGAACTTGGAATCTGGTTATCTGATGAACCATCTCACTCGAATGGGATTAGCTCATCTAAGCCATGGTGCCATAAGAGGCATGCTGTGTATGGTGGGTGGTTCAGGAGAAGAGCATTTTCTACCATGGTGCCCACCCCTTGAAGCTTGTGTCCCCGAGATTAGATCAACACCCACCATTTTGGTCTTCTGAAATAGGTTGGATATCAGGTTGCCCCGATAGTTACCATGTTTGCCCAAAAGAAAGACCTATCTCAAAAATAAGCCCTAGCTTGATTTGGGAGGGGGGAGTAATATAAGCTCTACTTCAAAAATAAGCTCTAGTTTTGGGGTGAGGCACACACTTAAAAATCAATCCCCACACTCACTTACCTTGCATCCAGGCCTCACCGGCCCATTTCGTCTGTGGCATCCCCAGGCCTGCATTTTGCAGTCAGAAGCCTTTCCAGAAGACCAGTGCAGCCAAGAACCGAACTATGGATTAAATCTTCTGGAAATGCCTCTGACTGCAAAATGCAGGCCAGAGCTCCATTCTCAGCTGCAGAACAAAGCTGCTCCTTTGGCTGCAGAAGACGTGGGCTGGCTGGCTGGGGCTGTCAGTGCTGGAGGTGAGTGGAAAAATAAAACCTAGTGCCTCTTTTGGAGGCAAAAAATAAAATAAAATAAAATCGGGTCTTATTTTCAGGGAAACATGGTAATAGATTAGGCAGAACCTATCTCACTTCCATCCTCTCCATTTTCATTATTAAATTTTAATTCAGTTAAAATTGAATGTTAATTGAATTTTAAATTTATGGTCTGCATTTAATGTTTTAATGTTTTGTATGATATTTGATTGAATGCCTGTAAGCTACCTAGATTTCTATGTTGTGAGATGAGCAGCATAGAAGTTAAATAATTAATTCTTTGTTGGGGCTACAGTAGCAGAGATAAGATATAATCCAGTGATGGGGAACCTTTTAGAGACCGAGTGCCCCAAAACTGGCCCTGCCCCCCAATCCCCTGCCCCACCTGCCCGCAGGGCCACTCACTGCCTCTAGGGTCCTCTGCAGATCACCCAGATAGCCCAGCAACGCTATGGCAGTCACGCCCTCTGTCCGCACTTGTAGCATCAACTGGATGCAATGGGGCATGAGGGCAGAGTCTTGTCTAGGCTGCCTGGCTGCCATGTCCTTGGCTGCACTGCTCTGTGTGTGCCACGCTCGGGGTTAACTCTCCTTCGGGGGGGGGGGCTGCTGGACAGAAAGGGGTCACGGGGACAGGGCTGTTATTTTTTCTTGTTCACTTTACAACAAACAAAATACATTTTGTTTCTTAACAGTACTGTGTCATATGTCTCTTACATTTATTTACAGTTATTTACATTAATTTTCATACATTTTTATTTCTATGTTCTAACCAAACATAACATTTATTCCATATCTCGTAAAATTCTGTTGCTTCCTTGTCTTTTATTTCTAGAGTAAGCTTGTACATCTCAGTGCATTCTAGTATCTTGTGAATGATCATATCATTTGTTGGTTCACATTTCCAACACTGCGCATATGCAATGCGTGCCGCTGTTATTATGTGTATGGTATGAGTCCTTACCTAAACTGTTTTTTTCCTCTGTTCTATTTCTAGTAAACTAATCTTCACTTTGCTATATGCTTATTACATTGTCATTAGTTGGTTTCCCAATGCAGTCTTCATAAATTAGCATCCTACAGCATCATATATCATTCTTGAATAGTAGAATTCAACCACAGGATAACCAAGTATTGCAATAAACATCCAAATTTTTGGAAGAATATATGAAAATAATGGTAATGTAATGGATAGTAGAGAATAGAGAGTAATGTTATTTAGGGCAATGGAAGAATGGAATGGAATTTAATGGAATGGAACATAGAATGGAATGAAACAAGAATAGAGTAGAGTAGAGTAGAGTAGAATAGAATAGAATAGAATAGAATAGAATAGAATAGAATAGAATAGAATAGAATAGAATAGAATAGAATAATGCCTTTATACATACATATATTTACATCTCTATTTTGATTTATGGATCTAATGATATTAGTTTTTTCTTATTGCTCATGCATCCTGCCTCTGGAGGCCCTCACATGTTTTGAAGATCTTCACATATGTGACTGTCTTATTATCATGAAGAAATTAACCAGTTTGTCTCTTCCAAATCCTATGGGACCCCATTAAAACAGCAGGAAGGGACACTGAATTATGGTATTTATTGTTCCCATGATATTCCAGCTTATGGCTGGGAACCCCAAAGCTCTGTGATTTGATAGTATGTTGCACTCACGAATTGTGTCTGAAGAACATCTCAAAAAGAACGGTCAGCCTGAGCCACTTCAAATAACTTGTGCCAGACAGACGCATTTGCACCCAAAAGAAGACACTCATGGAAGATGTTAGCATTCATGGAGTTACTGTTAATTGTATTGCCTGAAGTGGTGTGCAAGGATCCTGGCCTTCAATGTGACTTTCATCAGCCTCTTCCTATTTGGCACACCTATCATCAGCTTGGAGACATTAATATTGCTGGTATTATTTCTGCCTTCTTTGCATCTTCTAATCCCATTAATTTTATTCAAGATCCTTCTCAGGGATTTCATCATGGACTTATGTAAGTAAACCATTAATTTATTGTCAAGCTCTGAACCTTGCTGGTATATTACCTGATGCTTGAAATGTTTCCTCTAAGGGCAAAAAGTCCAGAAAGAAACATCTAAAATGGGATGCCTAGGTTTATTTTATGTGAAGTTATATTTTACTTTAGTCTCCAGACAATGTTGAAATGAAGATCAGATCTCCATTTATAAGAAATCATATCTAAATATCTATTAATATACAGGAGCGTGGCTTAATTTATGAAGCTGTTACTATCATTAAGAAAGGGGAAGCCCATATTTTCCATGATCATTTTTCTCATTTGATATTTCTGTGCCAAAATGTAGCAATTTCCTTCTGCATATAAGCCATTCTTAAAATCTGTTGTTTGAAAGTGGGCCATTTTCATAAAAAGACCATAGAAATAAGAATAATTTCACACATTCCACAAAATGTGTTGTATTGAAGGATTACAAGTGCCATAATGTGAAGCAGACCTTTCCTAATGTATTTTTTTAAATGTTTTACAGAATAGTTTTTCAGAATTACCAGCATATTCTGGCATTAGCATTTACTATAAAACAGATTAATGAAAATCCTCAGATCCTACCCAACATCACACTGGGCTTCCACATTTTTAACAGCAATTTTAGTCCAAGCTGGACTTACTTCGCCTCAATGCTTCTGCCTTTCACTCAGGGAAAATTCATCCCTAACTACAAGTGTGGGGTCCCAAATATCTTGGCTGCAGTCATTGGGGCACCTGACATCTCTCTTCACATGGCAACTGTGCTCTGCATCTACAAAATTCCTCAGGTAAGAAGACCTACACTATCATTCTGCCATACCCTCACAGGTATCATCTATATGATTGCCTCTGAGAAATGGAGAAACTGTTCTGATTCCTAGATATTATTTTTTGTTTGATAGGATCAGTAGAGCTGCCTGAGTAATGAGTAAGTTTGAATAGACAGTGGGGATACGTGACATAGGAAAACATTTCTCAGTTCTAGAAATTGATCCAAGGTTCAAATCTGATATATCCAGAATGAGACTACTTCTAGGAAATGGTATTTACTGATACGTAAAGAGTGACATCTTGGTGATATTCCTAAGAATCCTTTCAGATTCCTAGATATTATTTTTGCTTGCTAAGATTAGCATAACAGCATGAGTAATCATATCTCTGAACAGATGGTGGGGCTATTTGACACAGCAAAACATTTCTCAATTCTAGAAATTGATCCAACGTTCAAATTTGATATATCCACAATGAGGCAACTTCTAGGAAATGTTATTTACTGATACGTAAAGAGTGACATCTTGGTCAGATTCCTAGATATTATTTTTGCTTGATAAGATCAGCATAACAGCACGAGTAATCATAACTCTGAATAGATGGTGGGGCTATTTGACACAGCAAAATATATCCAAATTCCAGACACTGAACTAAGGTTCAAATATTTAAAATGAGATTACTTCCACAAAAATGTATTTACTGATACCTCAAGAGTGACATCTTGGTTGATATTTCCTAATAAACACAACCAGTTGCATATTGTTTCACAATATAACATCAAAGATACCCAAAAATGCAAATGAATTTTTAGACTTACAAAGAGCTTTGCAAGTGCATATGTTTATCTTTCTATAGTTGATATATGGCTCTGCTCCAGTCATGGATAAAGAGACTCAAGCAGTTTTCTTCCAACAAATGTTTCCAAATGAATCCCACCAACATAATGGCCTCCTGCAGCTATTGCTGTATTTTAGATGGATCTGGATTGGAATTCTTGTATTAAAGGATGAGAAAGGAGAGAACTTCCTTCAGGAGATGCTCCCCACATTTTCTGAGCATGGCATCTGTACTGAATTCATAGCAGAGTTCCCAAATGTAGCTTTTTACAGTGATTTTACTGATACCATTGATGAAGGACTATATATATACCATGTTCTCATGAAGAGCACAGCCAATGTAATTCTCTTATATGGGGAAACTCAGTCCTTATCAGTTCTGAGAAGCTTTCTCCAGTTTTCAGAAGTGGAGGATATACCAAAGAAGAATAAGATTTGGCTTATAACAGCTCAGACAGATTACACTTCAGTTGCCGTTCATAAATTTTGGGATATCCATTTTCTCCATGGTGCTTTGTCCTTTGCAGTTCATACAAAGCATGTCCAAGACTTCCAGGAATTTCTTCAAAACTTGAATCCAAACAACAACAACCAGCATGATCGTTTTGGGAAAGATTTTTGGGAACAGGCATTTGATTGTTTCTTTGCAAACTCAAAAACTGAGATATCTGGGAAGAAATGTACTGGACAGGAGAGGCTTGAGACCCTTCCCACATCTGTGTTTGAAACACTAATGAGTGGCCAGAGTTACAATATTTACAATGCAGTGTACGCTGTGGCACATGCTTTGCAATCTCTGTATTCATCCAAATCCAGGGGAAAAACATTTGTTAAAGAAGGAAGGAAACAGTTTCATAATCAAGTGTGGTGGCAGGTAAGTCTGTAACCAGAGCAGTACAGAAACCACCATATCTGTAATTGCAAGATCTATCCATAGACTTCTTCTTCTTCTTCTTCTTCTTCTTCTTCTTCTTCTTCTTCTTCTTCTTCTTCTTCTTCTTCTTCTTCTTCTTCTTCTTCTTCTTCTTCTTCTTATTCTTCTTCTTCTTCTTCTTCTTCTTCTTCTTCTTCTTCTTCTTCTTCTTCTTCTTCTTCTTCTTCTTCTTCTTCTGCCATATCCATTATCGGACGTTGGTGATCACGTTAGTGATCCTGTTTTTATCAGCAGCTGCACAAAAAAGTGCAGCTGAGTTTTGTCCAAACCAGTCCCTTAGATTTTGAATCCATGATGTTCTTCTTCTGCCTGGACCTCGTTTGCCTTCAATCTTTCCCTGGAGGATTAAATGGAGTATGCTGTATTTTTCTGGGTGTCGCATCACTTGTCCAACATATTCTAATTTTCATTTTTTAATTGTTTTGATGATTTCCCTTGGCTTTCCCAGGCGGCTTATCACCTCCCCACTTCTGATCTTGTCAACCCAGCTTATACGTAACAGCCGCCTGTAAATCCATATTTCAAATGCTTCTAGTCTCTTCAGCTGGCCTTCTGTCAGAGATCAACTCTGTACTCCATAGAGCAGGATAGATAAAATATAGCATTTGACAAGCCTGATTTTCACTCATAGGCTTATGTTGTGACTGCAGAAGACCTTTTTCATTTTGAAGAATGCTGTTCGAGCTTTCTCTATCGTACTCTTTACTTCAGTGGTCATATCCCAGCTTTCATGTAAATTAGAACCAAAGTGCGTGATCCTTTCAACTTTTTCTAGTGGTATTCCTTCTGAATTTATTGGTAGTAAATTAACAACTTGTTTGCTGATGTCCATGACCTTGGTTTTTGAGGTGTTAAGCTTCAAGCCATATTTTTCAGATATTTCTGTGACTCTGTTGATGAGGAGCTGAAGTTCTTCATGCTTACTGGCAAGCAGAACTGTATTGTCGGCATATCTTAAATTGTTGATCCAAACACCGTTTACTTTGATGCCAGCATCGATGTTCTCCAGTGCCTAATTGAAGATTGACTCAGAGTAGATATTGAACAACAGTGGAAACAGAATATATCCCTGTCTGACCCCTCTTCTTATTTCCGCATCAGCGGAGTATTTTTGGCCTAGTCTCACATTTGCTACCTGATGCCAATACAGATTCTTTATGATTTGGATGTCTTTGTCATCTAATCCCCCTTGTTTCAGGATTTCTAATAGTTTGCTGTGTCTTATTTTATCAAAAGCTTTTTCAAATCAATGAAGCACATGTAAACACTGTGATTGACATCTCTACAACACTGTACAAGAACTTGAATGCTGAAGCACATCTCATGTACCAAGATTGTTTCTGAAACCAAATTGTGTGTTACCTAGACGCCCTTCAATTTTGATGTATATTTTTATGTGAATTATTCTCAGGAATATTATCAGGGCATGACTCATTAAGCTTATTGTTCTGTATTCGGTACACTTCTTTGCATTTAATTTTTGGGGGGATTGTCACAAAGGTTGATTTTAGCCAATCGTTTGGTATCTTTCCTGTTTCATATATCCAACTGAAGATCTGCAGTAAAAAATTCTTCCTATTGTCTTCCAGCAATTTTAAAATTTCTACTGGGATATCATCAGGGTCTGTGGCTTTTCTTGTTTTTGCTATTTTTATTGCATGTTCAACCTCCTCCATAGTGATATTTGGTCCAGTTGTTATACTTCCCATATCTATAGCATCCCTAGTATCCTCAAAAAGTTCTTCAATATATTCCTTCCATCTTTTTAGTTTTTCATCCTCATCTAAGATAATTTCCCCCTCTTTGTCAACTAAATTGTTGGTTTTCTTTTTGTAGAGGCCTTCTGCTTCATTCACTTTTTTTGTGTAAATTGAAATTATCATGTATACATTCTGTCTCTTCTATTTCCTTGATCGGATGGTACATCTGCACCTGGGTATGTCTTTACTGATTTTACTGAGTTCCTAAATCTTTTGTTTATTGTAAAATAGTCAGTTTGGTTCCTTACTACATTATTTCGTGTATCTGCTGGTGATCTCCAAGTGTAGAGGCATCTTTTTGGCAACTTGAAAAAAGTATTCACTATACATTGCCTATATTCCTTGCAGAAGTCTACAAATCTGTCACCTCTACCATTTCTGGTTCCTAAGCCAAAGTTTCTAACTACAGGAGCATCACTTCCCTCCCCACTTTTGCATTGAAGTCCCCCATGACTATTGTGATATCATTACTTTTTAGGGTTTTCAGTACATCGCTTATACCTTTGTAGAACTTCCCTAAATCCTCCTCATCGCTGTCAGCTGTGGGAGCATAAACTTGTATAACATTCATATTTACTGGAGTACTATTTATTTGGATCATTATCATTCTATCAGATACAGGAATAAAGGACTTGATGCATTTATTTACACGATTGTTTACGATTATAGCTACTCCATTTTGATGGTGTTTGCTATTCTCATCAGAGTGGTAGATAGTATAATTTCCTATTCTACAGATTCCATTTTCAGGCCAGCGCATTTCACTCACTCCCAATATAAAGATATTGTATTTAGACCTTTCTTGGATAGTGTTGTGTGTTTTCCCTGCTTCGTAAAGGCTTCTCAGATTTCACATAGCAATTCATAGTTTTGGGTTTCTCTTGCTTCTAGCAGACCGAGAGATTCTTAACATCCCTGCCCCATTTAAGGAGTGCTGTACTCGGGGCCATTGTTAGGTTTTGCCACCATTAACATGATTTTCCTGGGAAATATATAGTGTAGTAGTCTTCTCTTTGCTTTCTACACTGCTGTGCACATGCTGTTCAAGTGGCTGCCACCACACCATGTGCTGTTCTTCTGAATACCTTCCAACCAATATGATCGATAGTGGGGAGCCAGCTGCCACTCACTAGTCCTTTTGGTCCATGGAAGATATTTGATTCCCTCCAACCCACCATTACAGCATAAAACCCATAATGGGTAGGGCCCCCCTATCTGCCAACCGGGGAAAGGCTCTGTGGGGGTTCTAGGCTCCCCCTAAGAGCCACAGGCCCTAGTGAACAATAATTCCTTGAGGGATTGACATTAGCTTTAAATGTGAGATACAGTAATGGATTAACCAACTGAAATATTTATATGCTGATGTTAAAATTGTAAATAGCATCCTATAAAATTGTAACAACATCTCTTAGAATGTAAGAGATGTAGAATATGAGAAATTAACTGCCTGCAAAATTTAGAATAGGATATGGTGATTCTTCCAAGCTGGTTTCTTTCTTGTTTCATACCTATAGACAAAATCTGGCCAGACTGAGCACTTTAATACATGTATCCACAGTATAATCTGTGAACTATTCAGGAAGGAGTGTTTTTATCCTCTTTCTCTCACATAATATTCAAACTGAGTTGTCTTTTACTTGTCAAAAATATATTCCCTCCCTCCTGAGAATTCACCTCCTTACTACATTCCATCTCTCTGCCATAAATTCAGTCTATTAATAAATAGAATGAGGTGATCTATTCCATTCATATGATGTGCAGTAGTCAAACTCGCCATGTCACGTGATGTGTCACAATGTATCACAAGTTTTTTCCCATTGCCGGAGTTGGGATGAGTGCAGCTTCCATGTGACACAACCAGCCCGCAGACCGGCAGTTTTACACCCCTGTTCTAGATGTTTTTTTGGAGTAGTTGATTTTAATGACACACAATTCTGTGATTGTTGAAAGTACAGTCATGCCTTTATTAGTCATTCCATTTATTAAAGAGGAAGGACTGATAATTATATTGTGACATGATTACTGAGAAAAGGATTCAGATGTTCCCTTTCCATCAGGCATCGGTTTCCCAGACTTCACAAACCATTAGAAGTCACCTATATTTCTACACACAGAAATTAACAGCAAAACGTGCTTAGTTTGGGAGCAAATGAATGGAAAAGAATGAGAACAGCTTTATATGCTTCCAGGAATAGAGTTCTAGGAATAGCAGGGAAGGGAGTGAAGGTGTTTTTAACATCTCAGGTGCTTAATAAAAGAGGACCAAGATAGGATCTAATTTTGAGTCTACTGTTTGTGAGACGTATATACTCCCAAGTGATGAAAGAATCATAGGTTTAAAAATGGATATTTAAGCACTTGCTTAGTGCAGGATTTCAAATTCTAGCATCTCAGCAGCTGTTGATTCTGTCTCTCTTTGAACACATCCAGTAAAAGAATGGGCATTGCCCTTTGGTCATTATTTCTCATTGCCAAAGCGATCAAATGCACCACATCATGTGATGTGCCGTGACGTATCGTGACTTTTTTTGCATTGCCAGAGCTGGGCTGGGTATGGCCTCCATATGATGCAACGGGCCTGCAGGCCGGCAGTTTGACACCCCTGGCCTAACCTCTTCTACTGAGACTTGGTTTCATAGGTAAAATATAGTTTGCAAAAATATTTTTTAAAAATATTTTTAAGTTTAGATTTTACATTTTAAAAGTAAGTCTGTTTCCATTATACTGAACATTTTACAGATCATCCTTACTGAGCTAAGGTAATCAGCGCCAGAATTTCCATTGCTAAGTGATACAGTTATAAATTATGCTGTCATTTGACCATGCAACTTACAAAAGCAATTGTGACAGTTCCCAATTATCATTTTTTAAGTGAGGACTGCACAGGTTTAGAAGCACCTCATGTGATTACAACTTCCAACTTCCTTCCAATTTCCCCATTGACTTTGCTTGTGGAAAGCCAGCAATGAAGGTTACAAATCCCAATCATGTAATTTGGGGATGCTGCAAAAGTCAAAAATCCATTTACCAAGTTCCAATATTGTGATCACATGATCACAGGGTTGTTGTGACAGCTGGAATTTCAAATGATTGCTGAACAAGCACTCATTCAATGAGGACCACTTGTACTTAAGTATTTCAGTGTTGTCTCAAATATAGAGACCTCCAAGTCATTTTCAGCCCCAAAAGGTAGACCAGACTGAGAAACCATCACCATGTAGGTCAGGACTAATTTTATTGCAAGAACTGTAGTAACTGAATCTTGCAAGTCTGAATGTGCTTAGCTCTCTACCATATTCTCTTTGTTTGATACACTAAGGATTCTCTGAAATGTTTTCTCAAATCATATTTCTTAGTCAAGGTTCAAGTAATTCTTATTTGAATGTCACCTTGATAGTGGCTCTCCGTTCTGTCCTTCAAGACCATTTATATGATCATTAGAAATGTAGATATTTCTGCATTCACAACACATTAGCTATGGAAGAAGGACCCTGACTACCTCTGTCTCTTGCTAACTGTCCAGTGTATCAGACACTGTTACCATAACTTAGTATGCCTTATGGCCATTTTTCTCTCTGTTTTGAACATAAGATAATATAGCTAAATACATAACACAATATCTAGATAAAACATATTGTAACTGGAAAGGGTTTTCTGTTTGTCTGTACATACATACATACATACATACATACATACATACATACATACATACATACATACCTTTTCAGTTAGATTTTTTTTTAACTTGTTAGTTCCTTGCCTTTAGTCCAGGGGTGTTAAACTTCCAGCCCATGAGCCGGACGCGTCACTATGAAACCGCGCACACCCCATTGCCGGCAATGGAGAAAAAGCTCTGATATGTCATGCGACGTTGCAAGATTGACATGTCTGCTCTAGTCTGTTTGATTTTAACTATTCTGTAACTGAAGGCAGGGCTAGATGAAACAAAAGTTGGAATTAAGATTGCCGGGAGAAATATCAACAACCTAAGATATGCAGATGATACCACTCTAATGGCAGAAAGTGAAGAGGAACTAAAGAGCCTCTTGATGCAGGTGAAGAAGGAGAGTGCAAAAGTTGGCTTGAAACTCAACATTAAGAAAACCAAAATCATGGCATCCGGCCCGCTCAATTCCTAGCAAATAGATGGGGAAGAAATGGAGGTAGTGACAGATTTTATTTTTCTGGACTCCAAGATCACCTCAGATGGGGACTGCAGCCAAGAAATCAAAAGATGTTTGCTCCTGGGGAGGAAAGCTATGGCAAATCTAGACAGCATACTAAAAAGCAGAGACATCACCCTGCGTATAGTCCAGGCCATGGTTTTCCCAGTTGCAATGTATGGCTGTGAAAGTTGGACCATAAGAAAGGCTGAGCACCAAAGAATTGAGGCCTTTGAACTATGGTTCTGGAGAAGACTCCTGCGAGTCCCTTGGACTGCAAGGTGTTCAAACCGGTCAGTCCTAGAAGAGATCAACCCAGACTGCTCTTTAGAAGGCCAGATCCTGAAGTTGAAACTCAAATACTTTGGCCACCTAATGAGAAGGAAGGACTCACTGGAGAAGGGCCTAATGCTGGGAAAGATTGAGGGCAATAGAAGAAGGGGACGACAGAGAATGAGATAGCTAGATCGAGTCACTGAAGCAGTAGGTGTGAACTTAAATGGACTCCAGAAGATGGTAGAGGACAGGAAGACCTGGAGGAACGTTGTTCATGGGGTCGCGTTGGGTCGGACACGACTTCGCAATTAACAACAACAACAACAACTGAAATCAAATTTTAGCACAGCTACAAGGCTCTTAATAAGTAAGAAGAGTATTCAACTATTATAGCCCTATATATTCTACATATTGTTGTTGTTTAATCATTAAGTCGTGTCTGAGTCTTTGCGACCTCATGGACCACAAGACCAAGCCTCCCCCTATCCTCCACTGTCTCACAGAATTTGCCCAAATTAATGTTCATTGTCCTGAAGACACTATCTAACCATCTCATCTTCTGCTTTCCTTTTGACTTCTCTTTTGCTTTCCTTCTTTCCCAACATCAGGATCTTTTCCAACAAGTCCTCTCTTCACATTAGGTGGCCAAAGTATTTGAGCTTCACCTTCAATATCTGTCCTCCAGAGCAGTCAGGGTTTATTTCCTTTAGGATTGACTGATTTAGTCTACTTGTACTCCAAGGGGCTCTCAAGAGTCTTCTCCAGCACCACAAATCGAAAGCATCAATTCTTTGGTGCTCAGCCTTCCTTATGGTCCAACTCTCAGTTTTACATTACTACTAGGAAAACCATAGCTTTGACTATACAGACTTTTGACAGCAAGGTGATGTCTCTGCTTTTTAATACATTGTATAGGTTTGCCATAGCTTTCCTCCCAAGGAGTAAATTTCTCTTAATTTCATGGTTGAAGCCACTATTTGCAGTCACTGCTTCCATTTCTTCTCCTTCTTTTTGCCAGGAGTGATGGGAACAGATGCCATGATCTTAGTTTTTTCATGTTGAGTTTCAAGCTAACTTTTGCACTCTCCCATTTTATCTTCATCAAGAGGTTCTTTATTTCCTCTTAACTTTCTGCCATTAAAGTAATATTGTCTACTTATCTGAGGTTGTTAATGTTTTTCCTGGATATCTTAATTCCAGCTTTGATTTATCCAGCCTGGAGTTTTTCATGATTTATTCTGCATATAATTTAAATGACAAGGTGAAATATACAGCTTTGTGGTACTCCTTTCCCTATTTTGAACCAATCATTTGTTCCATGTCCAGTTATAACTGTTGCTTATTGAACCTACACAGAGGTTTCTCAGTTGCTTTTAAGAACTTGTCACAGTCTGTTGTAATCCACACAATCAAACGCTTTAGCATAGTTAATAAAACAGAAGTAAATGTTTTTCTGGAACAAACATGCTTTCTCATAATCCAGCAAATGTTGGCAATTTGTTCACTATTTCCTCTACCTTTTCAAAAAATAATTTGTACTTCTTCTGATTCTTGGTTCACATACCACTAAAGCCTAGCTTGTAGGATTTTGAGTATAGCCTTGGTATTGTGTGAAATGAGCACAATTATGTAGTAGTTTTAAACTTCTTAGTATTTATTATATATTTATTACAAGTCCTCTGGCTTAAGTAGCTTTCACAATTAAACTACAAATGTTTTGTTTTGTTTTTTGCAATTATTTGTTAATTTTATTTCAGTAAACTGATATGTTATGTCTTCCTTTGTGTTAGAATTATTATTATGTAATTTGTTTTATACTGGCCTAACAACTAAATTAAAAAAAATGTTTATATTTTCTTTGTTTAAAGAAACATTCATATGAATGTTTTGAATATATGAATTCTGTCTCCCTCCCTCAGTCCTATTCTCTCTCTTTTCCTTTCTGACTATCAATATATTTCAGGTTCATTCTTTTCTGAGAAGTGTCAAATTCAACAACAGTGTTGGTGAAAAGATTTCCTTCGACAAAAATGGAGAATTCATTGGTGGATTTGATATTATCAATTGGATCACATTCCCAAATCAATCCTTTGTGAGGGCCAAAGTTGGAAAAATAGATCCCACAGCTCCAGCAGACAAGTTCTTCAATATTTCTGTGGATTCCACCACGTGGCCAGTAGGCTTTAACCAGGTTAGCTTTTTGAATCTAGATTGGTCTGCCAATAATTGTAGATATTTAATTCATTATTATTTCAGATCAATTACATCAAAAATTATGTTATCACACTGCTTTATTTTTAATCTATTGATTGTACACTAATAGTATCACTCCAAGCACTTCCTTTCCCCTCTATATTTTAAAATATTCTTCTTCATTCATTGATAGGCATTACCTCTATCTTTGTGTAATGATCCTTGTGAGACAGGATACAGCAAGGCCAAGAAAGAAGAGGAGTGGTTTTGCTGCTATGATTGCGACCTATGTCCAGAAGGGAAAATATCAAATGAGAAGGGTAGGAAATTTTCAAATATAATGGGATTAAGCCAAGATGGCACAACACTATAATTCCCTAAATCAAATCACATGCATTCTTTTTCAGACATAGATGACTGCTCTCCATGTCCAGAAGACCAATATCCAAATCCTGACAAAAATATGTGCCTTCCAAAGCGGATCACCTTTTTGTCCTATGAAGAACCCTTGGGAATCAGTCTGACTATTCTTTCTCTTTGCTTTTCTTTAATGACAACTTTGGTAATAACAATTTTTGCGAAACACAAAGACACTCCCATTGTCAAAGCCAACAATCAGAATCTCACTTATACACTCCTAGTTTCTCTTCTCCTTTCTTTCCTTTGTGTCTTTCTATTTGTTGGGAGACCTAATACAATTGTGTGTCTCCTTCGACAACCAGCTTTTGGCTTCATCTTTTCTGTGGCGGTTTCTTGTATATTGGCCAAAACCTTTGTTGTGGTTCTAGCATTCATGGCCACCAAACCTGGTTCCAAATTGAGGAAATGGGTGGGAGGAAGAATAGTTAGTTTCATTCTACTGTCCTGCTCCCTTGTTCAAATATCTATTTGTGCTTTGTGGATGATAACCTCACCACCATATCCAGATTTTGATGTGCATTCAATACCTGAAGAACTTATCCTGGAGTGTAATGAAGACTCGGTCATGTTCTACTGTGTTTTGGGTTTTATGGGTTATCTTGCTCTGATTAGTTTCTCTGCTGCTTTTCTAGCTAGGAATTTACCTGACAGTTTCAATGAAGCCAAATTCATCACCTTCAGCATGTTGGTCTTCTGCAGTGTTTGGCTGTGTTTTATTCCAACCTATCTAAGCACAAAGGGAAAATATACATTGGCTGTGGAGATCTTCTCCATGATCTCCTCTAGTGCTGGCTTATTAGTGTGTATCTTTCTTCCCAAGTGTTTTATCATTGTGATGAGACCTGAACTGAACAATAAACATCAGCTCATGAAAAGAAAGTTTTAACAAATCTCTCTGTTTGCCTGACATCATATATAATGTATTTTGGGGAACTTATTCACTTGTTCATTGAAGCCACAAAGCATTGTGCAGTTAGACTGGCCTTCTAGGATGCCCTGTCCCCTAGGGCTCTTTTTCTTTCTGGAAGTCAATTATAATTGGGGACCATCATAAATGTATAAATAAATAAATAGGACAAATTGATTTGTTGAGATATTTCAATTATGTGATAGACAATTCTGACTAAATATATAGATTAAATGTGAATTAAATAATAATCTTTATTGGTCATCTTAGTTCATATCCAGACTAGAATGTGTAAAAAGAAGTGGGTATTAAACAACAATGAGCCTTTCATTTAAATAGGGAAGACCTATGAATCGGGTTTTTAAAAAATATATTTTTTTTTTTACAATAACAATCTCCAGTGCCTGTTGCACAGTGTGTTGTCTTGGTTTATATATTTGAAAAAAAAAACAATGATAATTAAAAAACAGTCAATAATAATTGATTTTGATAATTCCATAATTACTATATTCTTTGTTCTTCCCTTTTTCCAATTATATTCTCCTTCTTCAACCTTAAAAAGATACAATACTTAATATTTTCAATGTATAAATGATTAAATATAAACATTTTTTTCATTTTTGTTCAGATAATCATAACTTATCATCAGCTTATATTATTCTTATAGAAATCATCTCATTAGTTCACCATGCATCCTATTTTCGTAGTTATTGTTTAAGCTTAATTTCCCCTTTATATTCAATCCATTCTTGTCAATCATGATTTTCTCAATGTTAGTCATCTAAATATCCATTTTTTTCCATTTAAGTACACCGTCCCAATGTTTTCATATTTCATATGTTATAAAAGTACTATATTTCTTATCTATCATAGCATCTGCATATGACATCCTTTCTGATCAGCTTATATTTCATTTATATTTATAAAAAATACATCTTCCCAATATTTTTACATTTCATATATTTTAAAACATACTATACTACTTAAATCTCTTATCCCTCTTGTTATACAGCCCCTTTATGTTTAAAGGTCTCTATTCTTTAAACATATTCAAACAAGTATTACTCATGTAATACTCCATCTGGTAGGGTGAGTCGAATCTCTTGAATCTGTCTCTAGCCTTCTTCTTTTGCTGAGTAGATTTTCAAGTTGATATATTCTGCTTACCTTGCAGCTTCTGTGTTTTTGTAAGTTTTGTTGGAAGTAAAAAAGATAAATAAGTAAAATATATACTTTCTGTCTCCCAAACTCTGATGATTCACCTGGGAATTCTATAGTCCATTCCATTTTTGTGGTATGGCAAAGTCTTGTAATTTTTTTTCTATTTGTATTAAATTGTTTGTAGCTTTGTTGATTTGATCATTTTCAATTTCTGATTCATCAATTTCTGAATTATTTACTGTTAATGTTCTGTGTTCTGATTCTCCACTAGGTGTCAGTAGTTGTTTATTTTCCAGTTTTTTTCAGACAGAAAGTTATTATTGTTATATATTTTTTATAATTTCATCAAAACCCTTTAGGGTATGGTCTTAACAGATTTTTTTTTAGTTTCTAGATGTATCCAAACTATGGTATTTTAAATTTAATATCCATATATTTCTTTCTCCCATAGTATTAATTTGCCATTTCTGTCTATGAGGGAGTGGAGGTATAGTTCCCTCCTTTCACTTTTGGAGGTTTTCTTGCTTTGGGGTACTTTCCGAAGGATTCAGCTAAAGGGTAGAAAAGAAAAGATCGATACTCTCACCAATTCCAAACATGCTGTTCACCAATGTTCTGGTTCATGCTCTTCGACTTTGGCTGCAAGTAGCTTGGGCTAAACGCTTATGTACAGCTAGCCTTTCTCCTGTCGGTTCAGAGGGCTTCCCTCAGATCAAACAGAATGACTGCCATCGTTTCGTAATCAACAGGGAACCCCTTCCTTCACGGTCACCTCTTCAGGGCAACTTCAGACTCATTTAAGGTCTCCCTGGCAGGGCGAAACTGGCTGTGGGGAGCAGAGCTTTACTTTATAAATTATTAAACATTGGGGTTGGATATTAAACATTTCTCATGTTTTCAGAAATAGCGCTTCCAATTTCAGCATAGTTACCTTAAAAGTAATCCTACATATATACCTGTAGAGGTATTTATGTACTAGTATTATGCTTTGCATCTTCCAGGTTCTGAATTAAACAGTAAAGATATAACACTAAAACTCATTCCATAAAGTGTATCGTACTGAAGGGTTGGAGGTACCATAAGATGAAGCAGACATTTCAACATCTCCAACGTCCTCAGATTTTGATATGCAGTCAGTGTCTGAAGAACTTATCCTGGAGTGTAATGAAGACTCAGTCATGTTCTACTGTGTTTGGGGTTTTATGAGTTTTCTTGCTCTGGTCAGCTTCTCTGCTGCTTTTCTAGCTAGGAAGTTACCTGACAGTTTCAATGAAGCCAAATTCATCACCTTCAGCATGTTGGTCTTCTGCAGTGTTTGGCTGTGGTTTATTCCAACCTATCTAAGCAAAAGAGGAAAATATGTGCTGGCAGTGGAGAGCTTCTCCATGATCTCCTACAGTGCTGGATTATTGGCCTGCATCTTTCTTCCCAAGTATTTTATCATTGTGATGAGACCTGAACTGAACAATAAATATCAGGTTATGAAGAGAAAGTTTTAACAACTCTTTTCATTTGCCTGATATCCTTTATATGTAGATTTTGTAGATCTGTTCCACTTGAACATTTAAGATAGAGAACAATGTGCAGTTAGATTTGATTTGCTATGTTGCAATACTTACCCTTTACCTGATATTTGGATAGCTTTTTCCTTCTGGAAGTTAATTGTAAATAGGGATCATGTAAACAAACAAACAAACAAACAAACAAATAAATAACAGTTCAAATTGATTTATTGACATATTTCAGTATGTGATGTTGAGCTCTGACTAAATATATAGGTTAAATGTGAATCATAAATTTGTCTGTACTGGTCATCTTAATTCATATGCACCCTATAATGTGTAAAAAGAAATAGGGTTAAATACAAATAAGGCTTTTGTTTAAACATGGAAAGCCTATGAATTGTTTCTGAAGCAATCAGACAGAGGAAATTCTCTTAAGCCTATTATGTTTATTGGTCACCTACTAAATAGTATAGGATTTCGTTCTTGAGCAGGGCATTGGAATAGAAAAATTCCAAGGTTGCTTTGTTTTTCTATTAAAACATGGGGTACATTTAAAAGATCTTCCAGCTGGCACTCTGTTTTCTCCAATGATATCTCTGACACAAAAATAAATCTAGTAAATTCAAATAAATTCCAGCAGAGGGGCAACTGCTTCAACTTTCTGCCAAGTACATTATACCTCCTGAAGTTGCTGAGTGCTGTTTTCATAAATCTGAAGGGTACTGAATTGAAAGATTGTGGCAAAAACTACCTCCTTCCTTCATTGACCACTGACACCTGCAACTAAAAGCAGTTTTCAAGTTACAATTCCTTAGTGACAGTTCAAAGTTACAATGGACATCTCCATCGCTATGTAACTCCTGTAATGACATCATCACATTTTGAATGCTGAGCAATGAGCCCACATTTATGAGTGCTTGCAACGTCTCAAAGTCATGCAAACATCCGTTATGATTTTTTTGCTGGGCTTATGACCATGATTCTGCACTCAATTAAAGTTGCAAGGTGAGTAGCAAGGAGTAAAACAGTTGTAAGTTGAGTTATACTTACCATGTTATATGAAGAGAGCAAGGGTTTGAGTCCCTACCAAATCTCATTTTTTTCCTCTGTTCGGTGGCTAGTAAACCAATCTTTACTCTGCTGTATGCTTACCACATTGTCATTCCTCTCTTTTTCAATGAAGTCTTCATAAATTAGCATCCTACTGCATCATATGCAATCTTAAACAGTAGAATTCAACCACATGACAACTAAGTATTGCAATAAACACTTAAATTTCTGGAAGAATACATGAACATAATAGCAATGGAATTGAGAGTAGGGAATGGAGAGCAGTGTAGTTTAGTGTAGTGGAAGAAAGGAATGGCATGGCATGGCATGGCATGACATGGTATGGCATAGCATAGCATAGCATAGCATAGCATAGCATAGCATAGCATAGCATAGAACAGAACAGAACAGAATAGAATAGAATACATCTATAGTAATGCTTTTATCCATACATATATTTACATCTCTATTTTGATTTATCGATATAATGATTTTATTTTTGTCTTGCAGCTCATGCACTCCTGCCTCTGGAGGCCCTCACATGTTTTGAAGATGTTCACATATGTGACTGTCTTATTATCATGAAGAAATTAACCAGGTTGTCTCTTCCAAATCCTATGGGACTCCATTAAAACAGGAGGAACTGACACTGAATTATGGTATTTATTGTCCCTATGATATTCCAGCTTATGACTGGGAGCCCCAAAACTCTGTGAGTTGATTTGATAGTATGTTGCATTCACAATTTGTGTCTGAAAAAAATCTTGGTAAGTCTGATCCACTTCAAATAACTTGTGGCAGAGAGAGGCATTTGCACCAAGAAAGAAGACACTCATGGAAGATGTTAGTATTCATGGAGTTACTGTTAATAGTATTGCCTGAAGTGGTATGCAAGGATCCTGGCCTTCAATGTGACTTTCATCAGCCTCTTCCTATTCGGCACACCTATCATCAGCTTGGAGACATTAATATTGCTGGTATTATTTCCGCCTTCTTTGCATCTTCTAGTCCCATTAATTTTATTCAAGATCCTTTTCAGGGATTTCATCATGTAGTTTTGTAAGTATACCATTAATTCATTGTCAAGCTCTGAACCTTGCTGGTATATTACCTGATGCTTGAAATATTTCCTCAAATGGCAAAAATTCCAGAAAGAAACATCTAAAAAAAAGATTCCTAAGTTTATTTTATGTGAAGTTATATTTTACTTTAGTCTCCAGATAATATTGAAATGGAGATCAAATCTCCATTTATAAGAAATCACATCTATTGTAAATATCTATTAATATACAGGAGTGTGGCTTAATTTATGAAGCTGTTACTATCATTAAGAAAGGGGAAGCACATATTTTCATGATCAGTTTTCTCATTTGATATTTCTGTGCTAAAATGTAGCAATTTCCTTCTGCATATAAGTCATTCTTAAAAGCTGTTGTTTGATAGTGGGCCATTCTCACATATAAGAACAAAGAAATAAGAATTATTTCACACATTCCACAAAATGTGTTGTACTGAAGGATTACAAGTGCCATAATGTGAAGCAGGCCTTTCTTAATGATTTTTTAAAAATTGTTTTACAGAATAGTTTTTCAGAATTACCAGCATATTCTGGCTTTAGCCTTTACTATAAAAGAGATCAATGAAAATCCTCATATCCTACCCAACATCACGCTGGGCTTCCACATTTTTAACAGCAATTTTAGTCCAACCTGGGCTTACTTCACCTCAATGGTTCTGCCTTTCACTCAGGGAAAATTCATCCCTAACTACAAGTGTGGGGTCCCAAATATCTTGGCTGCAGTCATTGGGGCACCTGACATCTCTCTTCACATAGCAACTGTGCTCTGCATCTACAAAATTCCTCAGGTAAGATGTGCTGAAGACATACACTACCATTCTGCCATACCCTCACACGTATCTATATGCTTCTCTCTTGTGAAATGGAGAGACCTTTCAGATAACTGCTTAATAAGAGCAGAATAGGAGGTGGGGCGAACTAGCTTGAATGAGCACTGAATTTTTGCCTCATCCAGACTGTCGCAGAGAATTGATTAAGAAATATAACACCCAAATAAGGACTATGAAAATTTAAGAGATTATGAAACGTGAGTTACTTCCCTTGCTTTCCTCCTCAAGTTTGGATTATATTTGATTCAGTTTTGGACATTCTCCCAGAGAAGCTTTGAATTTGGATGTTTGACTAAGAGAGTTGAGAGGCTTTTGAAGGCTGATGGGGAGAGGAGGGGCCCTATGATTGAAGACTGATAGGAGAAAGAATTTGGAGAGAGTTTAAAGGAGTATAGCTGAAAAGATAATAGCTGATTTATAAGTGTACAGTGTGAAGGCTGGTTACTCCCTCCTTCCAGTGTTGAGATCTGGAGAAAGTGAAAATATTAAACACCTTTAAGACAGATCTTTGATAAGGCGTGTGTAATAAAGATAGTTGCTGCCTTTGGATTTTTTTATTTCCATCATGTTGCTTTCATGGAGATAAATTGATAAGGACAAGACAAAGGGAGGAACGTATGTGTATGGACTATAGACTATGTAAAAATTCTTAAAAGGTTAAGAGCTGTTTTTGGTGGTTGGATGTCAAAGCACAGCCATAGTGCAGAAAGTGTTTGGCAAAGACCCAAAGTAGGCCTTAGAGTAGACCTTCAGATTTATGTCTGATTTGAGTGGAAAAAGCCTTAAACATGGATGTGAGGAAAAAATCACCTGAGACGTCAGTGACTCAACCAGATAAACTTGATATTCTCTTACAAGAGTTAAGAGAAATGAAGATAAATATAAAAGAAATAAAGAATGGGAATCCTCCAGGGGAAAACAACTCAAGAAGCTTGGGAAATTTTGAAAAGTGAGATAATAAAGGCTCAGTCTAGCACAATACCAACAAAGAGGAAAAATAACAGCTCTCAGAAGAAACCAGCATGACTGCATAAAGGACTCTCTGTGAAATTGAAAGATAAAAGGGACAAGTACAGAAAGTGGAAAGAGGGACACATAACTAAGTCAGAGTATCAGCAAATAGCCCTAGCCTGCAAAGACGAAGTGAGGAAACTAAGGCTCAAAATGAACTAAGGCTTGCAACCAAAGTCAAAAATAACAAAAAAGCTTCTTTCAACATAAAGAACAAGAAAAAATTGAAGGAAACGATTGGTCCATTGGTGGGTGAAAGTGGCAAGAAGGTGGCTAGCAACAGGGAGAAAGTAGAACTATTTAACTCATTTTTCGCATCTGTCTTTATACAAAGGGAAAAAACCGACCAACCTATCAAAAATAGTGCCATAAAAAACAAAATAGAAATACAAGTTAAGATAGGCAAGAAAATGGTAAGTGAACACCTGTCCAGCCTAGACGAGTTCAAATCATCAGGACCAGATGGATTACACCCCAAGGTTCTCAAGGAACTGGCAGATGTGATCTCAGAACCACTGAACTATATTTTTCAAATATCCTGGAGCACTGGGGAACTACCAGAGGACTGGAAAAGAGCTGATGTAGTTCCCATCTTCAAAAAAGGAAAAAAAGGACCCAGGAAATTACAGACCTATCAGCCTGACCTCAATACCTGGGAAGATTCTGGAAAAGATAATCAAACAATGAATCAGTGAACACCTACAGGCAAACAAAGTCATTGCTAAAAGCCAACATGGGTTTTTCAAAAACAGATCATGCCAGACAAATCTTATTGCCTTCTTTGACCAAGTGACAAAATTAGTGGACCAGAGGAATGCTGTGGATATAATTTACTTAGACTTCAGTAAGGCATTTGACAAAGTAGATCACAACCTACTACTTGATAACATAGAAAAATGTGGGTTAGACAGCATCACCACCAGATGGATCCATAGCTGGCTGACCAGCAATACTCAGCGTGTGGTCCTCATGGAGGGAAGTGTGTAGTGGGGTGCCCCAGGGCTCTGTTCTAGGCCCAGTGCTTTTCAACGAGGGGATCGATGGGGAACTCATCAAATTTGCAGACGACACCAAGCTGGCAGGAATAGCCAACACTCCAGAAGACAGGCTTAGGATACAGGAGGACCTGGACACACTTGAACACTGGGTGCTATCTAACAAAATGAAATTCAATGGTGGAAAAAGTAAGGTTCTACATTTAGGCAAGAAAAACCAAATGTACAGGTGTAGAATAGGGGGTAACTTGCACAACAGTAGTAACTGTGAGAGGGATCTCGGAGTCCTAGTGGCAATCATTTAAATATGAGCCAGCAGTGTGCTGCAGCTGCCAAAAAAGCCAACTCAGTGCTAGGCTACATTAACAGAGGGATAGAATCAAGATCACGTGAAGTATTAATACCACTTTACAATGCCTTGGTAAGGCCACACTTGGAATACTGCATCCAGTTTTGGTCACCATGATGTAAAAAATATGTTGAGACTCTAGAAAGAGTACAGAGAAGAGCAACAAAGATGATTAGGGGACTGGAGGCTAAAACATATAAGGAACGGTTGCTGGAATTGGGTATGTCTAGTTTAATGAAGAGAAGGGGGGACATCATAGCAGTGTTCCAATATCTCAGGGGCTGCCACAAAAAAGAGCGAGTCAAGCTATTCTCCAAGGCACCTGAAGGCAGGACGAGAAGCAATGGATGGAAACTAACCAAAGAGAGAAGCAACCTAGAACTAAGGAGAAACTTCCTGACAGTTAGAACAATTAACCAGTGGAACAACCTGCCTCCAAAAGCGGTGAATGCTCCAACACTGGAAGTTTTCAAGAAGAGACTGGACAGCCATTTGTCTGAAATGGTGTAGGGTTCCTGCCTGAGCAGGGGGGTGGACTCGATGACCTCCAAGGTTTCTTCCAGCTTTATCATTATTATTATAAGACAAATATAATGGAGGATTTGAAGCAAATAAAAGATAAAATGGATAATATTGATATAACAATAACAGATCTGGCAAAACAAAGTCAGGATATGGACACGAAATATTACAGAAGTGAATAATCAGATGGGAGAACATGATAAGGTGTTAAAAAGTCAGACAACTGTAATGCATCAGTTGAAAAAGTATTTTATTGAGATATGTGATTGTCAGCGCCGATATGTCAACGTATATGTTGACATCCGGAGAAAAGTGAAGAAAATGAAGCAAAATTGATTCAAGCAGTACTGGATTGGGCTACCTTGATTCTCCCAGATGTCCCCTTTACAAGATATGATACTGATGCAATACATAGAGTAGGCCCAAAAAGGTTGGGAAGAAAATTGCCGAGAGATATTGTGGTACAACTCTGATTATACGCATAAAAAGAGCAATTGATGCGCAAATTGCAAAACATGTCATCTATAATGTTTGGGGGACATCAGATACAAGTTTTTTTCCAAATTTATACAATGAGACTTTACAATGGAGGAAAGAGATGCGTCACGTTTGTCAAATATTGAAGAAAAATAACATTCACTACAACTAGGGATATCTGGGTTTGTTTTTTTTTTTGAGTTTTTCTTACAGTGGAAGGTTTTACAGAGTTGAAACAAAGGAGGAGGTGATGGAGAAATTAAGGAAGCATGGAATCATTAATAAAGAAGATATTCAGGAGAAAGAGAAACTGGATGAAGCAACAGGAGTTAAATGTTCATAGTAGAGATAGTATCTAAGTATTTGTAATTTTACAATATATGTTTGGGTGTAGAAATTAAGGGTAAAGATGGTCAAGGGAGGTGGAGTGGGCGACCAAAGTCCGTGCAGGGATGGCTACTCTTCCCCCCCCCCCAGAGGTCTGAAGCAGTAGAGAGGAGGAAGATCTCCTGAAGAAGGGAAGGGGGACAATATATATGTATATGGGTGGGTAAGAGATTATTTATGTTTTGGGACAATATGCTTACTTTGTAGTTTTAGTTTTGTAAGATTTATGTTAGAGCACATATGGAGACCAAAGGGAATATGTAATATAAGGAATAGTTAGGGAAATTGTTGAAGGTAGCTACATGGAATGTACATGGCTTGGGGAAAAAATATAAATGAGCAAGAATTGAAAAATCAATCCACAAAGAGAAAATAGATATTGTATTTTTACAAGAAATACATCAAAAGAAAGACGAGGTGAATGAACTTAGGTTATATTGGGCTGATGTAAATGAAAAGGCATTTGGTACATGAAAAGCAAGAGGGGTAGCAATCATGGTGGCTAAAAGATGTGAATTTAAGATAAAAGCCATAAAAAGGGATGATATGGGAAGATTTCCTACAATTCAAGGCTTGATTTATGGACAAGAGGTCACTTTAGCAAATTTGTATGCACCTAATACAAATCAAAGAGAGTTTTATAATAGGGTATATACAGAAATAGAAGAAATAAAAAAAGGTTATGTGATAATGGCAGGTGGTTATAATATGGTTATGGATACAGGAATTGATAAATCTAATCCATCAAAAGCGGAAAGAAAGTATAATAATACAGAGTTAAGAAAATTTATTAATAGAAATAGATTAAAAGATGTTTGGAGAAAATTACATGGCAATCAAAAAAGTTATACATATTTTTCTAGTTGACATAAAAATTTTACAAGAATAGATTATATATTTGTAACATCAGAAATGTTATCTAAAATAATGAAAGCAGAGATAAAAATAATTAAAATATCAGATCATGCAATGGTAACTATGGAAATGGAAATAGATTGTGGTTATAAACAGGCAAATAGATGGAGAATGGATTCAAGGATTTTTAAAACTAAAGAGATTTTAGAGAAAATGGAAAGAGAATTAAAAGACATATGGACTATAAATGAAGAAGGAGGTAGTAATATAGGTGTAATATGGGATGCAATGAAAGCAGTGGCATGAGGTTTAGGGATAAAACATTCTTATAATATAAAAAAACAAAAAGAGAAACATATAAAAAGGTTGGAAGAGGAAATTAAAGAACTAGAGAGTAAATATATAGAAAGTAGAGAGAATAGGATTATGTTACAATCAGTGCTTTTTTTGTAAAAAAAAAAAAAAAAAAAGTAAGGAGTTCCAGAGCCATTTGATGAACCTCTAACTTCTAGTAGGCAAGAGGATCCAAGTTTTGCTTCTGCTAAGTGAAGATCATATTAACAGAATAACAGCTGGAAGGGACCTTACAGGTCTTCTCAGTGGTTTTTTTTTGTAAAAAAAAAAAAAAGGGTTGGAACTCACACATGTCATACAACCCTACAAGGTTCCGTCCAAAAGAGGTGCTGGAACTCCGTTCAGGGCGTTCTATGACAAAAAAAGTCCTGGTTAAAATTATCAGCTAAAAGAAAAGAGTTGCAAAATATTGAGTTAGAACAGGTTCAAAGAAATCTAATTTATTTAAATAGGGAATTTTATGAAAATAGTAATAAAAATTCTAGAATGTTGGCTAGAGCCACACAAGTTAAAAAGGCAAAAAGCCTGATTGGAGTAATAAAGAATGAAAAGGAAGAAAGATGTAACATGATGAGAGAAAAGTTGTTGACATTTAAATGTGAATGCAAGTCAGCCATATATAGAAAAGAATTTAAACTGTAAAATTTGAGAATATGATAAAGAAAGAATGGAATCACAAATAGAAGAGGAGGAGATACTGGAAGTTATTAATACATTGAAAATAAGTAAAGCACCAGGGTTAGGTGGGCTAGGCGCAGAATATTATAAAATTTTAAAGGATTATTGGTACCGAAGATGAGGTTAATGTTTAATAAAATAATGGAAGGGGAAATTATTCCAAATTCCTCGAAGCAATCTCTGATAGTATTGATAGTGAAACCTAATAAAGATCTTACAAACCCAGGATCATATAGAACAATATCCCTTATAAATCATGATGCTAAGATTTTTACAGCAATATTGACAAATAGATTGAATACATTTATAGAGAATTATATTAAAAATGATCAGTGTGGATTTATAAGAGGCTGACAAATATCAGATTTATAAGAAGGGTATTAAATTTAGGCTATTACATAAAGAATCAAAAATTAAAGGCTGGTTTATTAGAATTAGATGTTTTTAAGGCCTTTGATTGTGTGGCATGGCCTACATTGAAAATATTAACAGAGAAGTTAGGCTTTGGGAAAAAAAATAGAAAGGTGATAAGTCAACTATACTCAGAGAATAAGGCGAGAATAGTCATAAATGATGGTGTTACAGAGACAATAACCTGAAGCCGGGGAACGAGACAGGGTTGCCCCTTATCCCCAGTTCTATTTGTCTTATTGATGGAGGTTTGGGCAAATGCAATCAGGAAAGATTCATTGATTGAAGGAATTGGTGTACATAAGAAAACTAAAATAAATTTATTTGCAGATGATACATTACTAATGTTTCAAAATCCCATAGCTACTATAGAGAGGATATATTTACATTTGAATGAATTTCGTAAATATAGTGGATTGCAAATAAACTGGGAAAAATCAGAAATGATTTTATATAATCATAGTAATGAAGAACTGGATGTATTGAAAGAAAAATATAAATTAAAAATAGTAGATAGTATTGACATCCTAAAAATATTCAAGAATTAAAGAAGATAAATTATGAGAAGTTAAAGAAAGATATAAAAGATAAAATGGATAACTATAAAAAATAAAATTATCATGGTTCAGAATAATTGCAGCAATAAAAATGAAAGTTTTACCGAAAATTATTTTTTTGTTTGTTTTGGATGATCCCAATTAAGTTTTCGGATAAAGAATTAAAGGAAATACAGAGATTGCTGGAGGTGTATTGTAATGGAGGTAAGAGAGCAAGAATCAGTAAAGCATTATGGTATGAACCATTAAAAAAGGGTGGGCTGGGTCTTCCAAATGTTAGAAATTATTGTGTAGCTAATCAATTAAGGGTGTTCCCAGATATTATAGTAGTAAATAGAGATTTATTATGGAGCGATATAGTATTGAACAAATTAAGGGAAATAGGCGATCCTATAGAAACCTATTGGTTTAAAAAGGATATTAAAAAAAATTGTTAAGAGAATTCAAAATCCCCTTTTAAAAAAAATTGATAGAATTTTGGAATAAGTGGAGATATCAGTTAATGCCAGGAATTTCTCCTTTAACAGTAGAAATGGAGAAATTCCCTAAGATTGAACTGAAATATTGGATTAGTAAATTAAAAAAAAAAACATCAGATATATAAATGGGAAGACTGGAAAAACAAGATAAAGAATATAATACAATTAAAGAATGTTTTATCAGATACTAAATTAAATTGGTGGAATTTAATATAGTTAGAAAAATGGATAAAAAGGAAGAAAAATTAGAGGTGAAAGATAGACTGTTAACAAAATTTGAAATGATTATAAAAGAAAGTGAGGAAAATGAAGTATATATAGGTAAAGGAAGAATTGGGAAAATATACAGAATATTAACTAAACTAGAAGATCAGGCAAAAGGTTTAAAATTAATCTGGGAAACTGATTTAGGAGAAATAAACGATAAAGATTGGAAAAATATTTGGAACAGAAGAGTATATAAGAATATGTCAGTTAGAGTTAAGGAAAATGGATATAAAGTGATATGGAGATGGTACCTAACACCACGTAAATTAAATCAAATAGATGTTAAATATACAAATATTTGCTGGAGGTGCAAGAAAGAGATTGGAACATATAAATATATGTGGTGGGATTGTGATAGTGCACAAAAGATATGGGACATGGTGTTTAGGGAAATTAGAGAAATTTTGAATGTAAATTTAGATATGTCACCGAGAATTGCATTACTGTTACTGGTGGAAAAACAAGATATAAATGAAGCAAAAAAGGAATTGACTGTAAATTTGATAATAGCAGCTTGATTACTCATGGTTAAATATTGAAGGCAGAATTAGGTTATTCAAAGAAATGAGTGATGTAATGAAATATGGAATATGGCAATAAATGATAAATTAACAACAGAAATTAAATTTAAAAAGGGATGATTAAAGTAAATAATTATAATGAAATATGGGATAAATTTATAAAAACAGTATTGGTGGAAGGTAAAGGGAATAAACCTGCTCAAGAATATATGCTGTTTTGAAGGGGATAAGGGCACATTTGAAATATATTGTATATTGTTAGTTGTTATATGAGAAGAAATATAGGTAATAAAAATGGATTCCAGGGGTGTGGATGCACTGTAGTATTTGTATTTTATATAATTTTTTATTTAGATTTATATATGTTATGTTTATATTATTTGTATTTGAATAAAATAAAATTTTAAAAAATATTAAAAAAATAAGAGCAGAATAGCACCATGAGTAATTGTAACTGAATATATGGTGAGGATATTTGATCCAGCAAAACATTCCCCAATTCCAGACATTGAACTAAGGTTCAAATTTCAAATATTCACAATGACACTACTTCCAAAAAATGTATTTACTGATATCTCAAGAGAGACATCTTGGTTGATATTTCCTAATAAATAGAAATAGTTGCATAATATTTCTTATTTCTTATAAGAATACCCAAAGACTGAAATGATTGTATTTGTTTTCAGAGGCTCATATAGACTTTCGGAATTGCATATGTTTATCTTTCTCTAGTTGACCTATGGCTCTGCCCCTGTCATGGATAAAGAGACTCAAGCAGTTTTCTTCCAACAAATGTTTCCGAATGAATCCCACCAACGCAAGGGCCTCCTGCAGTTATTGCTCTATTTTAGTTGGCTCTGGATTGGAATTCTTGTAGTAAAGGATGAGAAAGGAGAGAAATTTCTCCAGGAGGTGCTCTTAACATTTTCCGAGTATGGCATCTGCATTGAATTCATAGAAGAGTTCCCAAATGTAGCTTTTTACAGTGATTTTACTGATACCATTGATGAAGGATTACATATATACCATGTTCTCATGAACAGCACAACCAATGTGATAATCTTATATGGTGAAATTCAGTCCTTATCAGTTCTGAGAACTTTCCTCCAGTTTTCAGAAGTGGAGGATATACCAAAGAAGAATAAGATCTGGCTTATAACAGCTCAGAAAGATTACACTTCAATTGCCGTTCATAAATTTTGGGATATCCATTTCCTACATGGTGCTTTATCCTTTGCAGTTCACACAAAAGAAGTCCAAAACTTCCAGGAATTTCTTCAAAATCTAAATCCAAGCAACAATCAGAATGATCATTTTCGGAAAGTTTTCTGGGAACAGGCATTCAGTTGTTTCTTCTCAAACTCAAAAATGGAGGAGTCTGACAAAAAATGTACCGGACAGGAGAAGCTTGACACTCTTCCCACATCTGTGTTTGAAACATGCATGAGTGGCCAGAGTTACAATATTTACAATGCAGTCTATGCTGTGGCACATACTTTGCAATCTCTCTCTCTGTCCAAATCTAGAGAAACAACAGTGGTGAAAGAAAGAAGGAAACATTTTCACAATCAAGTCTGGTGGAAGGTAAGTTTGTAAGCAGAGTAGTGCAGAAACCACCATATTTGTAGCTGCAACCTGTGTCCATAAACTCTAGCAAACAATATTATCCAGGGATATTGACCTCTAAAAACCCAGACATTAGATGTGAGAATGGATTAACTAATTAAAATATTCATATGCGGATATTAAAATTGCAAATAGCATTCTGGAAAATTTCTTAGAATATGCTTCTCTCCATGGAATTAACTGTCTCTCAAGCCCAAACCAAGAATGGCATATGGTAATTCTTCTAAGCTGATTTCTTCTTGTTTTACATCTATAGATAAAATCTTGCCAATCTGAGCACTCTACTATCTGTATCTACAATTTACTCTGTGAATTATTTTTTTTATTGAAAAGTTTTATACAAAATTTTAGTACAATACAATATTCCCCCTCTACCTCCCCCCAACCCTAACCCTCCCCCCTCACTTCCCAGAGCTGATTACAGGGTTAAAAAAAATAAGCAAACAAATTCTAGCTAAACTTATCCAACTATAGAAATAATAAAATCCCTAGAATACTTTAACTCAAATACAAAAGAAAAATTTAAAGCAAAAACATAAATAACAATATAAATAATTCCCACTTTAAGCTTTAAATTATTCAAAAACTAAATAATACTTTCTAAACCCATATTTATTTTGTACAAAATTTATCCATCTTCTCCACACAGGGATGTATCTTTCTTGTGAATGATCCTTCAAGTAAGCAGAAATTTTAGCCATTTCTGCTAAATTAGAAACTGTAAGCAACCATTCTTCTATAATAGGCAAAGAATCTTTCTTCCAATATTGTCCAACCAATAACCTTGCCGCCGTAATAAGATTCAACATTAAAATAGTTTCTTTAACATCACAATCTACAATAATACCTAACAAGAATAATTGTGGTGAAAACTTTATCTTTCTATTAAAAATCTTCTGAATGTTCCACCAAATCTTAATCCAAAAGGCTTTTATGTATCTGCACGTCCACCAAATATGATAATAAGTTGCATCCAAGCACATCCACATCTCCAACACTTAGGCTGTAGATTAGGATACATGCGAGACAACTTTTGTGGATCCAAATGCCACCTATAAAATATTTTATAATAATTTTCTCGTAAATTTTGAGCCTGAGTAAACTTCACATTCCCAACCCAAATTGCCTCCCATGTATCTAATGAAATCGGCTCTTGAAAATTTTGATTTTCAGACAATCTTTAACTAATTCCGTCTCTGAATGCAATTCCACTAAAACATTATAAACTCTCTTTATATGAGCTCGATTTTGATCTCTAATTTGTTTTATCAAATTCTCATCTTCTGAAGTGAAACCAACCTTTTGGTCTAAACTCCATCTATCTAACAATTGCCTATACTGAAACCAAGAGTAAACAATATTTTCTTGCCTTAATTCATCTAGCAATTTTAATTGCCAATTCTTCCCTTCCAATTTAAGCAATTGATTATAAGAAATCCTATCCAACTTCACACCTCTCAATATCCCCTCTACTGTGTGTCCAGGAATCCCCCAAATTGGTGTTTTATAATTTAATCTATAATAATATTTCTTCCAGACATGCAATAGAGCAGTTCTTAAAATATTACTCTGTGAATTATTAAGAAGCGGCTACCTTCCTCCTCTTTCTCTCAGACATAATATCCAACGTGAATTGGATAATTTATTTTTCTGAAATGCAATCCCTTCCTCCTGGGACTTATTATACATTCCATCACTGTTCCATAAATTGTCTATTTAAAAAAATGGAAGGAGGTATTTTACTCCCTCGACATGATATGCTGAAGCTGGGTTTGTTTGTTTGTTGTTATATATGCTTTATTTGAAATGTTTGCATATAGTCAAAGTTCATTGATTATTGAAAGTACAATCATGCCCTTATCTTCCCATCCAATTCACGTGTGGAAGAGGAAGGACTGATATATTGTGACTCTTACTCAAACAAGATTCAGCATGCTGAAATGTTCCCTTTCTATGAGGCATAGGGTTCTGACCTCTTCATAGACCATTTAAGAGCCACTTCCATTTCTACACCCAGTTGTTCACAACAAAACATGCATAGTTTTAGAGCAAATGGATGCAGAAGAATGAAGGCAGCCTTATATTTTTTTCAGAACACAATTCTAAAAGAAACCAGAAAAAGAGTGAAGGTGTTTTTAATATTTCAGGCGGTTAATAAAAGAGGGCCAAGGTGGGATGTTATTTTGAGCTTACTTTTTCTGAGACATATGTTCTCCCATGGGATGAAACAATCATAGATTTCAAATGATGGACAGTTAAGCCATCATATTCAGCATTAATGTAGGATTTTAAATTCCAGCAACTCCTGCAGATGTTAACTCTGCTTCTACTCTAATGTATCCAATAAAAGAAATGTCATCTTCCATTATATTGTAAATTTTACAGACAACCCTTGCTTAATGATGGCAATTGGGAACTGAATTTCCATTGTTAAGTGATGCAGTTATAAAGTGCATTTGACTATGTGGTTTAGCAACAACAGTTCTGGCAGACCCCAGTTACCATTGTTAAGTGAGGACTGCATTGTTTTTTAAGCATGGACTTCATGGGATCACAACCTCCAATTTCCTTCTTGCTTCCCCATTGATTTGCTTGTGGAAGGCCAGCAAGATACTGTTGATTGCAAATCACAATCAAGTAACTGTGGGATACCAGACAGTCAGAAATCCCGGCCAGTTGCTGAGTTCCAGGATTGTGATCATATGAGCACATTCATAAAGAAACATTCATATATATGCTTTGAGTATACAAATTATTTCTCTCTCCCTCTGTCCTGTTCTCTCTTTTTCCGTCTCTGAATGTCTCTTTGTTTCAGGTTCATTTTTTTCTGAGACGTGTCAGATTCAATAATAGTGTTGGTGAAAAGATCTCCTTTGATAAAAATGGAGAATTCATTGGTGGATATGATATTATCAACTGGATCACATTCCCAAACCAGTCCTTTCTTAGAGTCAAAGTTGGAATGATAGATCCTACAACTTCAGCAGACAAGTTCTTCAATATTTCTGTCGATTCCATTATGTGGCCAGTAGGCTTTAATCAGGTTAGCTTTTAGAATCTAGATTATACTGCCTTCATTTAGTGATAAAAGTCTCAGAGCACCATTTCTGACTACTCTAGGTACAAACATCCCAGGGAAGGAAAACATTATCTGTAAGAATGTTTACTTTTCTACTAGTTTGTACTTTTTACTTTGGCCCTTTGTTAATTCTGGATAATAGTTTTCATAGTTTTCAAGTAAAAGTTGCAAACCAGCATACTAGATTTCATCAGTTTAGTGACTTGATTGGTGAGAAATCATCTTTAACTAGCCAGCACCAAAAATACCTTTGGAGAGAGGTGATGATGGTTATACAAGGCCATAGATGTCAATAATTGTAGATATTTAATTAATTATTATTTCAGACAAAATGCATCTCAAAATTATGTCATCATACTACTTCTGCTTTTCATTCTGTTGATTCTACATGACCAGTATCTCTCCAAGCACTTCTTTTCCCCTCTGTATCATAAAATATTCCTCTTCATTCATTGATAGGCATTACCTTTATCTTTGTGTAATGATCCTTGTGAGACAGGCTACAGCAAGGCCAAGAAAGAAGGGGAGTCCTTTTGCTGCTATGATTGCCACCTATGTCCAGAAGGGAAAATATCAAAGGAGAAGGGTAGGAAATTTTCAAATATAATGGGACTAAGCCAAGATGGCACAACACTATAATTCTCTATATCAATTCACCTGCATTCTTTTTCAGATATACATGACTGCTCTCCATGTCCAGAAGATCAATATCCAAATCCTGACAAAAATATGTGCCTTCCAAAGCGGATCACCTTTTTGTCCTATGAAGAACCCTTGGGAATCAGTCTGACTGTTCTTTCTCTTTGCTTTTCATCGATAACAACTTTGGTAATCACAATTTTTGCAAAAAACAAAGACACTCCTATTGTCAAAGCCAACAACCGGAATCTCACCTACAGTCTCTTAGTTTCCCTCCTTCTCTCTTTCCTTTGTGTCTTTCTATTTATTGGGAGACCTGATAAGATTGTGTGTCTCCTTCGACAACCAGCTTTTGGCCTCATCTTTTCTGTGGCAGTTTCTTGTATATTGGCCAAAACCTTTGTTGTGGTTCTAGCATTCATGGCCACCAAACCTGGTTCCAAATTGAGGAAATGGGTGGGGGGAAGAATGGTCAGTTTCATTCTTCTATCCTGCTCCCTTGTACAAGTATGTTTTTGTGCTGTGTGGCTGATAATGTTCCCACCATATCCAGATTTTGATGCACATTCCATGTATGAAGAAGTCATCATGGAATGCAATGAAAACTCAGTCATGTTCTGCTGTGTTTTGGGCTTTATGGGTTTTCTTGCTCTGCTTAGCTTCTCTGCTGCTTTTCTAGCTAGGAAGTTACCTGACAGTTTCAATGAAGCCAAATTCATCACCTTCAGCATGTTGGTCTTCTGCAGTGTTTGGCTGTGCTTTATTCCAACCTATCTAAGCACAAAGGGAAAATATACATTAGCTGTGGAGATGTTCTCCATGATCTCCTCTAGTGCTGGCTTATTGGTGTGTATCTTTTTCCCCAAGTGTTTTATCATATTGATCAGACCCGAACTGAACAATAAACAACAGCTGATGAAAAGAAAGTTTTAGGAAAGATAGTCTTTGTATGTCCAGGTTAGAGATCTTCCTCACTTGCCCTTTGAAGCCAGTGAGCAATGTACAGTTAGATTGGCCTGCTGTGTTGCAAAGCCGACCTTGTCCCTGAGATTTGGGTAATTCAAAACTTTTTTTTTTTACTTCTGAAAGACAATTAAAGATGAGAAGCATAAAACCTTTATAAAGAACAGATAGAATTTGATCAAATACTTTTGAAAACAGATGAAAATTTGATTAAGAAACTTTATAGATTTCTGCTAAAATGGAAGATGGAAGAAGAACAAGTGAAAGAGACAATGATAGTATGGGCAAAAAAACTTTGGATATTCTATAGATTTAGAAGCTTGGCAAAAACTATGGGACAGGAACATCAAATTGACTAAAGCAGCTTCATATAAAGAAAATTTGTATAAAATGTTTTACAGATGGCACATGACACCAGTTAAGTTAGCGAAAATGTTTAAAAATGCTTCGAATTACTGTTGGAAGTATAAACAAAAACCAGGCACTTATTATCACATCTGGTGGGTGTGTCCCAGTGCAAAGAAATTCTGACGTAAGATTCATATATGGCTGGAAAAGATAACTAAAATACATATATAATTTAGGCCAGAATTGTTTCTGCTAGGAATACTAGGATTTAATTATGGGAAAGAGAAAGAGTATTTAATATTACATATATTGACAGCTGCGAGAATAGCATTTGCCCAATACTGGAAAAATGAAGATCTACCACCCGATGAGATTATAATTAGAAAAATTTTAGAATGTGCAGAAATGGATAGATTAACGTTAGAGATTAAGGAAAAAGAAGACTCAGTCTATTATAAAACATGGGAAAACTTTTATCAATGGTTAGCAAAATGAGATAATGAAACTGAAATTTATTAAGATGATTGATTTCTTCTTTTGATTAATTGATATGCTTTATAATTTCTGTTATTTTTGTTGTCTACAGTTACTGATCAAAATATTAGCCCTGTGGAGTACTTGTATCCAGATGATAGTTTGCTTGCTAAAGCGTGAAATGTTATTGGAGCAACCCCATTGTTCTACCCATTCTCACCCTAAATCCTCCCTTAAACCCTACTCTGAACCCCACCACTCATAATGACCCTGGCTTTTCCCTACCCTGAATATTTAAATAAAATTTTTATTAAAAAAACAAACAAAAAACATGTAATAAAGAAACAAATAAATGATAATATTATTTTTTGTGATATTTCAGTATGTGATAGACATCTCTGACTCAATATATAGATTAAATTTGAATTATAATTTTTTCTTTACTGGTCATCCAAATTTATATGCACTCTTGGACATGTAAAAGAAGTGGGGATTAAGTACAAATGAGACTTTCATTTAAACAAGGAATGCCAATTATTTGTTTCTAAAGCAGTCAAATAGCCAACTGACTGCTTTAGAAACAAATTATGGAACATAATTATTAAGGAAAGGATGCAAAAAGAGGGACAAAATGAAATGTGAATGACAAAAATTAAAATATTTTAAAAATTATTTTAAATAATGAAATTAAATTATTGAATTGTCCTTCAGCGAGTTGGCCGTGGTGAGCTGGCTGCAGTGAGTTGACCATGGTGAGTTGGAAGCAGTGATATGGTAAGTTGGTTGTGGTAACCTGGCCATAAGTTTTCTCCTCAGTATCAAAACCAATGAAATCTCTGGCACAAAAATAATTCTAGTAAATTCAAATAAATTCCATCAGAAATCCAGTACATACTTTTATCCAATTTACATAATGATCTCTTTCTAGGAAATTCAAATGAGTATGGTAACTGTGTAAACAGTACATTCTATTGTTATGTGTCTGTTTTAGTAGATAGAGTGTTGCAGCACTTGTATGAGAGGCATATGGTAATTCTAAATGCCGACTGATGAGTTACTTGAATGAGCCTGGGTTGGAATTTGCAGAGAACTTGGAATCTGGTTATCTGAGGAACCATCTCACTCGAATGGGATTAGCTCATCCAAGCCATGGTGCCATAAGAGGCATGCTGTGTATGATGGGTGGTTTAGGAGAAGAGCATTTTCTACCATGGTGCCCACCCTTTGAAGCTTGTGTCCCCAAGATTAGATCAACACCCACCATTGTGGTCTTCTGAAATAGGTTGGATATCAGGTTGCCCCTATAGTTACCATGTTTGCCCAAAAGAAAGACCTATCTCAAAAATAAGCCCTAGCTTGATTTGGGAGGGGGGAGTAATATAAACTCTACTTCAAAAATAAGCTCTAGTTTTGGGGTGAGGCACACACCTAAAAATCAATCCCCACACTCACTTACCTTGCATCCAGGCCTTTCCTCACTGGCCCATATCTTCTGTGGCATTCCCAGGCCTTCATTTTTCAGTCAGAGGCCTTTCCAGAAGACCAGTGCAGCCAAGAACCGAACTATGGATTAAATCTTCTGGAAATGCCTCTGACTGCAAAATGCAGGCCAGAGCTCCATTCTCAGCTGCAGAACGAAGCTGCTCCTTTGGCTGCCGAAGACGTGGGCTGGCTGACTGGGGCTGCCAGTGCTGGAGGTGAGTGGAAAAATAAGACCTAGTGCCTCTTTTGGAGGCAAAAAATAAAATAAAATAAGACCAGGTCTTATTTTTAGGGAAACATGGTAATAGATCTTTCATTCAGTTAAATTTGAATGTTAATTGAATTTTAAATTTATGGTCTGCATTTAATGTTTTAATGTTTTGTATGATATTTGATTGAATGACTGTAAGCTACCTAGATTTCTATGTTGTGAGATGACCAGCATAGAAGTTAAATAATTAATTCTTTGTTGGGGCTACAGTAGCAGAGATAACATATAGTCCACTGATGGTGAACCTTTTAGAGACCGAGTGTCCCAAAACTGGCCCTGTCCCCCATCCCCTGCCCCACCTGCCCGCAGGGCCACTCACTACCTCTAGGGTCCTCTGCAGATCACCCAGATAGCCCAGCAACACTATGAATGTTCTATGAAGAGACTACAATATAGGCTTTATGGTTATTAGTGGAGAACTGATTCCCTAGTCAAGTTTCTAAAAGAATTAAACAAAACTGTATTCTGACTCTTATATTCTTTAATTTTTAAACTAACTCTACGGTATGAGTCCTTACCTAAACTGTTTTTTTCTCTGTTCTATTGCTAGAAAACCAATCTTCACTCTGCTATATGCTTATTACATTGTCATTAGTTGGTTTCTTCAATTTATATTTTTAAAATTTTATTTTTTCTTTTTCACTTTACAACAAACAAAATAAATTTTGTTTCTTAACAATACTGGGTCATATGTCTCTTACATTTATTTACAGTTATTAATATTAATTTTCATACATTTTTAAATGTAAAATTCTGTTGCTTCCTTGTCTTTTATTTCTAGAGTAAGCTTGTACATCTCAGCGCATTCCAATATCTTGTGAATGATCATCTCATTTGTTGATATATTTTCACATTTCCAACACTGAGCATACGCAATGCGAGCTGCTGTTATTATGTGTATGGTATGAGTCCTGTTTTTTTCTCTGTTCTATTGCTAGTAAACCAATCTTCACTCTGCTATATGCTTATTACATTGTCATTATTTAGTTTCCCAATGCAGTCTTCATAAATTAGCATCCTACAGCATCATAAGTCAACCTTGAATAGTAGAATTCAACCACAGGACAACCAAGTATTGCAATAAACATACAAATTTTTGGAAGAATATATGAAAATAATGGTAATGTAATGGATAGTAGAGAATAGAGAGTAATGTTATTTAGGGCAATGGAAGAATGGAATGGAATAGAATTGAATGGAACATGGAATGGAATGAAACAAGAATAGAGTAGAGTAGAGTAGAGTAGAGTAGAGTAGAGTAGAGTAGAGTAGAGTAGAGTAGAGTAGAATAGGATAGGATAGGATAGGATAGGATAGGATAGGATAGAATAGATCTATAATAATGCCTTTACACATACATATATTTACATCTCTATTTTGATTTATGGATCTAATGATTTTAGTTTTGTCTTATTGCTCATGCATCCTGCCTCTGGAGGCCCTCACATGTTCTGAAGATCTTCACATATGTGACTGTCTTATTATCACGAAGAAATTAACCAGTTTGTCTCTTCCAAATCCTATGGGACTCCATTAAAACAGCAGGAAGGGACACTGAATTATGGTATTTATTGCCCCCATGATATTCCAGCTTATGGCTGGGAGCCCCAAAGCTTTGGGAGTTGATTTGATAGTATGTTGCACTCACGATTTGTGTCTGAAGGATATCTCAAAAAGAACGGTCAGTCTGATTCACTTCAAATAACTTGTAGCAGAAAGAGGCATTTGCACCCAGAAAGAAGACACTCACAGAAGATGTTAGTATTCATGGAGTTACTGTTAATTGTATTGCCCGAAGTGGTGTGCAAGGATCCTGGCCTTCAATGTGACTTTCATCAGCCTCTTCCTATTCGGCACACCTATCATCAGCTTGGAGACATCAATATTGCTGGTATTATTTCTGCCTTCTTTGCATCTTCTAATCCCATTAATTTTATTCAAGATCCTTCTCAGGGATTTCATCATGGACTTATGTAAGTACCCATTCATTTATTGTCAAGCTCTGAACCTTGCTGGTATATTACCTGATTCTTGAAATGTTTCCTCTAATGGCAAAAATTCCCAAAAGAAACATCTAAAATAGGATGCCTAGGTTTATTTTATATGAAGTTATATTTTACTTTTGTCTCCAGACAATGTTGAAATGAAGATCAGATCTCCATTTATAAGAAATCACATCTAAATATCTATTAATATACAGGAGTGTGGCTTAATTTATGAAGCTGTTACTATCATTAAGAAAGGGGAAGCACATATTTTCCATGATCTGTTTTCTCATTTGATATTTCTGTGCCAAAATGTCGCAATTTCCTTCTTCATATAAGCCATTCTTAAAATCTGTTGTTTGAAAGTGGGCTATTCTCACATATAAGAACACAGAAATAAGAATTATTTCACACATTCAACAAATATGTTGTACTGAAGGATTGCAAGTGCCATAATGTGAAGCAGACCTTTCCTAATGTATTTTTTTAAAATGTTTTACAGAATAGTTTTTCAGAATTACCAGCATATTCTGGCATTAGCATTTACTATAAAACAGATTAATGAAAATCCTCAGATCCTACCCAACGTCACACTGGGCTTCCACATTTTTAACAGCAATTTTAGTCCAAGCTGGACTTACTTCGCCTCAATGGTTCTGCCTTTCACTCAGGGAAAATTCATCCCTAACTACAAGTGTGGGGTCCCAAATATCTTGGCTGCAGTCATTGGGGCACCTGATATTTCTCTTCACATGGCAACTGTGCTCTGCATCTACAAAATTCCTCAGGTAAGAAGACCTACACTATCATTCTGCCATACCCTCACAGGTATCTATATGATTCTCTCTGAGAAATGGAGAAACTTTTCTGATTCCTAGATATTATTTTTTTTTTTTGATAGGATCAGTAGAGCTGCCTGAGTAATGAGTAAGTTTGAATAGACAGTGGGGATACGTGACAAAGGAAAACATTTCTCAATTCTAGAAATTGATCAAAGGTTCAAATCTGATATATTCAGAATGAGACTACTTCTAGGAAATGGTATTTACTGATACGTAAAGAGTGACATCTAAGAATCCTTTCAGATTCCTAGTTATTATTTTTGCTTGGTAAGATTAGCATAACAGCATGAGTAATCATAACTCTGAACAGATGGTGGGGCTATTTGACACAGCAAAACATTTCTCAATTCTAGAAATTGATCCAACGTTCAAATTTGATATATCCACAATGAGACTACTTCTAGGAAATGGTATTTACTGATTCCTGAAGAGTTATATCTTGGTCAGATTCCTAGATATTATTTTTGCTTGATAAGATCAGCGTAACAGCACGAATAATCATAACTCTGAATAGATGGTGGGGCTATTTGACACAGCAAAATATATCCAAATTCCAGACACTGAACTAAGATTCAAATATTCAAAATGAGACTACTTCCACAAAAATGTATTTATTGATATCTCAAGAGTGACATCTTGGTTGATATTTCCTAGTAAACACAACCAGTTGCATATTGTTTCACAATATAACATCAAAGATACCCAAAAATGCAAATAAATTTTTAGGCTCACTTAGACTTTTGGAAGTACATATGTTTGTCTTTCTATAGTTGATATATGGCTCTGCTCCAGTCATGGATAAAGAGACTCAAGCAGTTTTCTTCCAACAAATGTTTCCAAATGAATCCCACCAACATAAAGGCCTCCTGAAGCTATTGCAATATTTTAGATGGATCTGGATTGGAATTCTTGTAGTAAAGGATGAGAAAGGAGAGAAATTCCTTCAGGAGATGCTCCGCACATTTTCTGAGAATGGCATTTGCATTGAATTCATAGCAGAATTCCCAAAAGAATCTTTTTACAGTGATTTTACTGATACCATGGATGAAGGATTATATATATACCATGTTCTCATGAAGAGCACAGCCAATGTAATTCTCTTATATGGTGAAACTCAGTCCATATCAGTTCTGAGAAGCTTTCTCCAGTTTTCAGAAGTGGAAGATATACCAAAGAAGAATAAGATTTGGCTTATAACAGCTCAGACAGATTACACTTCAGTTGCCTTTCATAAATTTTGGGATATCCATTTTCTCCATGGTGCTTTGTCCTTTGCAGTTCATACAAAGGAGGTCCAAGACTTCAAGGAATTTCTTCAAAACTTGAATCCAAACAACAACAACCAACATGATCGTTTTCGGAAAGATTTTTGGGAACAGGCATTTGATTGTTTCTTTGCAAAATCAAAAACTGAAATATCTGGGAAGAAATGTACTGGACAGGAGAGGCTTGAGACCCTTCCCACATCTGTGTTTGAAACACTAATGAGTGGCCAGAGTTACAATATTTACAATGCAGTGTATGCTGTGGCACATGCTTTGCAATCTCTGTATTCATCCAAATCCAGGGAAAAAACATTTGTTAAAGAAGGAAGGAAACAGTTCCATAATGAAGCATGGTGGCAGGTAAGTCTGTAAGCAGAGTAGTACAGAAACCACCATATATGCAATTGCAAGATCTGTCCATAGACTCCTCTCCTCCTCTTCCTCCTCCCCCTCCCCCCTCCTCCTCCTCCTCCTCCTCCTTCTTCTTCCATATCTGTTATCAGACATTGGCGATCATGTTGGTGATCCTGTTTTTATCAGCAGAAAAAGTGCTGCTGAGTTTTGTCCAAACCAGTCCCTTAGATTTTGAATCCATGATGTTCTTCTTCTACCTGGACCTCATTGAATCCATGATGTTCTTCTTCTGCCTGGACGCAATTCAAGGTGTTGGTTATTACCTTTAAAGCCCTTCATGGCTTAGGACCAGGTTACAGGACCGCATACTGCCGCATAGTTCCCAGAGACTTGTGAGGTCCCACAAATTGGGCCTCCTTCAGGTTCCGTCGGCCAGACAATGTCGGCCGGCGGGCCCTCGGGGAAGGGACTTTTCTGTGGTGGCTCCTACTTGGTAGAATCAACTTCCCCCCGAGATTTGAACTACTCCCACCCTGCTGGCCTTTAAGAAAGCCATTAAAACTCTCCTGTTCCGGCAGGCCTGGGGTTGATGACCCCGGGAGGGGCGGGATACGACTGGACACGCTTTATGAATGCACTTATTTTATTGTTTTATCGTTATATTTATTGTTTTAATTTTCTATGCCGCCCTGAGTCCCTAGGGATTGGGCAGCATATAAATTTTATTAATAAATAAATAAATAAATAAATTTGCCTTCAATCTTTCCCTGGAGGATTAAATGGAGTATATCGTATTTTTCTGGGTGTCGCATCACATGTCTGAAGTATTTTAATTTTCATTTTTTAATTGTTTTGATGATTTCCCTTGGCTTTCCCAGGCGGCTTATCACCTCCCCACTTCTGATCTTGTCCACCCAGCTTATACGTAACAGATGCCTGTAAATCCATATTTCAAATGCTTCTAGTCTCTTCAGTTGGCCTTCTGTCAGAGATCAACTCTGCACTCCATAGAGCAGCGTAGAAAAAATATAGCATCTGACAAGTCTGATTTTCAGTCATAGGCTTATGTCATAATTGCATTTTGAAGAATGCTGTTTGAGCTTTCTCTATTGTAGTCTTTATTTCAGTGGTCATGTCCCGGATTTCATGTAAATTAAAACCGAAGTGCATGATCCTTTCAACTTTTCTAGTGGTATTCCTTCTGAATTTATTGGTGGTAAATTAACAACTTGTTTGCTGAAGTCCATGACCTTGATTTTTGAGGTGTTAAGCTTCAAGCCATATTTTTCAGATATTTCTGTGACTCTATTGATGAGGAGCTGAAGGTCTTCATGCTTACTGGCAAGCAGAACTGTAATGTCAGTATATCTTAAATTGTTGATCCAAATACCGTTTACTTTGATGCCAGCATCGATGTTCTCCAGTGCCTCATTGAAGATTGACAGAGAGTAGATATTGAACAACAGTGGAGACAGAATACATCCCTGTCTCACCCCTCTTCTTATTTCTGCATCAGCAGAATATTTTTGGTCTAGTCTCACATTTGCTACCTGATGCCAATACAGATTCTTTATGATTTGGATGTCTTTGTCATCTAATCCCCCTTGTTTCAGGATTTCTAATAGTTTGCTGTGTCTTATTTTATCAAAAGCTTTTTCAAAATCAATGAAGCACATGTAAACCCTGTGACTGACATCTCTACAATGCTGTACAAGAACTTGAATGCTGAAGCACATCTCGTGTACCAAGATTGTTTCTGAAACCAAATTGTGTGTTACCTAGACACCCTTCAATTTTGTTGTATATTCTTGTGTGAATTATTCTCAGGAATATTATCAGGGCATGACTCATTAAGCTTATTGTTCTGTATTCGGTACACTTCTTTGCATTTATTTTTTGGGGGGATTGTCACAAAGGTTGATTTTAGCCAATCATTTGGTATCTTTCCTGTTTCAAATATCCGATTGAAGATCTGCAATAAAAAATTCTTCCTATTGTCTTTCAGCAATTTTAAAATTTCTACTGGGATATCATCAGGGCCTGTGGCTTTTCTTGTTTTTGCTATTTTTATTGCATGTTCAATCTCCTCCATAGTGATATTTGGTCCAGTTGTTATACTTCCCATATCTATATCATCCCTAGTGTCCTCAAAAAGTTCTTCAATATATTCCTTCCATCTTTTTAGATTTTCATCCTCATCTAAGATAATTTCTCCCTCTTTGTCAACTAAGTTGTTGGTTTTCTTTTTGTAGAGGCCTTCTGCTTCATTCACTTTTTTGTGTAAATTGAAATTATCATGCATATGTTCTGTCTTTTCTATTAACTTGCATCTCTTTGCAAACCACTTTTCTTTTGCCATGAGATGAAGAATTTCCTCCATCATCCACTGTTGTTTCTTGTGGTACCCCTCTCTCTGTTTTGAATTTGTTACCTCTACTATTGCATTTTTAAATTTATTCCAGTTCGCTTCTACATCATCATCATTCAGGTTGTTGGTTTCCCTTAAATGATTTTCTAGTTCTTCTTTAATTTTACCTCCATGTTTAATGATGAAGTCTCTGTTGCTTCTTGGTTTAGCGGGGTTTGGGTTTTTCATCCTTTTTAGTTTCAGCTAGACTTCAGCAAGTAGTAGATTATGATCAAATGGTACATCTGCACCTGGGCATGTCTTTACTGATTTTACTGAGTTTCTAAATCTTTTGTTTATTGTAAAATAGTCAATTTGGTTCCTTACTACATTATTTCGTGTATCTGCTGGTGATCTCCAAGTGTAGAGGCATCTTTTTGGCAACTTGAAAAAAGTATTCATCACATATTGCCTAGGTTCCTTGCAGAAGTCTACAAATCTGTCACCCCTACCATTTCTTGTTCCTAAGCCAAAGTTTCTGACTACAGGAGCATCACTTCCTTCTCCAAGTTTTGCATTGAAGTCCCCCATGAGTAGTGTGATATCATTACTTTTTAGGGTTTTCAGTACATTGCTTATATCTTTGTAGAACTTCTCTAAATCCTCCTCATGAACTATTCAGGAAGGAGTGTTTTCATCCTCTTTCTCTCACATAATATTCAAACTGAGTTGTCTTTTACTTATTTGAAATATATCCCCTCCCTCCTGAGAATTCCCTCCTTACTACATTCCATCTCTCTGCCATAAATTCAGTCTATTAATAAATAGAATGAGGTGATCTATTCCATTCACATGATGTGCAGTAGTTGCTTTTTCTTCTAGATCAGGGATGTCAAACTCGCCATGTCACGTGACATGTCACAATGTATCGCAACTTTTTTCCCATTGTCGGAGTTGGAATGGGTGCAGCTTCCATGTGACACAACCAGCCCGCAGACCGGCAGTTTTACACCCCTGTTCTAGATGTTTTTTTGGAGTAGTTGATTTTAATCTCACACAATTCTGTGATTGTTGAAAGTACAGTCATGCCTCTATTAGTCATTCCATTTGTGAAAGAAGAAGGACTGATAATTATATTGTGACATGATTACTCAGAAAAAGATTCCAATGTTCCCTTTCCATCAGGCATTGGTTTCCCAGACTTCACAGACCATTAGAAAGCCATCTGTATTTCTAGACTTAGAAATTAACAGCAAAACATGCTTAGTTTGGAGCAAATGAATGGAGAAGAATGAGGACAGCCTTATATGCTTCCAGGAATAGAGTTCTAGGAATAACAGGGAAGGGAGTGAAGGTGTTTTTAGCATCTCAGGTGCTTAATAAAAGAGGACCAAGGTAGGATCTAATTTTGAGTCTACTATTTGTAAGACGTATATACTCCCAAGTGCTGAAAGAATCATAAGTTTAAAAATGGATATTTAAGCACTTTCTTAGTGCAGGATTTCAAATTCTAGCATCTAAGTAGCTGTTGATTCTGTCTCTCTTTCAACACATCCGGTAAAAGAAAGGGCATTGCCCTTTGGTCATTATTTCTCATTGCCTAACCCAAAGAGGTCAAACGTGCCACATCATGTGATGTGTCGTGACATATCGTAACTTTTTTTGATGAGCTGGGGTGGGTGCCGCCTCCATATGATGCAACCGGCCTGCAGCCGGCAGTTTGACACCCCTGGCCTAACCTTTTCTACTGAGACTTTGTTTCATGGGTAAAATATAGTTTGCAAAAATATTTTTTTAAAATTAAGTTTAGATTTTACATTCTAAAAGTAAGTCTATCTTCCATTATACTGAACATTTTACAGATCATCCTTACTGAGCTATGGTAATCAGGGCCAGAATTTCCGTTGCTAAGTGATACAGTTACTGTATAAATTATGCTGTCATTTGACCATGCAACTTACAAAAGCAATTGTGACAGATCCCAATTATCATTGTTAAGTGAGGACTGCACAGGTTTAAAAGCACCTCATGTGATTACAACTTCCAACTTCCCCATTGACTTTGCTTGTGGAAACGTAGCAATAAAGTTTACAAATCCAAATTGTGTAATTTTGGGATGCTCCAAAAGTCAGAAATCCAGTTACCAAGTTCCAATATTGTGATCACATGGTCACAGGGGTGTTGTGACAGCTGGAATTTCAAATGATTGCTGAACAAGCACTCATTGAATGAGGACCACATGTACTTAAGTATTTCTGTGTTCTCTCATATATAGAGACCTCCAAGTCATTTTCAGCCCCAAAAGGTAGACCAGACTGAGAAACAATCACCATGTAGGTCAGGACTAATTTTATTGCAAGGACTGTAGTAACTGAATCTTGCAAGTCTGAATGTTCTTAGCTCTCTACCATATTCTCTTTGTTTGATACACTAAGGTTTCTCTGAAATGTTTTCTCAAATCATATTTCTTAGTCAGGGTTCAAGTACTTCTTATTTGAATGTCACCTTGATAGTGGCTCTCTCTTCTTTCCTTCAAGACTATTCATATGATCATTACAAATGTAGATATTTCCCCATTGACAACTCTGTGGGAGAAGGACCCTGACTACCTCTGTCTCTTGCTAGCTATCCAAAAATGGGGATATCAGACACTGTAGCCCAGTTCTGTGTTTGAGCTAAGATTGAATGCATATCACTCCTCCAAGTGAAGTGATCCTGAATCCCATCTAGGTTACCATATGTTAGTATGCCTTATGGCCATTTTTCTCTCTATTTTGAACATAAACACAATATCTAGATAAAACATATTGTAACTGGAAAGGGTTTTGTGTCTGTCTGTATATACATACATACATACATACATACATACATACATACATACATACATACATACAGACCTTTTCTGTTAGATTTTGTTTTAACTTGTTAGTTCCTTGCCTCTAGTCCAGGGGTGTCAAACTGCCAGCACGCAGGACGGACGCATCACTAGGAAATCGTAGAAAATCTTAATTTCATGGCTGAAGCCACTATCTGCAGTGATTTTGTAGCCCAAGAAAATAAATCTGTCACTGCTTCCATTTCTTCTCCTTCTGTTTGCCAGGAGTGATGGGAAGAGATGCCATGATCTTAGTTTTTTCATGTTGAGTTTCAAACTAACTTTTGCACTCTTCCATTTTTCCTTCATCAAGAGGTTCTTTATTTCCTCTTCACTTTCTGCCATAAAAGTAATATTGTCTGCTTATCTGAGGTTGTTAATATTTTTCCTGGATTTCTTAATTCCAGCTTGTGATTTATCCAGCCTGGAGTTTTTCATCATTTACTCTGCATATAATTTAAATGATCTGTTCCGTTCTCTCTTTTTTCCTTTCTGAATATCAATATATTTCAGGTTCATTCTTTTCTGAGAAGTGTCAGATTCAACAACAGTGTTGGTGAAAAGATCTCCTTTGACAAAAATGGAGAATTCATTGGTGGATTTGATATTATCAACTGGATCACATTCCCAAATCAATCCTTTGTGAGGGTCAAAGTTGGAACAATAGATCCCACAGCTCCAGCAGACAAGTTCTTCAATATTTCTGTGGATTCCACCATGTGGCCAGTAGGCTTTAATCAGGTTAGCTTTTTGAATCTAGATTGGTCTGCTTTCATTTAAATATCGTTATTGATGAAAGTCTTAAAGCATCATTTCTGACTAACCTACAGTAGGTACAACTGCCATGGGGAAGGACAAATATCAGTATTTTTTTTATTTTTCTAGCAATTGCTATTGAACATTGTACCCTTTATTTTGGCCCCCTATTAATTATGGACAATGGTTTTCATGGTTTTGATGTAAAAACTGCAAGCTAGTGTACTAGATTTCATCAGTTAGCTGGCTTCAAAATTCAGAAGTTGAGAAAACCAACTTTAACGACTCAGCACAGAAATTGTTTTTGGGCAGTGGGGATAGAAGGCCATAAATACCAATAATTGTAGATATTTAATTCATTATTGTTACATCAAAAATTATGTTATCATACTGCTTCATTTTTAATCTATTGATTGCACACTAATAGTATCACTCCAAGCACTTCCTTTCCTCTCTGTATCTTAAAATATTCTTCTTTATTCATTGATAGGCATTACCTCTATCTTTGTGTAATGATCCTTGTGAGACAGGATACAGCAAGGAAAAGTTAGAAGGGGAGTCATTTTGCTGCTATGATTGCCGCCTATGTCCAGAAGGGAAAATATCAAAGGAGAAGGGTAGGAAATTTTCAAATATAATGGGATTAAGCCAAGATGGCACAACACTATAATTCCCTAAATGAAATCACATGCATTCTTTTTCAGATATAGATGACTGCTCTCCATGTCCAGAAGACCAATATCCAAATCCTGACAAAAATATGTGCCTTCCAAAGCGGATCACCTTTTTGTCTTATGAAGAACCCTTGGGAATCAGTCTGACTGTTCTTTCTCTTTGCTTTTCTTTAATGACAACTTTGGTAATAACTATTTTTCTGAAACACAAAGACACTCCCATTGTCAAAGCCAACAATCGGAATCTCACTTATATACTCCTAGTTTCTCTTCTCCTTTCTTTCCTTTGTGTCTTTCTATTTGTTGGGAGATCCAATACGATTGTATGTCTCCTTCGACAACCAGCTTTTGGCCTCATCTTTTCTGTGGCAGTTTCTTGTATATTGGCCAAAACCTTTGTGGTGGTTCTAGCATTCATGGCCACCAAACCTGGTTCCAAATTGAGGAAATGGGTAGGAGGAAGAATGGTTAGTTTCATTCTACTGTCCTGCTCCCTTGTTCAAATATGTATTTGTGCTTTGTGGATGATAACCTCACCACCATATCCAGATTTTGATGTGCATTCAATACCTGAAGAACTTATCCTGGAGTGTAATGAAGACTCGGTCATGTTCTACTGTGTTTTGGGTTTTATGGGTTTTCTTGCTCTGATTAGTTTCTCTGCTGCTTTTCTAGCTAGGAATTTACCTGACAGTTTCAACGAAGCCAAATTCATCACCTTCAGCATGTTGGTCTTCTGCAGTGTTTGGCTGTGTTTTATTCCAACCTATCTAAGCACAAAGGGAAAATATACATTGGCTGTGGAGATCTTCTCCATGATCTCCTCTAGTGCTGGCTTATTAGTATGTATCTTTCTTCCCAAGTGTTTTATCATTGTGATGAGACCTGAACTGAACAATAAACATCAGCTCATGAAAAGAAAGTTTTAACAAATCTCTCTGTTTTCCTGACATCAAATATAATGTATGTTGGGAATTTTTTCACTTGTATGATGCCCTGTCCCTAGGATTTTGATAGTTTGAAACTCTTTTTCTTTCTTGAAGTCAGTTATAATTGGGGACCATCATAAATGTATAAATAAATAAATAGGACAAATTGATTTGTTGAGATATTTCAGTTATGTGATAGACAATTCTGATTAAATGTATAGATTAAATGTGAATTGTATATTTACCTTTATTGGTCATCTTAATTCATATCCAGACTAGAATGTGTAACAAGAATTAGGTATTAAACACAAATGAGCCTTTCATTTAAATAGGGAAGACCTATGAATCGGGATTTTAAAAATATTTTATTGTTTTTTTACAATAACAATCTCTAGTGCCTGGTGTACAATGTGTTGGCTTGGTTTATATATTTGAAAAAAAGACAATGATAATTTAAAAAACAGTCGAAAATAATTGATTTTGATAATTCCATAATTACTATATTCTTTGATCTTCCCTTCTTCCAATTGTATTCTCCTTCTTTAACCTTAAAAAGATACAATACTTAATATTTTCAATGTATAAATGATTAAATATAAACATTTTTTTCATTTTTGTTCAGATAATGATAAGTTATCATCAGCTTATATTATTCTTATAAAAATCATCTCATCTCATACATCCTATTTTCGTAGTTATTGTTTAAGCTTAATTTCCCCTTTATATTGAATCCATTCTTATCAATCATGATTTTCTCAATGTTAGTCATCTAAATATCCATTTTTTTCCATTTAAGTACACCGTCCCAATATTTTAATATTTCATGTTATAAAAGTACTATATTTCTTATCTATCTTATCGCATCTGCATATGACATCCTTTCTGATCAGCTTATATTTCACTTATATTTATAAAAATTACATCTTCCCAATATTTTTACATTTCATATATTTTAAAACATACTACTTAAATCTCTTATCCCTCTTGTTATATAGCCCCTTTATATTCAAAGGTCTCTATTCTTTTAACCATATTCAAACAAGTATTACTCATGTAATACTCCATTTGGTAGAGTGAGTCAAATCTCTTGAATTTGTCTCTAGCCTTCTTCTTTTGCTGAGCAGATTTCCAAGTTGATACATTCTGCTTACCTTGCAGCTTCTGTGTTTTTGTAAGTTTTGTTGGAATAAAAAAGATAAAAAAGTAAAATATATACTTTCTGTCTCTAAACTCTGATGATTCACCTGGGAATTCTATAGTCCATTCTGTTACGGTTGTTATGGCAAAGTCTTGTAGATTTTTTTTCTATTTGTATTAAATTGTTTGTAGCTTTGTTGATTTGATCATTTTCAATTTCTGATTCATCAATTTCTGAATTATTTATTGTTAATGTTCTGTGTTCTGATTCTCCACTAGGTGTCAGTAGTTGATTATTTTCCAGTTTTTTTCAGACAGAAAGTTATTATTGTTCTATATTTTTTATAATTTCATCAAAACCCTTTAGGGTATGGTCTTAACAGGTTTTTTTTTATTTTCTAGATTTATCCGAACTATAGTATTTTAAATTTAATTTCCATATATTTCTTTCTCCCTTAGTATTAATTTGCCACTTCCGTCCATGAGGGAGTGGAGGTGTAGTCCCCTCCTTTCACTTTTGGAGGTTTTCTTGCTTTGGGGTTCTTTCCCAAGGATTCAGCTAAAGGGTAGAAAAGCGAAGATCGATACGCTCACCAATTCCAAACATGCTGTTCACCAATGTTCTGGTTCATGCTTTTCGAGTTCGGCTGCAAGTAGCTTGGGCTAAACGCTTATGTACAGCTAGCCTTTCTTCTGTCGGTTCAGAGAGCTTCCCTCAGATCAAACAGAATGACTGCCATCATTTTGTGATCAATGGGGCACCCCCTCCTTCACGGTCACCTCTTCAGGGCAACTTAAGACTCATTTAACGTCCCCCTGGCAGGGTGAAACTGGCCTTGGGGAGCAGAGCTCTATTTTATAAACTATTAAACATTGGGGTTGGATATTGGACATTTCTCATGTTTTCAGAAATAGTGCTTCCAATTTCAGCATAGATTTATCTTAAAAGTAATCCTACATGTATATCTGTAGAGGTATTTATGTACTAGTATTATGCTTTGCATCTTCCAGGTTCTGAATTAAACAATAAAGATATAACACTAAAACTCATTCCATAAAGTGTATCGTACTGAAGAGTTGGAAGTACCATAAGATGAAGCAGACATTTCAACATCCCCAACATCCCCAGATTTTGATATGCAGCCAGTGTCTGAAGAACATATCCTGGAGTGTAATGAAGACTCAGTCATGTTCTGCTGTGTTTTGGGCTTTATGGGTTTTCTTGCTCTGCTTAGCTTCTCTGCTGCTTTTCTAGCTAGGAAGTTACCTGACAGTTTCAATGAAGCCAAATTCATCACCTTCAGCATTTTGGTCTTCTGCAGTGTTTGGCTGTGCTTTATTACAACCTATCTAAGCAGCTGGGCTCTTCCCAGTGGCAGTACAAGGTGTGGTGCAGTGGCAAAGAAGAAAGTCAGCTTACTTGTGATGCCAGTTGCCATGAGTGATTCTCTTTGGTAGTATGCACCATATGCTCAGCCTGGCTGTTGGAAGCTGGATGGAACATGTCAGATGTGGCATGCCAGATCAAGTTGGCTTGAAGAAAAGCCTGAAACTCAGAAGACGTGAATTGGGATCCGTTGTCGGAGACAAGGACGTCTGGAAGACCATGTGAGGCGAAGATTCCTCTGAGCACCTGGATGGTCCTAGCAGTAGTAGTAGAGGAGACAGGAAGAACCTCTAACCACTTGGAATGGCTGTCTATGAGGAGAAGAAAGAATTGCCCCTGAAAGGGCCCAGCATAGTCGATGTGTACCCTCGACCATGGAGTATGTGTCTCCTCCCACCTAAGTACAGGGCCCTGGGGCATTTCAGGCCTTGACTGTTGGCACACTTGGTACCCATGAACCTGGGTCTCAATCTCTTTATCGCACCCAGGCTACCAGAGATGGCTAAGTGCAAGCGCCTTCATCTGGATTATTTCTGGATGTCCCTCATGAAAAGAGAGCAAGACTCTAGTCCTCAATGAGGCTGGGATGACTACCCTGCTACCCCATAGTATACACCCCTTGAAAGTGGAAAGCTCGTGCTTTGTTTGCCAGAAACTCTGGAATTCTGCAACAGGACACGTGTCAGGCCATCCTGACAACACCCATGTCAGCACGCATGATCAGTGGCAGTATCTGCAGCCAGGTCCCTAGCATTGAGGGGAGATTCAGGCAATTCCTGAATGGAGAGAATGTGCAGAGCAGGAGCAGGATGTGCCTCTACCTGCTGTAGAGGTAATCTGCTGAGGCCATCTGCATTGCCCATTTCTTTACCTGGTTTGTGAAGCAGGGTGAAGTCATATGCTGACAGGAAAATTGACCATCTCAGCATCCGTGGAGATATTATGTGAGGGGTTTGTTTGTTATAAACAAGCCCAGCAGAGGCTTATGGTCTGTATAGACCGTGAAGTGGTGGCCATATACGAAATCATGGAATTTCTTTATGCCAGCCACTATTGCCAAGGCTTCTCTGTCAATCTCCGCATAATTATGCACTGCAGATGAGAGAGTCCTGGAATAGTAGGCCACAGGGACTTGTGTCCCATGAGCCTTGAGGTGGCTCAGCACAGCCCCAACCCCATAAAGGGATGCATCACAGGCTATGCATACAGGCAATTACTCATTGAAATGAGCTAACACGGCATTTGAGGCCAGCAAGGCCTTGACCTCTGAAAAACTCTTTTCAAGGACTTGTGTCCACTACCAAGGAGCCTGTTTATCCAACAGTTGTTGTAACAGCTCAGCCACTGTGGCCTTGTGAGGTAGAAATGTATGATAGAAGTTTAACAATCCCAGAAAAGCTTGAAGTTCACTTTTGGATTTGGGACTTGGGGCCTGCTGAATTGCTTTGAGCTTGGATTCAGCAGGATGGATGACTTCAGCATCAATACGGAACCCCAGAAATTCAGTGGCGGTAACTCCAATCTTATATTTGTCTTGCTTCAGCTTCAGCCCTGCTTGGCGGAAACGCAGTAAGACAGCCCTAAGCATTTCATCTAAGTTCCTAGATGAGGACGTCATCAAAGTAGGGACAGACCCCAGGAATACCATGGAGCATTCGCTCCATCACACTTTGGAATATTCCAGGGGCCACATTAACCCAAACTGCAGCCTTTTTACCTTAAAGGCTCCCCGGTGCATCACAATTGCTTGGGCCTTAGCTGTTGCCTCATCAACAGGTAGCTGTTGATAGGCGTGAGCCATATCAAGCTTTGCAAAGATTCCCCCCCCGAATGAGGCCAGAATGTGGCTCACTGGGTAGGCATGCTGCTGCAATGCCTTATTAAGTGTACATTTATAGTCCGCACAAATTCAGACTTCTCCATTGGCCTTCAATGGCATGACTATAAGGGTTTCCCATGGACTAGAGTCCACAGGTTCTAAGATGCCCTGCTGGAGCAGCTTGTCCAGCTCTGCATCTATTTTATTCTTTAGGGCAAAAGGCACCCTTCAGGGCTTGATCCTGATGGGTGTGATGGCTGGGTCTAAACGTAAAGCAATGGGAGTCCCCTTGTACTAGCCAAGCTCTGAACTGAACACATCAGCAAACTTCTTGCAAACTTCTGCAAGGCCTGACGTTTGCAGATTGTGAAGTCCAGTCCCTTGAATTCCAAGGGCCTTGAACCAATCGCGTCAAATAAGACTCATACGATCACCCCCAACTACCACATCTAGCAGCCCTTCAAAACTCCTACGCTGCACCTTGAGCATGGCCTCCTCCTTCACGCTGACTCTGGAATTCTGGAAGTCAGTAAGGATTAAATTTGAAGGCCTGAGTTAAACTTATAGGCCACTTCTGCTGCAAATCTTTTTAAAAGTATCTAAGGAAATGATTGATAGAACAGACCCTGTGTCCAACTGCATCGACAAGGGAACCCCTTGCAACTTCATGTCAATGTGAAGCTTCTTTTTACGTGGCCTGTGAACCCAGGTTTTGAAAATGGCCCTATGGGAGAGGCAGAAGCCCACCCTTTTTTGGCTGGGGACCTTGGTATCTTTCACAGGCAATTCTTCTCAAGATTGTTCCTTCTGGCGACCCAAACAGATGGAGGCACTATGGCCTTGCCTTCCACATGCCTGACAGATAGTGGAGCGGAACTGGCAGTCAGAGCGCTTGTGGCGTCCTCCACACCCGAAACACTGAGGGAATGAGGTTGTCTGTTGTCTATCTTCCTGAGGCCTTCTTTCTGCTTGCTGATGAATCTTGTCTACCTCCAACTCTGGATCCTCTTCTGGAATCTCCCGAGCAACCTCGTGATGGATGGTGCTAGGCGTTGGGGGGTTCTTGGCAAGCTGCATGGCCTTCACAGCTCCTCCCACTGCTTCTTCAGCTGCAATCTCTCTCAAAGCATCTTGAAATGAGACATCTTCTTTTGCAAAAAGTTTCTGTTGCAGCTCATGACTTCGTAGGCCGCAAACCAAGCAATCCTAGAACCTCTCTTCTAGATCCTTAAATGCACATGGCCTAGCTGTTTGTTTTAAGGCAGCGACAAAGTCCGCAGCAGACTCACCAGGCCTCTGATCCCTCTGCTCAAAGGCATGCCTCCATGGAATTATTGAGAGTTTGGGCTCGAAGTTCTCTCACAGCATCCTCTTTAAGTCAACATACACAATTGATTCCAGTAGTGCTAGGACTACATGATTCTCTGCAATATCAAAAGTCTCTTGCTCACAGACACACAGCAATGTAGCAGCTTTAAGGCCATCTTCTTGGATCTTGTTTACTCAAATGTAATTCTCTACTCGAGCCACGTAGGAACTCCAGCGCTCAGGGTGAGAAGTATCAAATTCCGATAGACAGCGTAGCTTTGACATTGTTACAGCCTGGAGCCTCTTCGATGCCTCTCGCTGCAAGGTATGAGAAGGGGTCACTTCCAGCGTTCTCATATTGGCAGGCAATCGCTTCCTCCAGACGCCAAACTTCCCAGCACTTCAGGCCTGGTAAGTCAGCCTAGCTTCTCCTGTTGTTCTTCTTACAGCCAATCTCACCTTCATCGCCAATGTTCTGTTTTTGAATCAGAGACATTGAAGCGAGGCAGGAGTAACAAACATAACTTCTTTATTGAGATGACAAACAGAACAGAACAGCAAACAAAATGGCGCTGGCTCTTTTATACTTCCCTTGCAGGGACAGCATTAGCCTATCAATGCAAGGCTAGTCTCCCACCTTCCACATGCTCACAAAGCTGGAGACAGCCTGTCTGGTCCCGGGTCTGCCCATGCCTTCTGCAGTCTCCTGAGCCTACTGAGTCATTCAGCAGGCCCAGGACATAACAATATAGACTATAAATGAAGAAGGAAGTAGTAATATAGGTGTAATATGGGATGCAATGAAAGCAGTGGTACGAGGTTTAGGGATAAAATATTCTTATAATATAAAAAACAAAAAGAGAAACATATAAAAAAGTTGGAGGAAGAAATTAAAGAACTAGAAAGTAAATACATAGAAAGTAGAGAGAATAGGTTTATGTTAGAATCAGTGAGATATATATATATATATATATATATATACACACACACACACACACACACACACACACACACACACACACATTCATTTTTAGATTGCTAACAAAGAATAAAGGGAGAACTGGGACAGCTATTTCGAATTTCTTAACTCTCTTCAGCCAGACTTACCCTTCTGAGATTCGAACCTCGGCTGTGTGCATGTTAGGCAGCTGAGTGATAGATAAATAAATTTAATTATATATATTAAAAAAGGTGCTGGAACTCACACATGCCACCTTGCCTACCCTACAAGGTTCCATCCAAAAAAGGTGTCGGAACTCTGTTCAGGGTGTTCTATGACAAAAAAAGTCCTGGTTAGAATTATCAGCTAAAAGAAAAGAGTTGCAAAATATTAAGTTAGAAGAGGTTCAAAGAAATCTAATTTATTTAAATAGGGAATTTTATGAATATAGTAATAAAAATTCTAGAATGTTGGCTAGAGCCACACAAGTTAAAAAGGCAAAAAGCCTGATTGGAGTAATAAAGAATGAAAAGGGAGAAAGATGTAAAATGATGAGAGAGAAATTGTTGACATTTCAGAAATTTTTTGAAAGAATTTAAACTGTAAAATTTGAGAATATGATAAAAAATAATGGAATCACAAATAGAAGAGGAGGAGATATTGGAATTTATTAATAAATTGAAAATAGGTAAAGCACCAGGGTTAGATGGACTAGGCACAGAATATTATAACATTTTTAGAGGATTATTGGTGCCAAAGATGAGGTTAATGTTCAATGAAATAATGGAAGGGGAAATTATTCCAAGTTCCTGGAAGCAATCTCTGATAGTATTGATAGCAAAACCAAATAAAGATCTTAAAAAACCAGGATCATATAGACCAGACATGTCAAACACAAGGCCGGGGGTTGGATGCAGCCCACAAAGTGGTTTCATGTGGTCCGCAAAGCCATCCTGGAAACAGTGAGGGAATGGCCCCCTCTGCCTTGGCCCTAACCCTGGCCATCTGGGAGCCAATGTACATAGCTATCTGTTGAGTCCGTCGCGAAATGGTAAGACAGGAGAAACAGTTGTAGTTCTCAGGAAATCTTTATTCTTCAGTTCAGCTTACATTGGAATATGGCGGCGGCGCCCAAAACTCTCGGCCTCCTTTTATAGACCTTTCCCAGGTCAATCTGCTACTTTTGGCGCGCCAGCACCCGCGCATGCGCACACGTACTGGTGACAGCCTGTCTGGTCCCGGGCAGCTTGCACCTGGCCGGGACCGCCTGCAATGCCCCGAGCCTGCTTGCAAGGCTCAGGACATAACACCCCTTTCCCCCGGGCTAAAACTACGACCAATGCCATAATAATACACAACCCACTCTTAGTACAATGCTCTGCTCCCCCAATGTTCGAAGTTCCCCCCGTTTCCATTGCCTTAGTGTTTCTACCCTTCTACTGGCTCTGTTTAGCCAATAGTGTTATGTAATCCTCTAAGTACTTAGAAGATTTCCTTGCCCTCTGTGACCTCCTAAGCTCTGGGTGTCTGACAGGTACCCCCTGACTGAGGGGTGATGTGTGTCTGTTCCCCTTGTTATGCCTTGGTGACTCCGAAGGACTGTGCTCCAATGCCTGGCCTGCTTGCTTGCCCACCGGGCTCGTCAGGCCAGGGCTTCTTCCAGTGTATGACCTGGTTGTCCCACCTAGCTGTAGGCTCTCTGGCCTTCTAAGTGACTGTCACTGTTGGGCGTTTCTGTAGAACCTCCTAGGTCCGTCCAAGACCTGTCAGGAGGCTGTCTATCCCCTGAATCCCATTCTGTGTCCGGGCTTGTGTGGGTTTCAGTACTTTCCCAAAACTCAGTTGTCCCCTGAGTGTAGTCAGAGGTCTTGTAGTTGGGATTTGGTTCCTCGACCACCTCCCTGTGTGTTTGCCCCCTACTAAGGACAGGGTTGAAGTCAGGCCAACTAGGAGGAGTGTGTGCCAGCTCTCTTGCAGGGAATGGATTGTTGGGATGCTCCCGGGTATTCTCTCTGACTGGAGTACTGAGTGACACGGGTGAAAAGTGATCATGCCCCCGGGGTGACTCCCTGGCTGGAGTAGGCATGAATGCCTGATAACTGGTTAAGCTCCTAGAATTCCTGTTTAGAGCACTCGCGGAATTTTGGCATGGGCTGTTTGTGGCCCCCTCATTGGTAAAGGGCAGCATTCCATGCCCCTCCCTTTGCCCAAAGGGCTTTCCCCTCCCCCCTTGGAAAAGACCCAGGAGTCTCAGCGGGAAGGTCCCGTCTAGGGCGAAGTTGGTCAATGTGCCGACGCAGGACACGACTGTTGTCCAGAGATACCTCGTAGGATAGAGGACCTGTGACCCTGGATATAGATGCGGGGACCCATGTATGACCAGGCCCATAATTACGAGTCCAAACCGGGGCACCCACAAGTAGTTGCCTAGGTGCCCTGGGGTGTGAGACAGAAGGAGGCAGTCTGTCCGGATGCAACCGGTCAAGCTTGGTAGTCAGTTTGCGCCCCCAATGAAGTTCAGCTGGGCTTCTCCCTGTAGAAGTGGACGATGTGGTGCGATAAGAAAGGAGGAAGTCAGCCAACCTGTGATGCCAGTCCCCGTAGGTGAGCCTCTTCAAGGCGTCCTTGGTGATGCGAACCATGCGTTCAGCCATACCGTTGGTGGATGGGTGGAAAGGTGCAGAAGTGGCATGACGAATCATGTTAGCCCGCAAGAAAGCTTGGAATTCGGAGGAAGTGAATTGAGGGCCGTTGTCAGACACAATGACGTCTGGGAGCCTGTGTGCAGCAAAAATCCCCCTCAGTACTTGAATAGTCTTTGCAGTGGTGGTGGAAGAGACAGGTACAACCTCAAGCCATTTTGAATGGCTGTCAATGAGGACCAAGAAGAATTGATCCTGAAAGGGCCCAGCGTAGTCAATGTGCACCCTAGACTGTGTTTCCTCCCATCTATGCACAGGAGCTTGGGGCATTTCAGGGCATGAACGTTGACAAAGGTGGCAAGCATGCACCTTAGCTTCTATGTCTTTGTCTACCCCTGGCCACCACAAGTGGCTGCGTGCAAGAGCCTTCATTCGAACAATGCCAGGATGACCCTCATGGAGGGAATCTAAGACCCTAGTCCTCATTGAGATGGGAATGACAACCCTGCTTCCCCAAAGCAGACAACCCTGAGAGGTGGACAACTCGTTCCTTTTAGACCAGAAACTCTGAAACTCAGGACTAGGACAGTGCTCAGGCCATCCAGACAAAACCCAAGAAAGGACACGTGAAAGTGTGTGATCTGTGCCTGATTCAGCGGCTACATCCCTGGCATTCAGGGGGGACTCGGGCAAGGCTTGAATGGAGAGAATATTGATGGCTGGCGCGGGGTCAGCCTCTATTACCGGCAGGGGTAATCTACTGAGGCCATCAGCATGGCCCATTTCCTTCCCAGGCTTGTGAAGTAGGGAAAAATCATATGCAGACAAAAAGATAGACCACCTGAGCATCCTGGGGGAGATGATTTGGGGAGTTTGTTTACGTGTGGTAAACAATCCCAGCAAAGGCTTATGGTCAGTGAAGACCGTGAATTGCCTACCATATAAAAAATCATGGAATTTTTTAATTCCAGCAACAACAGCTAAGGCCTCCCTGTCTATTTGAGCATAGTTGCGTTCAGCTGAAGACAATGTCCTCGAGTAATATGCAACAGGAACCTGAGTACAGCACCCACCCCATAAGGGGAAGCATCACAAGCGATGCACACAGGAAGGGACTCATTGAAGTGTGCAAGTACACTGTTAGAAGTGAGTAAGGCCTTGACCTCATTGAAACTAGCCTCATGTGTTTGTGACCACTGCCACACTGCCTGTTTATCTAATAGCCTGTGAAGAGGCTCAGCTACACTAGCCTTATGTGGAAGAAAGGAATTGTAGAAATTCAGAAGGCCCAGAAAAGCCTGCAGTTCGGCCTTAGACTTTGGCCTAGGGGCTTGCATAATGGCTTTTAGTTTGGATTCAGCAGGATGAATCCCAGCAGCATCAATTTTGAACCCCAGAAACTCAGTAGAAGGTACCCCAATTTTACATTTGTCCTTCTTGAGTTTGAGTCCCGTTTTCCTGAACCTTAACAGGACAGCCCTTAGCCTTTCAGCTAGAATGTGTGTGGAGTCTCCTGCAATTAAGACATCATCAAAATAGGGGCAAACCCCTGGTATACCCCGTAGTGTGTTTTCCATTACGCTTTGGAAAATCCCAGGAGCGACATTTACTCCAAATTGAAGTCTCTTTACCTTGAAAGCCCCTCTGTGGGTCACAATAGTCTGAGCTATAGCAGCGTCATCATCAACAGGCAGCTGTTGATATGCTTGAGCTAGGTCAAGCTTTGCAAAAACGCGCCCCCCCTTGAGGGAGGCCAGGATATGACTGACCACAGGAACAGGATAGGCATGTTGCTGCAATGCCTTATTTAGAGTGCATTTGTAATCAGCACAGATGCGAATGTCCCCATTTGCCTTAAGAGGCGTGACAATGGGGGTCTCCCATGGACTGGAGTCAACAGGTTCTAGAATTCCTTGTTGGATCAGTTTGTCCAACTCAGTGTCAATTTTACTCTTTAAAGCAAAAGGGACCCTTCTTGCTTTAATTCTAATGGGAGTGACCGTGGGGTCTAACTTTAATGACACAGGGGGTCCTTTGAATGTGCCCAGCTGGGGGCTGAAAATGTCTGCAAATTCTTTGCAGACTTCCTGTAGGTCGAGTGTTTGTAGGCTGTTGAGCCCTGTGACGTGTATCCCCAAGGCCTCAAACCACTCGAGTCCTATGAGACTCGTTCGTTCACCCTCTACTACTAGTAGGTCTAGTGGACCCTCAAAATCCTTATACTGTATGTTAAGGGTGGCCTCCCCCTTAACACACACTCTGGAGTTTTGAAAATCCGTTAGCACAATGTCAGAAGGCCTCAACTTGGCCTGGGTTCTGCTGCCGGAACAAATCTTCCTAAATGTGTGTATAGAAATGATCGAAAGTGGAGACCCCGTGTCCAGTTCCATAGTTAATGGAACCCCTTGTAGCTTCACCTTAAGTGACAGCTTTTTCTTAATGGGCTTGTGTGTGCCTGTCCTGTAGATGCTTCTTCGCGAAGCACAAAACCCCACCCTATTCTGGCTGGGGACCCTGGTACCTTTCAGGCGCAATTCTTCCTGAGGTTGTACCTTCAGATGGCCCAGGCACAAAGCTGCAACATGTCCTTGTTTTCCGCACACCCGGCAGATAGTGGAGCGGAACTTGCAGTCAGCTCTCTTGTGGCGACCTCCACAACCGATGCACTTGGGGAGAGCTGAAGAGCTTCCTCTTGGTTTTCCTTCCTTTGTGGGGTGGAGACGGTCCACTTCCTCGTCCGGATCCTCCTCGGAGTTTCTTTGGACTTCTTCCTGGTGCACGGATGCAGCATCTGGACTGTTTCTGATCGGCTGCATGTTCTTGATGGCGCCGCCCGCTGCTTCTTCTGCGGTGACCTCTCTCAAGGCATCTTGGAAGGACAAGTCCTCCTTGGCGAAAAGTCTCTGTTGCAACTCTCGATGCCTTAGCCCGCACACAAATCGGTCCCTCAGTCGTTCTTCGAGGTCCTTGAACTCACAATGTTTGGCGGCTTTCCTCAGTGCGGCGATGTACTCCTTGGCTGATTCTCCAGGTCGTTGATCTTCTGCTCGAAGGTGTGGCGCCACGCGATGACGGACATCTTAGGTTGGAAGTGCTCCTTCAGTAACGTCTTTAGATCTGCGTAGCTGACAGACTCTAAAGGAACAGGTGCTGCAAGGTTCTCAGCGATTTCGAATGCGTCTTGACCGCAAACGCACAGCAGGGTGGCAGCCTTCAAGCTCTCTTCCCTCACCTGGTTCACTTTGAGGTAGTTTTCCACCCTGGCTACGTAGGACTCCCACCTCTCTGGATGTGAGACGTCGAATTCCGAAAGCCTTCCAATCTTCGCCATTTCGTATCAGGAAGGGTCTATCAGCCAGCCTACCCCCGAATTCACACTGGATTGGCGAGTAGCTGCCGAGTCAACGCCGTTCCTGCTGCTCCGGACTCACTCGGGTAAGCTTACACCTTCTCTTTTCCGATGTAAGGCAATCCCATCCTCGTCACCAGTGTTGAGTCCGTCGCGAAATGGTAAGACACGAGAAACAGTTGTAGTTTTCAGGAAACCTTTATTCTTCACTTCAGCTTACATTGGAATATGGCGGCGGCGCCCAAAACTCTCGGCCTCCTTTTATAGGCCTTTCCCGGGTCAATCTGCTATTTTTGGCGCACCAGCACCAGCGCATGCGGACACGTACTGGCGACAGCCTGTCTGGTCCCAGGCAGCATGCACCTGCCCGGGACCGTCTGCAATGCCCCGAGCCTGCTTGCAAGGCTCAGGACATAACACTATCTATGCTGAAAAGCATTTAGTCTTAGCTCCATAAGCCCCCCGCCTGCATGAGGCTCCTCCAGTGGCCCAGACCTTGGCACTTGCCCTGGTCCCACCCCCTTCTGCCAGAGACCCTCAGATCTATCCCACTACTGTCCAGGCCCCCTTGACATGAATGATGTACAGCTGGCCACATCCATCCAGTAGGCCACTCCCACTCCATCCATGCCTACCCAGTAGGCCGCACCCACCCTGGCCACACCCACCCAGCCCACTGAGGGCAACTGCAATGCTGATGTGGCCCTCAATGAAACTGAGTTTGACACCCCGATATAGGCTTTGGAAAAAAAATTAGAAAGATGATAAGTCAACTATACTCAGAGAATAAGGCAAGTATAGTCATAAATGATGGTGTTACAGAGACAATAACCTGAAGCGAGGGAACGAGACAGTGTTGCCCCTTATCCCCAGTTCTATTTGTCTTATTGATGGAGGTTTTGGCTAATGCAATTAGGAAAGACTCATTGATTGAAGGAATTGGTGTATATAAGAAAACTAAAATAATTTTATTTGCAGATGATACATTACTAACGATTCAAAATCCCATAGCTACTATAGAGAGGGTATATTCACATTTGAATGAATTTGGTAAATATAGTGGATTGCAAATAAACTGGGAAAAATCAGAAGATATATAATCATAGTAATGAACAAATGGATGTATTGAAAGAAAAATATAAATGAAAAATAGTAGATAGTATCAAATATTTAGGTATTGACATCCTAAAAATATTCAAGAATTAAAGAAGATAAATTATGAGAAGTTAAATAAAGATATAAAAGATAAAATGGATAACTATAAAAAATAAAATTATCATGGTTCAGAATAATTGCAGCAATAAAAATGAAAGTTTTACCAAAAATTATTTTTTGGTTTGTTTTGGATGATCCCAATTAAGTTTTCGGATAAAGAATTAAAGGAAATACAGAGATTGCTGGAGGTGTATTGTAATGGAGGTAAGAGAGCAAGAATCAGTAAAGCATTATGGTATGAACCATTAAAAAAGAGTGGGCTGGGTCTTCCAAATGTTAGAAATTATTGTATAGCTAATCAATTAAGGGTGTTCCCAGATATTATAGTAGTAAATAGAGATTTATTATGGAGCGATATAGTATTGAACAAATTAAGGGAAATAGGCGATCCTATAGAAACCTATTGGTTTAAAAAGGATATTAAAAAATTGTTAAGAGAATTCAAAATCCCCTTTTAAAAAAATTGATAGAATTATGGAATAAATGGAGATATCAGTTAATGCCAGGAATTTCTCCTTTAACAGTAGAAATGGAGAAATTCCCTAAGATTGAACTGAAATATTGGATTAGTAAATTAAAAAAAAAACAAAAAACATCAGATATATAAATGGGAAGACTGGAAAAACAAGATTAAGAATATAATACAATTAAAGAATGTTTTATCAGATACTAAATTAAATTGGTTGAATTTAATACAATTTAAAAAATGGATAAAAATGGAAGAAAAATTCGAGATGAAAGATAGACAGTTAACAAAATTTGAAATATTATAAAAGAAAGTGAGGAAAATGAAAAATATATAGGTCAAGGAAGAATTGGGAAAATATACAGAATATTAACTGAACTAGAAGATCAGGCAAAAGGTTTAAAATTAATCTGGGAAATCGATTTAGGAGAAATAAACGATAAAGATTGGAAAAATATTTGGAACAGAAGAGTATATAAGAATATGTCAGTTAGAGTTAAGGAAAATGGATATAAAATGATATGGAGGTGGTACCTAACACCTCATAAATTAAACCAAATAGATGTTAAGTTTACAAATATTTGCTGCAGGTACAAGAAAGAGATTGGAACATATAAATAACACAAAAGATATAGGACATGATGTTTAGGGAAATTAGAGAACTTTTGAAGGTAAATTTATATATGTCACTGAGGATTGCATTACTTTTACTGGTGGAAAAATTATATAAGTGAAGCAAAAAAGGAATTGATTGTAAATTTGATAATAGCAGCTAGATTAGTGATGGTTAAACATTGGAGGCAGAATTGGGTTATTCAAAGAAATGAGTGTTATAATGAAATATGGAATATGACAATAAATGATAAATTAACAACTGAAATTAAATTTAAAAAGGGATGATTAAAGTAAATAATTATAATGAAATATGGGATGAATTTATAAAAACAGTCTTGGTGGAAGGTAAAGGGAATAAACCTGCTCAAGAGTATGTGTTGTTTTGGAGGGGATAACGGCACAATTGAAATATATTGTATATTGTTAGTTGTTATATGAGAAGAAATATAGGTAATAAAAATGGACTCCAGGGGTGTGGATGCACTGTAGTATTTGTATTTTTATATAGTTTTTATTTAGATTTATATGTGTGATATTTGTATTATTTGTATTTTAATAAAATAAAATTTAAAAATTTATTTAAAAAAATAAGAGCAGAATAGCACCATGAGTAATTGTAACTGAATATATGGTGAGGATATTTGGTCCAGCAAAACATTCTCCAGTTGCAGTTGCAGACATTGAACTAAGATTCAAATTTCAAATATTCACAATGAGACTACTTCCCCAAAAATGTATTTACTGATATCTCAAGAGTGACATCTTGGTTGATATTTCCTAATAAATAGAAATAGTTGCATAATATTTCTTATTTCTTATAAGAATAAGAATACCCAAAGACTGAAATGATTGTATTTGTTTTCAGAGGCTCATGTAGACTTTTGGAATTGCATATGTTTATCTTTCTCTAGTTGACCTATGGCTCTGCCCCTGTCATGGATAAAGAGACTCAAGCAGTTTTCTTCCAACAAATGTTTCCGAATGAATCCCACCAACGCAAGGGCCTCCTGCAGTTATTGCTCTATTTTAGTTGGCTCTGGATTGGAATTCTTGTAGTAAAGGATGAGAAAGGAGAGAAATTTCTCCAGGAGGTGCTCTTAACATTTTCCGAGTATGGCATCTGCATTGAATTCATAGAAGAGTTCCCAAATGTAGCTTTTTACAGTGATTTTACTAATACCATTGATGAAGGATTACATATATACCATGTTCTCATGAACAGCACAACCAATGTGATAATCTTATATGGTGAAATTCAGTCCTTATCAGTTCTGAGAACTTTCCTCCAGTTTTCAGAAGTGGAGGATATACCAAAGAAGAATAAGATCTGGCTTATAACAGCTCAGACAGATTACACTTCAATTGCCGTTCATAAATCTTGGGATATCCATTTTCTACATGGTGCTTTATCCTTTGCAGTTCATACAAAGGAGGTCCAAGACTTCCAGGAATTTCTTCAAAATCTAAATCCAAGCAACAATCAGAATGATTGGGAACAGGCATTCAGTTGTTTCTTCTCAAACTCAAAATGGAGGAGTCTGACAAAAAATGTACCGGACAGGAGAAGCTTGACACTCTTCCCACATCTGTGTTTGAAACACGCATGAGTGGCCAGAGTTACAATATTTACAATGCAGTCTATGCTGTGGCACATGCTTTGCAATCTCTCTCTCTGTCCAAATCTAGAGAAACAACAGTGGTGAAAGAAAGAAGGAAACATTTTCACAATCAAGTCTGGTGGAAGGTAAGTTTGTAAGCAGAGTAGTGCAGAAACCACCATATTTGTAGCTGCAACCTGTGTCCATAAACTCTAGCAAACAATATTATCCAGGGATATTGACCTCTAAAAACCCAGACATTAGATGTGAGAATGGATTAACTAATTAAAATATTCATATGCGGATATTAAAATTGCAAATAGCATTCTGGAAAATTTCTTAGAATATGCTTCTCTCCATGGAATTAACTGTCTCTCAAGCCCAAACCAAGAATGGCATATGGTAATTCCTCTAAGCTGATTTCTTCTTGTTTTACATCTATAGATAAAATCTTGCCAATCTGAGCTCTCTGCTATCTATATCTACAATTTACGCTGTGAATTATTAAGAAGGGGCTATCTTCCTCCTCTTTGTCTCAGACATAATATCCAACCTGAATTGGATATTTTACTTTTCTGAAATGCAATCCCTCCCTCCTGGGACTTATTACATTCCATCACTGTTCCATAAATTGTCTATAAATAAAATGGAAGGAGGTATTTTACTCCCTCGACATGATATGCTGAAGCTGGGTTTGTTTGTTTTTTGTTATATATGCTTTATTTGAAATGTTTGCATACAGTCAAAGTTCATTGATTATTGAAAGTACAATCATGCCCTTATCTTCCCATACAATTCAGGTGTGGAAGAGGAAGGACTGATATATTGTGACTCTTACTCAAACAAGATTCAGCATGCTGAAATGTTCCCTTTCTATGAGGCATAGGGTTCTGACCTCTTCATAGACCATTTAAGAGCCACTTCCATTTCTACACCCAGTTGTTCACAACAAAACATGCATAGTTTTAGAGCAAATGGATGCAGAAGAATGAAGGCAGCCTTATATGTTTTTCAGAACACAATTCTAAAAGAAACCAGAAAAGGAGTGAAGGTGTTTTTAATATTTCAGGTGGTTAATAAAAGAGGGCCAAGGTGGGATGTTATTTTGAGCTTACTTTTTCTGAGACATATGTTCTCCCATGGGATGAAACAATCATAGATTTCAAATAATGAACAATTGAGCCATCAAATTCAGCATTAATGTAGGATTTTAAATTCCAGCAACTCCTGCAGATGTTGAATCTGCTTCTACTCTAATGCATACAATAAATGAAATGTCATCTTCCATTATATCGTAAATTTTACAGACAACCCTTGCTTAGTGATGGCAATTGGGATCTGAATTTCTATTGTTAAGTAATGCAGTTATAAAGTGCATTTGACTATGTGGTTTAGCAACAACAGTTCTGGCAGACCCCATCTTGTTTCCCCATTGACTTTGCTTGTGGAAGGCCAGCAAGATACTGTAGATTGCAAATCATAATCAAGTAACTGTGGGATGCCATGACAGTCAGAAATCCAGGTCAGTTGCTGAGTTCCAGGATTGTGATCATATGAGCACATTCATAAAGAAACATTCATATATATGCTTTGAGTATATGAATTATTTCTCTCTCCCTTTGTCCTGTTCTCTCTTTTTCTGTCTCTGAATGTCTCTTTGTTTCAGGTTCATTTTTTTCTGAGATGTGTCAGATTCAATAATAGTGTTGGTGAAAAGATCTCCTTTGATAAAAATGGAGAATTCATTGGTGGATATGATATTATCAACTGGATCACATTCCCAAACCAGTCCTTTCTTAGAGTCAAAGTTGGAGTGATAGATCCCACAGCTCCAGCAGATAAGTTCTTCAATATTTCTGTCAATTCCATCACATGGCCAGTAGGCTTTAATCAGGTTAGCTTTTAGAATCTAAGTTATACTGCCTTCATTTAGTGATAAAAGTCTCAGAGCACCATTTCTGACTACTCTAGGTACAAACATCCCAGGGAAGGAAAACATTATCTGTAAGAATGTTTACTTTTCTACTAGTTTCGATACCATCAACCATGGTATCCTTCTGCGTCGTCTCAAAGAGATGGGGGTGGGAGGCACTGTATTGCGGTGGTTCTCCTCCTACCTCTCTGACAGGTCGCAGTCGGTGTTGGCGGGTGGACAGAGATCGACCCCTAGGCGCCTCAATTATGGGGTGCCTCAGGGCTCGGTCCTGTCCCCCCTCCTCTTTTTTTTTTATTGAAATTTTTCAAAAATTTTACAAATAAACATCCCCCCCTCCCAAACCACCCCACCCTCCCCCCCCCGACTTCCCAGAACTGAATATAGGATTATTTAACAAATTTTAAAAAATAACGTTTACAATTTATAAGATAATTAATAAAAATAATAAAGGTCATAATAATAATATATATAATAATATATATAATAATAATATGCATAACATAAGCTTTAAAATGAATAATATATACTAAAAAAGAAAGAAAGAAAAAAAAGGGAAAAGAAAAGAGAGAGAAAAAAAAAGAAAAAAGTAGACGAAAAATAGAACATATATATAAAAAATATATATATATATATAAGTAATAATACGTAAAAAAAAAAGGAAGAAAGAAAAAAGGAAAAAACAATCATTACAAGTTATAAAAAAGCTAAATGGTATTTTTCCATATCCAAATTATATTGTATGAAATTTATCCATTTTTCCCATACTGCAAAGAATTTCTCTTGAGATTGCTCCTTTAAAAAAGCCGAAATCTTTGCCATTTCTGCCAGATACGAAACTTTGTGAAACCACTCTTGCAAAGTAGGCAAGGATTCCTTCTTCCAATATTGCCCTATTAACAGCCTAGCGGCTGTAATCAAATTTAACATCAATATAACCTCCTTAGCATCACAATCAGTAACAATACCTAGTAAAAATAATTGCGGAGTAAATTTTACCCTCCGTTTAAAAATTCTTTGGATATTCCACCATATCTTAATCCAAAAAGCTTTTATATGCTTACACGTCCACCAAGTATGATAATAAGTAGCATCCAAATGTCCACATCTCCAGCATTTCGGCTGCAGATTAGGGTACATAATGGACATTTTCTTTGGATCAAGGTGCCATCTATAAAACATCTTATAAAAATTCTCTCTTAAATTTTGCGCTTGTGTGAATTTAACATTTCTTATCCAAATAAGTTCCCAGGTATCCATTGAAATCGTTTCACCAATATTCTGTGCCCATTTAATCATACAATCTTTAACTAATTCAGGTTCTGAGTCCAATTCCACTAAAACCCCATAAACTCTCTTAATATGGGTTGGCCTTTGATCTCTTACTTGTTTTAAAAGAGCTTCATCTTCTCTAAGCCAGCCCATTTTACAATCCATCTTCCATCTGTCCACTATTTGTCTGTATTGGAACCATGAATAAGTTAAATTTTCATGCGTTAATTCTTCCAAAGATTTTAACTGCCAATCTTGGCCATCCCATCTAAGTAACTGTGCATAAGAGACCATATCCATATTAACCCCTTTCCTTATGCCTTCTATGGCATGCCGAGGTATAGCCCATAATGGTATTTTGAAGTCACTTTTATAATACTTTCTCCACACTCTAAGCAAAGAGATTCTTATAATATGAGACTTAAAAACCCAATCCACTTTTTTATTAAATATTAAATAGGCATGCCATCCAAAAAGTAAGTCCCAACCTTCCAAATGAAGTATTTCTATATTTGTTAAATTCACCCAGTCGCTGATCAATGTTAATACTACAGCATCATAATACAATTTCATATTTGGTACCTTGAGTCCTCCTCTCTCACGAAAATCTTGCATTATTTTAAGTTTCACCCTTGGTTTTTTCCCTGCCCAAACAAATTTATTAATACCTTTTTGCCATTCATCTAAATTACGTTCATTCTTTAAAATAGGTAACATTTGAAACAAAAAAATAAACTTTGGCAGGACATTCATTTTGATAACTGCAATTCTACCCATAAGGGATAACTGTAGATTGTTCCAGTTTTTTAAATCCTTCTGTACCTCCATCCACAGCTTTTCATAATTATTTTTATACAGTTTTGCATTAGAAGCAGATAATGTGACCCCCAAATATTTTACCTTATCAACAATTTCAAAATCTGTTAAGTTAACTAAAACCTGTTTATCACCATTAGTCATATTTTTAGCTAATATTTTGGTCTTATTATTATTAATTTTAAAACCAGAAACACATCCATATTGTTGAATCAATTGTAATAATTTTACCACCGAACAGGTAGGTTGAGACAGAGTAACAACCAAGTCATCTGCAAAGGCTCTTAATTTATATTCTTTTTTATTAATTTCTATTCCTTTTATTTCTTGAGACTCCCGAATTTTAATCAACAAAATTTCCAATGTTAAAACAAACAATAACGGAGATAACGGGCATCCCTGTCTTGTTCCTTTTTCTATTACAAAAGCCTCTGACAAACCCCCATTTACAATAAGTTGAGCAGTCTGTTTTTGATATATATTAGATAATACTTGTAATATATTTTGTCCAAAATTCATCTCCTTAATTAAACATAACATAAACTGCCAATTCACTTGGTCAAAGGCTTTTTCAGCATCCAAAAATATCAGGCCTGCAGAGACTTGGTTATTCTTTTCTAGATACTCTAATAAGTTAATAATTTGTCTAACATTATTTTTCATATACCTTCCAGTTATAAAACCCGATTGATCCTTATGTATAAACTGCTGCAAGATCCCCATAAACCTATTAGCTAAAATTTTTGCAAAGATTTTATAATCCACGTTTAAAAGAGATATAGGCCTGTAATTTTTAGGCAATGTAAGATCTTGATTATCTTTTGGAATCAATGATATAAATGCATTACGCCAAGATGGAGGGATCTCTAAACCCTGTAATAAATTATTAAACAATTCACACAATGGTTGAATCATCTCTTCTACTAAAGTTTTGTAATAGATAGATGTCAACCCATCCGTACCCGGCGCTTTGCCCAATTTCAATTGTTTAATAGCTGTAACAATTTCTTCTTTAGTAATTAAGCCATTAATCTCTTTTTCCTGATCTTCTGTTAATTTAGGAAAGTTAACTTTACCTAAATAATTGTTTATATCTGTAGTTTGAATATTGGCACTCTTATATAATTTTTGATAGTATTCTAAAAAGGATTTCTTAATCAATTCTTTCTGATAAACCAATTTACCATTATAATTTATTTTATCTATATTCCTCTGTTTCTGTTTCTTTCTTAACTGATAAGCCAGCCATCTCCCTGGTTTATTAGCATTACAAAATATATTTTGTTTCATAAATAATAAATTGGTTGCAGTTTGATCAGCCATCAACATGTTAAATTGTGTTTTTAACAATTTTAAAGCTCCTTTCACCTTTTCATCTAAAGGATTTGAAATTAAAAGTTTCTCTTTTAATTTAATCTCCTCTTCTAAATCTTTACGTTTCTGAGTCTGTTTCTGTCTATGCAAGTTATTCATTTTTATCAAGATACCACGCATAAAAGCTTTACTTGCATCCCACACCATTGACATTGATGTTCCCTTATTCATATTTAAAGCAAAATATTCCTTTAAACATTCCTTTAATTTATGAACATTTTTTTCTTGTTTGAATAAATTCTCATTCACCCTCCAGGATCTCCTGTCTTCTTTCTCAGCAAACAGTTCCATCCATACTGGACTATGGTCAGACAATGTCCTAGGAAAAATTTTTACATTCTTCACCCTGTTGTATAAGTCTGTTGTAATCAAAAAGAAATCAATTCTTGAAAGAGATTGGTGTCTATCTGAGAAGAAGGTAAAGTCCCTTTCTTCTTGATTACGTTCACGCCAATAGTCCCTCAATTCCCAATCTTCTTTCATGTCAAAAAAGGCTTTAGGTAGTTTAGCCTGTTTAAAAAAGGTAGAAGAGCCTTTTTTGTCCTTTTGTATGTCTAAGACACCATTCCAGTCTCCCATTAAAATCACAGATCTATAGTCCAACAAAGTTATTTTCTGATGTAGCAACCTATAGAATTGCTCCTGTTGCTGGTTTGGTGCATACAACCCCACAATAAGAATTTTCTTGCCATATAAACCAAGTTCAAGCATAACATATCTTCCATGAGGATCTGATTCTAACAGGGTAGCAGATAAGTTCTGTTTAACATAAATTACCACACCCCCTTTTTTCCCAGGGGCGGGAGATACAAAATGAGATCCCAAACGAGGATTGTTTAAGTATTTTTGGTCTTTAGATGTAATATGAGTTTCTTGCAAACAAATAACATCATTGTTATGTTGTTTCAAATAATGGTAGATTTTTTTTCTCTTTTGAGGAATATTTAATCCATTAACATTCCAGGTCAGGAGCTTTGCCATCTCCCTTGGCCTTAAGCCTGGAGAAGATCCCCTCAAATTCTGCTACTGAAGAATATGTTGCAGAGCTTTTGGGTCTTGCTCCTCCCACCGGCACTGAAACAATTTGCTGAGTAGATTCTTTGATTTCTTTTTCTTTTTTCTGTTGTTCTTTTTCTTTACGTTTGTGTGCTGCACGGGTCATTCTCTGTTCTTTAACCTCTGCTTGAGACATCCATACCACCTGTCCAGCAGTCATCGCACCTGTATCTTCAGATTTCTGTTCCATCTCTTTATCACTCAGGACTTTGTGCATCATGGGCAAAGGTGAGCCTGCACCCAGGACCGTTTTATAAAATTCCTTAGCTTTAGCAACTGTATTAAGTCTATAACGTGTCCCCGCATGGCTCAAAACAATGCCCATCGGAATCTCCCATCTAAATGGCATTTGTCTTGCTTTAAGTTCATTTGCTAGAAAAGCAAAATCTTTTCTGGTTCTTAAAATTTTAGGTGGAATTTCCTTTAAAATAATAATATCTTGAGCAGCAATCTGGAATCTTTTATTATAAAAAGTTTGCAGAATCTGATTTCGCAAGGACTTCTTAGCAAAATATATCACCACATCTCTAGGCAGATTCCTCTGTTTTGCAATCCAAGAATTAACTCTATAAATTCTTTCCACTTCCCCACGTAACTCATCTTTGTCTATATTCAAAATAACAGCCAAGTCATTAATCACCATTTCCATCAGATCTTGAGTTTTATCTTCTTTCAGGCCCCTTATTCTCAAAGCATATTCCATCTGTCTATACTGGAACATAAGAATATCATCTTGTGAAGTTTCCACTTTTTTCTCCATATCTTGGAATTTATAGTCCAAAAGTTCTACTGTTTCTTCAATTTCCTCCACTCTAGAGTCCAGCTTCACAACCACTGAGGCCACTCCAGATAAAGCTAGAAGTATATCATCCCTCAATATAGTATTATTCTGTTCTAAAAGCTCCCCCCTCCTCTTTAACATCTACATGAAACCGCTGGGCGAGATCATTCAGCGACATGGGGTGAGTTATCATCTGTATGCGGATGATACCCAATTGTATATCTCCACCCTGTGTCCTTTCAGTGAAGCAGTCGATGTGATGTGCCAGTGCCTGGAAGATATGAGGGTCTGGATGGGGGTGAACAGGCTTAGACTCAACCCTGACAACACCGAGTGGCTCTGGGTCTTGCCCCCCAAGGGTCATCCTGATGGTCCATCATTAGCCCTGGGGGGGAGTAAATTTACCCCCCTCAGTGCAGGCATGCAACTTGGGTGTCCTCCTGGACTCACAGCTAAATTTGAAACAACATCTATCGGCTGTGGCCAGAGGGACCTTTGCTCAGGTTCATCTGGTGCACCAGTTGCGGCCTTATTTGGACCGGGAGGCTCTACTCACGGTCACTCATGCCCTTGTCACCTCAAGTCTGGATTACTGTAATGCGCCCTACATGAGGCTACCCTTGAAGAGCGTTTGGAGGCTGCAGTTGGTTCAGAATGCAGCCGCGAGAGCGATTGTGGGTGCACCAAGGTGTCACCTATCCTCCGTGAGCTGCACTGGCTTCCTGTGGGTCTCCAGACGCAATTCAAGGTGTTGGTTATCACCTTTAAAGCCCTTCATGGCTTAGGACCAGGTTACTTACAGGACCGCATACTGCCACATAGTTCCCAGAGACTGGTGAGGTCCCACAGACCCCCTTCAGGTCCCGTTAGCCAGACAATGTCGGCTAGCAGGCCCTCGGGGAAGGCCCTTTTCTGTGGTGGCTCCGACCTGGTGGAATCAACTTCCCCTCAAGATTTGAACTACTCCCACCTTACCGGCCTTTAAGAAAGCCATTAAAACTCTCCTCTTCCGGCAGGCCTGGGGTTGATGTCCCCGGGGGGGGGGCGGGATACGACTGGACACGCTGTATGAATGCACTTATTTTATTGTTTTATTGTTATATTTATTGTTTTAATTTTGTACGCCGCCCTGAGTCCCTAGGGATTGGGCGGCATATAAATTTTATTAATAAATAAATAAATAAATAAATAAATAAGTTTGTACTTTTTACTTTGGCCCTTTGTTAATTCTGGGTAATAGTTTTCATGGTTTTCAAGTAAAAGTTGCAAACCAGTGTACTCGATTTCATCAGTTTAGTGACTTGAGTAATTGAGAAATCATCTTTAACTACCCAGCACCAAAATTACCTTTGGAGAGAGATGATGATGGTTATACAAGGCCATAGATGTCAATAATTGTAGATATTTAATTAATTATTATTTCAGACAAAATGCATCTCAAAATTATGTCATCATACTACTTCTGCTTATCAATCTATTTTTATTCTGTTGATTCTGCATGACCAGTATCTCTCCAAGCACTTCTTTCCCCCTCTGTATCATAAAATATTCCTCTTCATTCATTGATAGGCATTACCTTTATCTTTGTGTAATGATCCTTGTGAGACAGGCTACAGCAAGGCCAAGAAAGAAGGGGCATCCTTTTGCTGCTATGATTGCCACCTATGTCCAGAAGGGAAAATATCAAAGGAGAAGGGTACGAAATTTTCAAATATAATGGGACTAAGCCAAGATGGCACAACACTATAATTCTCTATATCAATTCACCTGCATTCTTTTTCAGATATACATGACTGCTCTCCATGTCCAGAAGATCAATATCCAAATCCTGACAAAAATATGTGCCTTCCAAAGTGGATCACCTTTTTGTCCTATGAGGAACCCTTGGGGATCAGTCTGACTGCTCTTTCTCTTTGCTTTTCTTTAATGACAACTTTGGTAATAACAATTTTTGTGGAGCTTCCGGTGGGAGGCGACGGCGATGGCGGCTAGCTTTTAGCCGTCCAGCTGGGGAAGTGTCAGAGCCGCGGAGCGCAGCGCGCATCAGCTGGCCCGCGGCTCGGAAATCCCTTCCCGGGCAAAGGGAAGGGATAGAGAACGCAAGAGTAGAGGTAGAACCCCTGAACCCCCTCTGGATTTATTTCTAGAGGGGGTGAAAGGAGTGTTCCCTCGGAGCTCTTGCTGATCTCCGCCTCCCAGCTGTTTTTGCTTCCTTGGAAGCAAAAGAAACCGCCGCTTCTATCTCCGTGTTTACAGCATTTTGGTGAGTAATTTTTAAACGGACGGAGCAGTTTAAAGGACTTTTTCTTATATTTTAGGTGTTTATTTTTTTATCTTTTGATTTTTACTATTTTTCCTCCTTTTCTTTGTTATACTAGTGAAAGGACTTAAGATGGCGTTTTGAAAGTGTCGGAGTTTTTTTTTCCTTTCTCTTTTGTTTTACTTTCCCTTTTTAAGGATTGTTTTTTGCTTTTGCTTTTGCTTTTGGCTTAGAATTTTTTTCTTGAATTGTTTGTTCTTTTATTACTTATTCTTGGGATTTATTCTGGACTTTTAATGATTATAGTTTGTCTCTTTTTAAAAATTCTTTTTTTCTTTTTTTCCTCCTCCCTTTTTGGCTGGAGGGGAAAGGGAAGTGACAATTGTGCTTTTTAAAATGGCTTCAAAGAGGCAGCAGCCTTCCTCAGTACCCAAGGTTATTTCTTCTCCTATAACTTCCACTGCACAGCTACAACAACAATCTAAACATGCACCACCGGCTCAGCCACCACCCTCCCCTCCTCTACCTGGACTTTCAGTGCAAGAGGTTAGAGGCATAATGGGAGAGATTGTAGTTCAAATGAGAGAGGAAATGACTCAATTTGTTTCACAGATTAAATCAGAAATTAAATCTGATCTCAAAGAAGAGATAACGGGGATAAAGTCTAAATTGCAAGAAAATAATAATGAATTACGACAAGATATACTGGCAGCTGTTTCAGGTTTGGCTACTGTGGTGGTTAAGCTCGATGCAAGGCTTGAGGAAGTGGAAGACAAAGTTGACTCTTTAGATGACAAAATTCAAGACGTGGAAAGGAAGGTGGACTCCTCACAAGAAGATATTTTGATGTTTCAATACAGACAAATGGAGTATGCTCTGAGGATTAGAGGCCTCAAGGAAGATATGAATCAAGATTTGATGGAGGTGGTTCTTAGTGATCTGGCGCTGGCTTTGGATATGGATAAAGGAGAATTACAGAGAGAAGTAGAAAAAATTTATAGACTCAACTCCTGGATTGCTAAGCAGAAGAATTTGCCCAGAGATGTGGTGATTTACTTTACAAAGAAGTCCCTGCGGAATGAGATTATACAAGCTTTTTACAACAAAAGATTTCAGATTGCCGCCCAAGATGTCATCATTCTAAAGGAAATCCCATCTAAAATTTTAAGAAGTAGGAAAGACTTTGCTTTTTTAACCAATGAGCTTAAAGCTAGATCGATGCCATTCAGATGGGAAATTCCGATGGGTATCGTTTTGAGCCATGCTGGGACACGTTACAGATTGAACACAGTTGACAAAGCTAGAGATTTCTATACTTCGGTCCTGAGTGCAGGCTCAACTTCATCTGGTCGGAAATCTTTGAGTGCTAAGGAACCTGAGCAGCAATCTGAGGCACTAGATTTGGTTTCCGCAGGGATGATAGAAGTGGCAAAGCAACGCCAAATGGAGGCTAAAGAGCAGAGGATGACTCGTGCAGCTTATAAGCGTAAAGAGAAAGAGCAACGTAAAAAAGAGCCCAAAGAGAATTCTCCTGGAAGTGCATCACCGCCGGTGGGAGGAGCAAGACCCAAGAGTTATGCAACACACGCAGCTCTGTCAGAGTTTGATGGTGTCTTCTCCAGGCTGCGTGCCAAGGGAGATGGCAAAGTTTTTGACCTGGAATGTTAATGGATTGAATTCTCCTCAGAAACGGAAAAAAATCTTTTATTATTTGAAACAACATACCAATGATGTTATTTGTTTACAGGAAACTCATATTCTACTTAAAGATCAGAAATATTTAGTTAATGCTCGTTTGGGATCTCATTTTATATCTCCTGCACCTGGGAAGAAAGGGGGAGTTGTTATATATGTCAAACAAAACCTGCCAGCTTGTCTGGTAGAATCAGATCCCCAGGGGAGATATGTGATGATTGAACTTGGTATTTATGGTAAGAAAGTACTTATAGTTGGACTTTATGCTCCAAATCAACAACAGGAACAATTTTATAAACAGTTACACCAAAAAATAACTTTGCTTGATTATAGATCGGTGGTATTAATGGGTGATTGGAATGGTGTCTTAGATACACAAAGGGATAAGAAAGGTTCCTCTCCTTTTCTTAAACAAGCAAGGCTACCTAAAGCCTTTTTTGATATGAAAGAAGACTGGGAATTAAGGGACTATTGGCGGGAACGTAATCAAGAGGAGAGAGACTTTACTTTTTTTTCTGACAGACACCAATCTTTTTCAAGAATTGACTTTTTCTTGATTACCACGGATTTGTATAATAAAGTAAAGAATGTAAAGATTTTTCCTAGATCACTGACGGATCATAGTCCAGTTTGGATGGAGTTGATTCAAGAGAAAGAGGAAAGAAGATCCTGGAGAGTTAATGAAAATTTGTTTAGACAAGAGAAGAATGTTCAAAAACTAAAGGAGTGTTTAAAGGACTATTTTGCTTTGAATATGTATAAGGGGACTTCAATGTCAATGGTATGGGATGCAGGTAAAGCATTTATGCGCGGTGTTTTGATAAAAATGAATAATTTTTATAAGCGAAATCAGACTCAGAAACGTAGAGAACTTGAAGATGAAATTAAACTAAAAGAAAGGGCTTTGATTCTAAATCCTTCTGATGAAAGTACTAAAGAATCTGTAAAGTTATTAAGGTCACAATTTAATATGTTGATAGCAGATCAAGCTGCAACCAATTTATTATTTATGAAACAAAATACATTTTGTAATGCTAATAAGCCGGGGAGATGGTTGGCTTATCAATTAAGAAAGAAACAGAGACAGAGAATAATAGAGAAAATAAATTATAAGGGTAAACTAGTTTCTCAGAAGGAATTAATTAAAAAATCTTTTTTGGATTATTATCAAAACCTATACAAATCTACTAATGTACAACTGTTAGATATAAATAAATATTTAGCTGAGGCAAGTTTTCCTAAACTGACTGAGGATCAGAAATATGAAATTAATGGTTTAATTACTAAGGAGGAAATCGCCTCAGCAATTCAACAATTGAAATTAGGGAAAGCACCGGGTACGGATGGGTTAACAGCTGTTTATTATAAAGCTTTAATGGAGGAGATGATTCAACCATTAAATGATCTTTTTAATGGTATCTTACAGGGTTTAGAGATTCCTCCTTCATGGCGTAGTGCTTTTATATCATTGATTCCAAAGGAGGATCAAGATCTTACTTTACCAAAAAACTATAGGCCTATATCTCTTTTAAACGTGGATTATAAGATATTTGTAAAAATTTTGGTAAATAGGCTTATGAGGGTGGTGCATCATCTTGTGCATAAAGATCAATCAGGGTTTATAACAGGAAGGTATATGAAAAACAATGTTAGACAAATTATTAATTATTAGAATACTTAGATAAGAACAACCAAGTTCCTGCAGGGCTCATATTTTTAGATGCTGAAAAAGCATTTGACCAACTGAATTGGCATTTTATGCTAAGAGTAATGGAAGAAATGAATTTTGGTGAAAACATATTACAAGCCCTTAAGGTAATATATCAAAAACAAACAGCACAACTTATTGTTAATGGAGGTTTGTCGGAGGTTTTCACAATAGAGAAAGGTACTAGACAGGGGTGTCCTTTATCGCCATTGTTGTTTGTTTTAACATTGGAAATATTATTGATTAAAATTCGAGAGTCTCAGGAAATTAAAGGAATATATGTTAACAAAAAAGAATATAAGTTGAGAGCTTTTGCGGATGACTTGGTTGTTACTTTGTCGCAACCTGATTATTCTGTAGTAAACTTATTACAGTTGATTCACCATTATGGTTTGGTCTCGGGTTTTAAGATTAATGTAAATAAGACTAAAATTTTACCTAAAAATTTGTCGAGTCAGGAGAAGCAGATTTTGGTTAACTCGACGGGTTTTGAGATTGTTAATAAGGTAAAATATTTGGGGGTGATGCTGTCTGTTTCTAATGCAAAACTATTTAAAAATAATTATGAAAGGTTGTGGGTCGGGGTACAGAAAGACTTGAAGAATTGGGAAAAGCTGCAATTATCCCTCATGGGAAGAATTGCAGTGATAAAAATGAATATTCTACCCAAGTTTCTTTTTTTGTTTCAAATGTTACCAATTTTGAAAAATGAGATTAATTTAAATGAGTGGCAGAAGGGTCTCAATAAATTTATTTGGGCAGGGAAAAAACCAAGGGTTAAGTTCAAAATTATGCAAGACTTCCGTGAGAGGGGCGGACTCAAGGTACCAAATTTGAAATTATATTATGATGCGGTGGTTTTAACATTAATTAGTGACTGGGTAAATTTGACAAATTCTGAGATACTTTATCTAGAGGGATGGGATTTACTTTATGGGTGGCATGCCTATTTAATATTTAATAAAAAAATAGATTGGGCTTTTAAATCTCATATTTTAAGAATTTCTTTACTTAGGATTTGGAGAAAATATTATAAAAGTGATTTTAAAGTACCATTATGGGCTATACCTTGGCATGCGATAGAAGGAATAAAAAGAGGGGTTAAAATGGATATGGTGTCTTATAGACAGTTACTTAAATGGGATGGACAAAACTGGCAATTAAAATCACGGGAAGAATTAGCACAAGAAAATTTTACTTATTCTTGGTTCCAATATAGGCAACTACTAGATAGATGGAAGATGGATTGTAAGGTGGGTTTTCTTAGAGAAGATGAAAATCTTATTAAGCAACTGAGGGATCAAAGACAAACCCACATTAAGAGAATTTATGGGGTTTTAGTTGAATTGGACTCAGAAACGGAACTAATTAAAGATTGTATGATTAGATGGGCGCAGAACTTTGGTGAGCCAGTTTCATTGGACACCTGGGAAACTATTTGGGTGAGAAATGTCAAATTTACTCAAGCACAGAATCTAAGGGAGAATTTTTATAAAATGTTTTATAGATGGCACCTTGATCCACAAAAAATGTCTTACATGTACCCTGACGTGCAACCTAAATGTTGGAGATGTGGTTATAAGGAGGCTTCCTATTATCATATTTGGTGGTCATGTAGAGAGATAAAAGCATTTTGGATCAAAATATGGTGGAATATCCAGAGAATTTTTAGAAGGAGGGTAAAATTTACTCCGCAATTATTTTTGTTAGGTATTGTTACAGATTGTGATACAAAGGAGGTTGTATTGATGTTAAACTTGATCACAGCCGCGAGGCTGTTAATTGGACAATATTGGAAGAAGGAATCTTTGCCTACATTGCAGGAATGGTTTTTTAAAGTAGCTTATCTGGCAGAAATGGCAAAGATTTCGGCTTTCTTAAAGCAACAAACGCAAGAGAAGTTTTTTGCTATCTGGGACAAATGGATAAAATTTATACAATTTAGATTGGGTATACAAAAATATTATATAGCTTTTTCATAAGTTTTATTTTTATATATATTATAGATATCTTTTTTATATATATAAATATAAAGTTTTTAATTTAATTTTTATTTTTATTTTTATTTTTTTTTTATTATTATTATTTCTTAAGCCTATATTCTGCTCTGGGAAGCTCAGGGGGGGGGAAGGGAGGGTTTTTGGGAGGGGTGTGGGGTGGGGGGTTTTTTTTATATGTATTGTTTAATTTTTTTTTCTTTTGTATATGTTGTTTTTTGTTCTGTATTGTTCTTGTTTTTTTTTGTAAAATTTATAAAAATTTTAAAAAAAAAAAAAAAAAAAAAAAAAAAAAACAATTTTTGTGAAACACAAAGACACTCCCATTGTCAAAGCCAATAATCGTAATCTCACCTACAGTCTCTTATTTTCCCTCCTTCTCTCTTTCCTTTGTGTCTTTCTATTTATTGGAAGACCTGATAAGATTGTGTGTCTCCTTCGACAACCAGCTTTTGGCCTCATCTTTTCTGTGGCAGTTTCTTGTATATTGGCCAAAACCTTTGTTGTGGTTCTAGCATTCATGGTCATCAAACCTGGTTCCAAATTGAGGAAATGGGTGGGGGGAAGAATGGTCAGTTTCATTCTTCTTTCCTGCTCCCTTGTACAAGTATGTTTTTGTGCTGTGTGGCTGATAATGTCCCCACCATATCCAGATTTTGATGCACATTACATGTCTGAAGAAGTCATCATGGAATGCAATGAAGACTCAGTCATGTTCTGCTGTTTATTGAGCTTTATGGGTTTTCTTGCTCTGCTTAGCTTCTCTGCTGCTTTTCTAGCTAGGAATTTACCTTTATTCCAACCTATCTAATCACAAAGGGAAAATATACATTGGCTGTGGAGATGTTCTCCATGATCTCCTCCAGTGCTGGCTTATTGGTGTGTATTTTTTTTCCCTAAGTGTTTTATCATATTGATCAGACCCGAACTGAACAATAAACAACAGCTCACGAAAAGAAAGTTTTAGGAAAGATAGTCTTTGTATGTCCAGGTTAGAGATCTTCCTCACTTGCCCTTTGAAGCCAGAGACAAATGTACAGTTAGATTGGCCTGCTGTGTTGCAAAGCCGACCTTGTCCCTGAGACTTGGGTAATTCAAAACTTTTTTTTTTTTTACTTCTGGAAGACAATTAAACATGGGAAACATAAAACCATGTAAAGAAAGAAACAAATAAATGATAACACAATATTATTTTTCGTGATATTTCAGTATGTGATAGACATCTCTGACTCAATATATAGATTAAATTTGAATTATATTTTTTTATTTACTGGTCATCCAAATTTATATGCACACTTGAACTTGCTGTGGGACAAAAGATACATAATATCAAAGAAATGGTGAAACATAATTATTGAAGAAAGGGTGCAAAAAGAGGGACAAAATGAAATGTGAATGACAAAAATTAAAATATTTTTAAAATTATTTTAAATAATTAAATTAAATTATTGAATTGTCCTTCAGCGAACTGACTGCAGTGACTTGACTATAGTGAATTGGAAACATTTAAAATAGGATGCCTAGGTTTATTTTATGTGAACTTATATGTTACTTCAGTCTCCAGGTAATGTTGAAATGGAGATCAAATCTCCATTTATAACAAATCACATCTAAACAACTATCATTAAGAAAGGGGAAGCACATATTTCCCATGATTAGTTTTGTCATTTGATATTTCTGGTGCCAGAATGTAGCAATTTCCTTCTGCATATAAGCTATTCTTAAAATCTGTTGTTTGATAGTGGGCCCTCTCACATATAAGAATACAGAAATAAGAATTATTTCACACATTCCATAAAATGTGTTGTACTGAAGGATTGCAAGTGCCATAACATGAAACAGACCTTTCTTAATGTATTTTTTTAAATAAATGTTTTACAGAATAATTTTTCAGAATTATCAGTGTATTCTGGCATTAGCATTTACTATAAAATAGATTAATGAAAACTCTCAGATCCTACCCAACATCATGCTGGGCTTCCACATTTTTAACAGCAATTTTAGTCCAAGCTGGACTTACTTTGCCTCAATGGTTCTGCCTTTCACTCAGGGAAAATTCATCCCTAACTACAAGTTTGGGGTCCCAAATATCTTGGCTGCAGTCATTGGGGCACCTGACATTTTTCTTCACATGGCAACTGTGCTCTGCATCTATAAAATTCCTCAGGTAAGAAGACACACACTATCATTCTGCCATCCCCCCATAGGTATCTATATGTTTCTCTCTGTGAAAAGGAAAAACTTTTCTGATTCCTGCATATTATTTTTTGTTTGATAGGATCAGTAGAGCTGCCTGAGTAATGAGTAAGTTTGAATAGACAGTGGGGATACGTGACATAGGAAAACATATCTCAATTCTAGAAATTGATCCAAGGTTCAAATTTGATATATCCACAATGAGATTACTTCTAGGAAATCGTATTTACTGATACCTGAAGAGTGACATCTTGGTGATATTCCTAAGAATCCTTTTAGATTCCTAGATATTATTTTTGCTTGGTGAGATTAGCATAACAGCATGATTAATCATAACTCTGAACAGATGATGGGGCTATTTGATACAGCAAAATATATCCAAATTTCTGACACTGAACTAAGATTCAAATATTCAAAAGGAGACTACTTCGACAAAAGTGTATTTACCGATGCCTCAAGAGTGACATCTTGGTTGATATTTCCTAATAAATACAACCAGTTGCGTAATGTTTCATAATATAACATCAAAGATACCCCAAAATGAACATAGACCTTAATCTCACACAGACCTTTGCAACTGCATATGTTTATCTTTCTGTAATTGATATATGGCTTTGCTCCAGTCATGGATAAAGAGACTCATGCAGTTTTCTTCCAACAAATTTTTCTGAATGAATCCCACCAACGTAAGGGCCTCCTGCAGATATTGCTTTATTTTAGATGGATCTGGATTGGAATTCTTGTAGTAAAGGATGAAAAAGGAGAGAAATTCCTTCAGGAGATGTCCCCACATTTTCTGATCATGGCATTTGCATTGAATTCATAGCAGAATTCCCAAAATAATCTTTTTACAGTGATTTTACTGATACCATAGATGAACTGGCAGTTAAAAGGAAGAAACAGCTACGATCAAACATTGCTCCTAGAAGCACGAAGCCAAAACACCAGCCTGAAGATGACAAATAAGACTTCGTTGAAACGTCACCAAGACACTTCCAATTTGATGGTATATATATATCACCGAAGATCTTTCTTCATTGGGGAGCAGCTCCTTTGGGTGCATCACTTTGGCATGTAAGGTTTGATTTTGGTGGGTTCTCTCCTCGATCCTTGCCCTATCAGTGTTACAAATGGGTATTCACATGCCTGAACAGTGTTTTAATGGAGCCAACTTTATGCAACATGGGATGGTTGCTCCTATAATGTAAGATTTTGTCCATGTGCATCGACATTTGGTGGACGGCTGTGTGGAGGGTGCCGTCCAGCTGACGGCTAACTAGGACATCCAAAAATGCAAGTGTGCTGTTGGCCTCTTCCTCCACTGTGAAGAAGATATCCGGATAAACCAAATTTAATTATCTCATGAACTAGTGCTGTCTTACTTTTTAATGACAGCAAAAGTGTCGTCCACATATCTTATCAAAATCTAGGGTGATATGCAGCCTTCACTTCAGCCTCAAGTTGTTGCAGGACCGTCTCCACAATGATCCCTGAAATCGGGGATCCCATCAGCATGCCCCCCCCTCTCTCTCTATCTATCTATCTATATATATACATAAACATATACATATACATATACATACAATAAACCACTGACTCCGGGATAGAAGAAACTTTTTAATAACTACAACTTAGCTTTCGTCAATCCTCTGTTGACATGATCAGAGTTGGAAATTGGTGGTTAGAGAAAAATGCTTATATAGCTAGATGGCTTTTTAACTGTGAAGCCATGAAGCACGTGGGCATTCCATCTGCTTTTATTGGCTGATGCTCACTTCAATCATCATGTTGGTCTGAAAACATCAGCCTGAAGATGACGAATGAGACTTCATTGAAACGTCGCCAAGACACTTCCAATTTGACGCGGGAGAAAACCCAAATAACCAAAGACCTGCATACAAACACCCGCAAAAACCTCTGAAAACATATATATATATATATATATATATATATATATATATGTCCCATTCATCATCTTCAGGCTGGTGTTTTCAGCTTCGTTCTTCAAGGAGCAATGTGTGGTCTTAGCTGTTTCTTCCTTTTAACTGCCAGTGGGGGTATGAACTGATTGGGTGGGAGCTTAGCTGTGTTCTGATTGGGTGGACGTGTGTTCTGATTTGTTAGGGGCTTGGTTGTGCTCTGATTGGCTGGGGGGTTGTCTGTGCTTTGATTGGCTGGGGGAGTGTTATGTTTGGGTGGGGGCTTTGTTGTGCTCAGGTTAGTCTGAGTTGCAACCTCTCATTGCAAACTTTTACATGGAACACTTTGAAACCCAAGCTCTAGAAAAATCGGATCACAAACCCAAACTCTGGCTCAGATACATAGATGACACCTTCATAATCTGGCCACATGGGAAAGAAAAACTGGACAACTTCCTCACAAACCTCAACAGCCTACACCCCAAAATACAGTTCACCATGGAAACAGAAGCTAATAACCAACTTCCCTTCCTGGATGTCTTAGTCTACAAGAAATCCAATGGCTCCCTAGGACACATCATGTACCAGAAGAAAACACACACAAACCGCTATCTGCATGCTCTCTCACACCACCACCCAGCACAGAACAACTCCGTAGCCAAGACACTCATCTCCAGAACAAAATACTTAGCTGATGAACAACACCTAAAAAATGAACTACACACTCTCACCAATATACTAACATCCAATGGATTCCAAAGAAATAAGATTACAAACCTAATCCAAAAAGAAACCCCCACTAAAATCCAAAACAGAGAACAAGAAAATGGCAAAGCCCTCCTCCCATACATAAAAGGCACCACAGACAAAATCTGCAAGATCCTCCATAAACACAACATCAAAACAGCATTCTGCACAAACAGAAAAATATCCACCATCCTAAGAAACCCCAAAGATAAAATTGAGTTAGAAAATCAAGGAGTATATGAAATCCCATGCACTGCTTGTCCCAACACATACATCGGACAAACCAACAGAAGAGTAAGTGCACGCATTGAAGAACATAAGAACTCAGTCAAAAAAGAGGAACCAACATCTTCCCTGGTCCAACACCTTAAAGCTACAGGACATGAAATTGATTTTAAAAATACCAGAACTATCACCAAAACTGAATATTTTAATAACAGAATAATCAGAGAAGTCATCGAGATAGAAAAACGCTCACACAGCATGAAAAAACGAGATGATACCTCCCGCCTACCAGCCATTTGAAAAATGACACCAGACTCACACTCACAAAAACCACACAGGATGTCACCACCACACATCCATGCAAAAAGCAAACCCAAAGCCACACCAATGATGAGGCATGACCACAAACCAGAAGCCAGACCACAGCTGCATCATTAGCCACTTTAAACCCCTCCAATCCATACATGAAGCAAACTGACACCTATCATGAAGATGAGGCACGACCATGAACGCGAAACCAAAAAATAGCAAGGCAGCCCACAATCTTAACCCCCCCGAAACTCAGACTAACCTGAGCACAACAAAGCCCCCACCCGAACAGAACACTCCCCCAGCCAATCAGAGTACAGCCAACCCCCCAGCCAATCAGAGCACAGCCAAGCCCCTAACCAATCAGAACACACCTCCACCCAATCAGAACACAGCCAAGCTCCCACCCAATCAGTTCATACCCCCACTGGCAGTTAAAAGGAAGAAACAGCTAAGACCACACATTGCTCCTCGAAGCACGAAGCTGAAAACACCAGCCTGAAGATGAAGAATGGGACTTCGTTGAAACATCGCCAAGACACTTCCAATTTTATGCGGGAGAAAACCCAAATACCAAAGACCTACATACAAACACCCACGAAAACCTCAGAAAAACAAACCTCAGAAAACATATATATACTCCATGACTACGGGGAGGAAATCCACCGTCTGACCCTCCCCTATATCTGCAATGTCTCGGAGGCTACTGCGAGAATTTTGGCGCCGTATAACATAAAGGTAGCACATAGACCCAACCAAATGCTATGGGCCGCCATCATGCGCCCCAAGGACCCACTCCCCAGCATGGAAAGATCGGCAGCCATATATAGGATCGATTGTATGGACTGCCCATGTAACTATGTTGGGGAGACTTCAAAACAAGTGAAGACTAGGGTCCATGAGCATAGACTAGCAATGAAAAGGGGTAAGCAGCACTCCCAGATATGGGTTCACATGGCAGAATTGGGCCATCGCTTTAATTTTAATGAGGTATGCGTCTTGGCAAGTGACAGTACAAAGGGAGGCTGCCTTCTTAAAGAAGCATGGCTTTCCAATAGTAACTCCATTAATCGACACATTGACCTCTGCTCTGCACACTTGACATTAAGATCATGGAGTGTGGCCAGTTACCCATCCTGTTACCGACGGCCCAACGGCAGACCTAGTGGAAAAACCAAGGAGAACATGCCAACCCCCGACTAGTCGTGGACAACCCAGAAGATGAAGAACAACGTCTGAGAATCCCCACCACCCCCACAATGTTGACGCGCTCCCAAAACACCAGGAGGGCGATAGAAACTAAAACCCAGAATCCCCATACTACGAACACCAGGGACTTTACAATTGATATGGCAGAAAGCAATATAGACGGAGATGGGGGGGGGATTGTTAAAATCAACACCTCATCTACGGCTCGAGAGGAATAGGACGATCGATCTGAAGAAGATGGGATGACCCCTCCATTCTATAATGCTGACCGAGTTGGGTATGTATGGGGTGTGGGATAACTCTAGGAGCAACTACGAGTCGATGGACACTCTGGAGAGTGGAGAGAAGAGCGAACCCGGATGGAGGAATGCGCGAGAGGGCGAAGCTTGCGGGATCAGCCTACCGCGCCTCACTTCAACATCATCCATCGACTCCAAAGATCCTTGTCACAAGCGCGCAAGAATGAGAGGCAACAGAGCGAGGAGGGGGATGGAAGAGGAATGCTGTGACGTTCGGAAAGATCGTAACCCCACCTCCCCCCAGACCAAGACCTCTGTTTATAATGTGGGGAAAAAGAGCGCAGGAGACGAAGGAAAGGGGGGGAGCATGTTAACTGGGTTTGGCCGCATCTACGAGACTGGCTGCATAGACAAACAACTTATTGAATCATCCCAGCTTACTACTACACCCCAGTTAACCCAGAGTGGTACATGTGACCATCTTGACAGCAGTTTGGCACAAGGGGGAGGTACTAGGGATGAAAGGGAAAACATTCAGAGAGAGAATAGTCGTGCAGATGTGGATTGGGAGAAGGAGAAGGAGAAATGCAAACCACTAGATAAACCCGAGGGAGAGAACAGAGACAATCAGAGAGACAAGGAGGTTGCTCCATCTACTTTAGAGCTCAAAGAAAAGAAGGCAAATGAGGACACATGCGAAAAAAAGGGGTGCAGGAAGAAACGAGTCACCGGAGCACAATCCAACCAATTAGGTCCGATGACGAGATTGAGGAGCTGGGCGCAGACTTTGGCTTGCTTATAAGAGACTCTCTCACTCCCTGGCTTTTTAAGCCCTGAGGATGCCGGCAGGTGACGGCGAAAGCTTGGCATTTTTAAATTAAATTAAACTTTTATAGTTTTATCACCCTGGTGCTCACCTTATTTTATATATATATATATATATATATATATATATATATATATATATATATATATATATATATATAATCCAAATTTCTTTTTCTGACAAAGAATTAAAGAATTAAATTGGGAGACTAAGATGGCCATCTTCTCCAATTTAATTCTTTAATTCTTTGTCAGAAAAAGAAATTTGGATTTGTAATGTTTCGCACTTGCGACTTGAGCCTGCTTAACGCCCCTAGTTGGGGGCTGCAAGGCAAAAGAGATTGTAAAAAAAAGTAAAACTACAGTATAGCAGTTAAAAAATGTCAAGGTGTAATCAATTAGACATCTGTCTGAAAAACTTCCTGTATATATATATATATATATATATATATACACTCTCACCAATGTACTAACATCCAATGGATTCCATAGAAATAAGATTACAAACCTAATCCAAAAAGAAACCCCCACTAAAATCCAAGACAAAGAACAAGAAAACGGCAAAGCCCTCCTCCCATACATAAAAGGCACCACAGACAGAATCAGTAAGATCCTCCATAAACACAACATCAAAACAGCATTCTGCACAAACAGAAAAATATCCACCATCCTTAGAAACCCCAAAGATAAAATTGAATTAGAAAATCAAGGAGTATACGAAATCCCATGCACCACTTGTCCCACCACATACATCGGACAAACCAACAGAAGAATAAGTGCACGCATTGAAGAACATAAGAACTCAGTCAAAAAAGAGGAACCAACATCTTCCCTGGTCCAACACCTTAAAGCCACAGGACATGAAATTGACTTTAAAAATACCAGAACCATTGCCAAAAGTGAACATTTTAATAACAGAATAATCAGAGAAGCCATCGAGATAGAAAAACGCCCACACAGCATGAACAAGCGAGATGATACCTCCCGCCTACCAGCCATTTGGAAACCTGCCCTTATTGACAAACGACTCCCTAACCCCAAAATCTTAAACCCCTCTGCAACTCAGACTAACCTGAGCACAACCAAACAGAACACTCCCCCAGCCAATCAGAGCACAGCCAAGCCCCTAACCATTCAGAACACACCTCCACCCAATCAGAACACAGCCAAGCTCCCATCCAATCAGTTCATACCCTCACTGGCAGTTAAAAGGAAGAAACAGCTAAAACCACACATTGCTGCTCAAAGCAAGAAGCTAAAAACACCAGCCTGAAGATGACGAATGTGACTTCGTCGAAACGTTGCCAAGACACTTCCAATTTTACGCGGGAGAAAACCCGAACAACCAAAGACCTATATATATATATATATATATATATATATATATATATATATATATATATATATATATATCGATAGATAAAAAGGCGATCACCAGGTAGTAAAACAACAAAGTTTTAATAAATAACCAACCTTTCAATAGCTCAAAATCTGCCATCATCGTCAGGGTGTAAACCAGTCAATGGGGAAACTTGCTTATAAATGCAGCTGCGCCTGCACTCGGCTCATAGATCTCATGATGGGCCCCCGCCGGCCGATCCTTGCCTCACTTACAAAATCAGATCATTCATCCTTACATCCTTTACTTACATTTGTGTCACAACCCACCTCCCCATTCCCTTGTGTCCTCAAATCGGGAGGGAGGGAACATTCTGTATTTCCCCAGTTTGGAGTATCCTTCCCATTAATGGATCGATTTTCCTTCCTATATTTCTTCCTCTGTGGACTTGCAGTTCACAGAGGAAGAAGAACATCAGGGCAAGCTGGCATTTCTTGATGTCCTAATTCACCGCCAGCCAGATGGGATCCTGACTACCGGGGTCTATCGCAAGCCCACACACACTGATAGGATTTTTCATTACAACAGAAACCACCCGGTGGCCCACAAAGTCAGCTGTATTAGAACGCTCTTTAGGAGAGCAGACTCCCATTGCAATACAGCCAAGGCCAAAACAGAAGAAAGACATAATGGGTATCCTGCAGACATAATGGAGGGTCGTATCTTTCTCATATCTGCAGACATAATGGGTACCCTTTAAAATTCATTAAATGCCATAGCACTCTATCCAGACCACCCCAAAATTTACCAACTGGGGTGTTACCATCTGTATTACCCTCCCTTACATCAGCAACATCTCGGAGGCTACAGCCAGGCTATTGGCACCCTATGGTGTAAGGGTTGCACATAGACCCAACCAGATGTTGCGTTCCTGTATTATGAGACCCAAAGACCCACTCCCCACTATTGAAAAGTCTGGAGTCATCTACACAATTAATTGTGGTGATTGCCCCAGTAATTACATGGGAGAGACTTCAAAGAGGGTCAGAACAAGAATTCAGGAACACAAGCTGGCAATAAGAAGAGGTGATACTCCCACATGATGGAGTTTGGCACAAGTTTAATTTCGATGATGTGAGGGTAATTGCTAGCAACACTTCTAAAAGTGGCAGGTTGGTCAAAGAGGCTTGGTTTTCGGATAATAGATCTATCAATAGACATGTGGATTGGCATCCAGCGCATCTGGCCATGAGGGCATGGGAGACACGTACTCGATCAGTGTGGAGAAAACACCCGAATAATAGAAGTCTCGAGTATCCATCAGAAGGGACTGATAGTGAAGAAAAGAATAATCCACAACCCAGAGTCCTCTTGACTAACAACCCACACATACACCCATCACAAATTAGAAAGCTCATCGATGTTAGTAGCCCACCCCCCAATGCTTTGGATGTCTCCTTATGTCATGCTTAGTACCTGGAATCACGGACAACATGTATCCCAATTGATACGGAGCACACTTGCCACCCCAGCAACTGTACCAACCCCCGCATCCCAGACGATGCCCCTGTTATAACTCATCTGGGAATGTATGCGAACCTAGAAGGGATGACGACTGCGGCCAGTAAAGTGGTACCTTTAAGATCTCCGCCACGTCACCATGCTGACCAGGGCTATCTGAATAGAGTCGTGCTCCTGAAGAACGCACAGAAGACGACTACTTACAGCCGCTCCATCGCAGGGGTAGTCACGTGCTCCCAAAGAGTGGCACAACAAATACAAGGGGGTGAGGGAGAGGCAGTCAGATTGGGAGTTGCGCCAGACCATACAGGCTCTATGCTAATACAGACACCCTGGAAAACACCTATTGTAATGGAACAACGTGGATCCCGGATTCAATTGTGTGATACATTGGGAACCGTGGAGGGAAACAAGAGGATGGATGAGGTTTATTACAGGGATTGTGGAAATGCTGGAAGGATGATAGAAATTAATGTGTTGGAACATGAGAACCAATGTAGGATCCCCGGGGCGAAATATTGTGATAACAAAAGTATGCCGAAAGAGTGGAGGAAAGAAGCATCTTGAAGAGTATAGGAAGGAAAATCGATCCACTAATGGGAAGGATACTCCAACCTAGAGAAATATAGAATGTCCCCCCCCCCCGATTTGAGGACACAAGGGAAAGGGGAGGTGGGTTGTGACACAAATGTAAGTAAAGGATGTAAGGATGAATCATCTGATTTTGTAAATGAGGCAAGGATCGGCCGGTGGGGGCCATCATGAGATCTATGAGCCGAGTGCAGGCACGGCTGCATTTATAAGCAAGTTTCCCCATTGACTGGTTTACACCCTGACAATGATGGCAGATTTGGAGCCATCGAAAGCTTGGTTATTTATTAAAACTTTGTTGTTTTACTTCCTGGTGATCATCTTTTTATCTATCAAAATGTATGTACCCAGGAATCATTCCTCGATTTTTAGTGTTATTTTTAATATTTATGGAAGAGCAGTGTTGCTCGCAGCCAGAAGGTGGGAGAAGCTTGCTTGCCGCATTTCGGATAACTACTGAAAAATAGCCTTTCTACACAACTGTATTAGAGAAGACCTCGCCCCCAGGTCGTTAAGAAGGAAGCCCATTGTTAACTCTTTGGATTGTTGACGTGTTGTTTGCCAGTTCCAACATGGAACTATGCGGGCACTTATTAATGACCTAACAGATGTAACAGTGATTTAACCCAATGTGTTCAGAACTATCAAGAGCAATGCTGTGCCGAACTCATGAACCAACACTTTTTGATGTTAAACCAACATATCCGTTTGGTCTTTGATAACACAAACCGACATACTACAGATAGACTCTGAAATAGAACTGAGAGGCTACGTGAATTAAAAAAGGATGCCATCCCCCTGGATAAACTGGTGTATAATCTCTCCAGTAAGGTACTCACCCACTCCCAACTTTCCCTGCTACAACGGGATGTGGTTATAATTTAATGGATGCTCGCGCCCTGGATTTTATGGCGGCGCTAGAGCCCGCAGTATATCGCATTGGAATGGAGGAAGTTGGAGACTCCATTAGGCATTGGGTGATGAGTCTACTTATAAACCATAAACATCACCAAACTCTATCTAGGGATGAATTGGAGGCTCTTGCCCAATTCAAGGAGGATGATGCCACCCTCGTATTGCCAGCTGACAAAGGGAGGGCTACGGTTGTCATGGATAGAGCCCATTATATCAGCAAGGCATTAGGGTTACTCAGTGATACAACAGCCTACAGGATCATAAGTGGGGACCCCATGGTGACTCTTAAAAATCGAGTTAATAAGGTATTTAATGCCCTGAAACGTAGCCAAAGACTGGATGACAAAACCCTTATGAAGATACGTCCTAGTGATATGGCGGTAGCTAGATTTTATGGGTTATCACAAGGAAGGGGTTCCCCTCCACCCTATTGTATCATTTAGGGGCACCCCTACATCAGGGTTGGCCAAATGGCTGAGCTGTCGCATCAGCCATTTGGTCACAGACAGCCAGACTACTGTAAAATCTGCGGAGGAATTCCTGAATAGGATTAAGACCTTGAGGATAAAGGATGATGAGGTGATGGCGTTGTTTGACGTCATCTCCCTCTTCACCTCTGCACAGGGGTTCTGGCACCTTTTTTGGATGGATCCTTGTAGGGTAGGCAAGGCGGTTGTATAATATTAACATAATATTTGGTAAATAGCATGTTGTCTGGGTTTATATTTACAAACAATCAATAACAATTCGTTTCTATAATTTTCTAATTCATATAGTAGCTTTCTTTGATTTTCTCTTCTTTCAATAATATTCTCTTTTATCAACCTTAAATTAGTATATTTCTTAGTATTTTAATAAATAGCGATAGAATATAAACAGTTTTCTAGTATTTCTACAAATAACAATTACATCAATATGAAGCTTCTTTTCTAATTAATCATCTTAATCACCTTGTCATAGATCCTGTTTTTAAAGTTCTTATTTAAATTTGTTTTCCCCACAATGTTCAAAAACATTTTTACCTGTTAAGATTTTCTTAGAGTTAATTATACTTAATTACATCCTAACAATTTTACATTTCTCATATCTTAAAACAAAAACAAAAAGAAAAGAAAAAAGAAGGAAATAATATACTACTTGAAAAACATGTTCCTCTTAAGTTAAAGTACATTTATGTCCAATTTTTCAAAATTCTTTTTAACCACATTCAAACAAATATTTAATTTTTAAGTATTCCATCTAACAGATCCACAGCTAATCTTTTAGAACTATTCAAGACATTCTTATTAATTGAAATTTTCTCAAAATCCATTACACTTAAGTATCTAAAACATTTCCCTCATATAAATCATGCCAACATTTTTATATTTCTCATATCATATAAAAAAGGTACTATGTTACTTGAGGAGCCTATCCCTCTTAAACTAAATTTCATTTATATACAAAATTTTATTTCTTTAACCATATTCAAACAAGCATGTAATCTGTAAATATTCCATCTGATAAGTCCCATCATCTAATTTCTAATTCTAACTTTAGCTCTTTTTTTGCCAAACATCTTTCCTAATTAATATGATCTGCTGGACCAAAAGATCTTCCCATAGTTTTGTAGATATTGTTGTAAATATAAGAGATGAGTCAAGTAAGGTGTTTTTGTGGGAATGTTTCACCCCTTCGTATTCCTTGAAAACCTTTTTCTTTCTCTCTCTCTCAGTTTTCTCTTACCATTTTTTGTCTCTCAAGTTCTCATAGTTCTCCTGACAGCTCTATAATCCATTTTGTCTTTTTTCTTGTCCTTAGACTTATTTTGCAATCCTGAAATATAAGTTGTCTTTTCCATATCCAATATGTCCTGCAAGTTTTTCTCTGCCTAGGTTAAATCATATTTCCTTCTATTGTTGAATTTCATCTTTAAATCTCTTTCCTCTGGTTTATGTTCAGTTATCTGCTTTACTTGATCACTCTCTTTTTATTTTCTGAGAATATTTTTGTTGTGAAGTTAAATTAAAGATGTGTTCATTTAAATTTTCAAAGTTATTTTAATTTCCTCATGGTTTGAAGTCATTTTCATTTGTATTAGTTGTAACATAGCATACATTTTCTCCTGGAAAGTACTTATTTTTTTCTTGATATGTTTTTTTCTGCAGATCTCTGATGTTCCTTCATAGCCAAAAATCAAAGTTTTCATTTCTTTCCAAATTTTTAGAGTCATAGTTCAGTAATCCAGGAAGGTCAATTTTTTTTCTAAGTTTTATGGTTTTTGCTTTCTAAATAGCCCAAAATGTTTTCTTTTCTTTATTATAGCTGTTCTTTGTTTAGTTAAAACAATGAAGGTCACAAAAAACAAATTATCTTTTCCTGGACTTGCCAGTTCCTATATTAGATCAGCTATATTTGTATATTTTCATCCACCACTAGATGTCAGCACCAATTCATTTTTCAGTTTTCAAAACAAGCAATTGCCTTCTGTTTTCATCAATATTTTTTTTACCAAGTAAATCTTAACTAATTCCACCAATTTCACACTTATTCAGATTTAAGTCTTATATTCATTTCATTTCAGTATATTTGTATCACCCATAAAAAATTAATTCGCCACTTCTGTCAGTAGGAGGGTGGAGCAAAAATCCCCCTCTTTTCACTTTTGCAGGATTTTTGCTTCTTGGTTTTTTTTTTTTTTTTTCAGGAAATCAATTATCTAGTAGAACAGAGAGAATCTGTATTCTTACCCAGTTCCAAACTCGTTGTTTACAATCAAGTTTAACTTAGTGCTTTTTGGCATTGGCTGCTTGTAGCTTGGGCCTAGACTCTGGAGGGAAGCTAGCCTTTCTTCTGTTGGTTTCTGGAGGGCTTTCCCCAAATGACCAGATGGACTGCCATCTCTCCACGATCAGCGAGGCTTCCCTCCTTTTTTGTCGCCTCTCTGGGGTGACTTTAGGCCCATTTAGGGTCCCCAAACAGAAAAGAATCAGCTGCAGGGTGAGGAGCCCCATGATTCCTCTGCTACTTGCACTACTCTGATTGTTTCTATTTAATATCCTATTATGATTTATGTTGATTGCTATTGAGTATCCTATGACTATCACTGATTGTTGTATCTTATGATTTATGATGACTGTATTTATGATTATGATTTATCACTTGTTGCTTTTATGTACACTGAGAGCTTGTGCTCTGGAGACAAATTCCTTGTGTCCAATCACATTTGGCAAATGAAGAATTCTATTCTATTCTATTCTATTCTATTCTATTCTATTCTATTCTATTCTATTCTATTCTATTCTATTCTATTCTATTCCCCATTTTTCTGATACAGAAACTCTGGGTTGATTCACATGCATGCCTTCAAATAAAGAGACAGTAGCTTATAAAAGTCTTTTTCTTTAGACTCATCGTTAACTGTAAGGCCTTTGTTTGTTTGTTGCCAGAGAATGACTGCCAAGTGGAAAGCTGTATAGAGATTTAAATAAGAAGAGTTTATTAGATGATCATTGGGGCCACATGCATGCACATAGATTACATATAGAACAAGAAAATTATTTTTCTTTCTACTTGACTTCTGCCATTCTATCATCTGCATCATTGCTATCCAAGTAAGGAAGCACTAATTAAACTAGCAGATCAAAAACATTTTTACTGAAAGAAAACTGATCAAACTAATCACCAAAAATACTTTGTATGTTGTAATTCCAGATTTCCCTTTAATATCAATAAAATCTGACAAATCAATAAATCATGTAGTAAAATTTAATGGGGAACCCTGTTTAATTACAGATAGAAATGAATTCCTTGAGAAAGGAATTGTTGTATTGTATTTAGAGGGAATTGAGTGAGAACAAGGCTAAAACTAAAAAAATAATAATAATGATCACCAAAGCACTATTTGAACTTTGGTCACAGTAATTAGATCACAGAAAATTAAATGAGGCATATCAGCTTGATTGGAAAAATTTAGTTTGAAAGTAGATCCTGACAATAGGTAACAAAACCGTACCTGTCTTGTAAAGGTAAAGGAAGTCAGATCAACTTTTCTTTAACCAAATAAAGTGTCACTTAGAGATGATTCCTAATCTTATTGAACCATGTCCAGTAAAGGACAAACAGACAACATCATTTAAATTATACTATGAGAACAGAACTGAATATGGACTGTGTGAGAGTCTTTGGCTTCAAGGTCCATCTCAGAGATTGTAAGAACAAAAAGAACACACACAACTGCCTGTGACATTGCCACAGTAACAATGATGATGTATAGAATGGAATACTTTGGCAAGATTAATATGTCAAGTACAATTTAAGTACTAGGTACAATTGTGTTTCCACAACTGGAATAAATGAAACATTGTTGACAACATAGTTTAATTCACTCTTTTTGTCAACTGCTCCCTTTTATTAAGATCTGGTCTAATTATAATAATGTAACACTTGGGGAAAAAGATAAAGGCCAGGAGCCCAGCACTAGAGGCCAGGATGGCAAAGATCTCCACAGCTATTGTATATTTCCCCTTGGTGCTTATGTAGGCAGGGACAAATGACAACCAGACACTGCAAAACACTAGCATGCTGAAAGTAATTGATTTGGTTTCCTGGAAAGTGTCTGGTAACTTCCTAGCTAGAAAAGCTGCAATAAAACTGACAAAGGCCAGGAAGCCCATAAAACCTAAAACAGAATAAAACATTGCAACTGAACCTTCATTACATTCTATAATTATTTCACTACTTATGGACAACATATCAAAATCTGGGAAAGGGGGAGAAGTTCCAAGCCATACAGTACAAATGGTACTTTGAATAAGACAACAGGAAAGAACAATGAAAAGAGACAGTCTTTTCCCAACCCATGTCCTCATCTGTGATCCTGGTTTAGTGGCCATGAAAGCAAGAACCACAGTGATGGTTTTGGCCAACATACAAGAAACAGCCACTGAGAAGATGATCCCAAAAGCAGTCTGTCGAAGAAGACAGGTCATCTTCATGGGTCGACCAATGAAAAGCAAAGAACAAAGGAAGGAGAGGAGAAGGGAAATAAGAAGGGTGTAGGAGAGGCTGCGGTTGTTGGCTTTGATAATGGGTGTGTTGTGGTACTTCAAGAAGATTCCTAGCACAAAGATTGTGCTAAAAGAAAGCACAAGAACTGATGTGACTAAGCCTGCCCCCAAAAGGTCTCCATAAGATAGATAAGTTACATGCTTTGGTATGCATAAATCCTGGTCATTGTTTGGATATTGACCTTCTGGGCATTGGAAGCAATCATCCATATCTGGAAAGCCAAAAACATATATTAAAGTCAAAACATAACAAGAATGCCCTTAGTATATTGCATGATATTATGGTGCCCCTATTGATATAAATGATGCAACTGTTATGATTGAGCTTCAGTGGAATCATTTTTTTTGGTAAAAAAATTATACTAAAGAACACATTATTATTAGATAGGCAGAAACTTTATTTGCTCATTGAGCACCAAAATAACACCCAGTAAAAGAAACAAAGCAAAGTCAACCCTTAACATTAATGAATTCCATCAACCATTTGTGAGTGAAGGTTACATTTAATGTAGTAACATTTGCTACTTTTGGAGAGATTAACCTTGTTATCTAAGAAATAAAGAAATACAAATTATCAGGATGCCCTGTATATTTAGATTAAACAGGTAATCAGTATGTGGTGAATGTTCCTATAGAACTGACAGTGCATGGACCATAGTTTCTGAAGCACCTGTAGTATATCACAGGGACAGTTTTAAGTTTCATAAGGGATATTCCTTTATTTCCCTTCTAAAACAGCTGAGGAGAACAGCATTCAAAATAACAGAATAACAGAGTTGGAAGGGATCTTGGAAGTCTTCTAGTCAAATACCCTGCTCAAGCATGAAACCCTATACTAGTCCAAACAAATGGTTGTCCAATCTATTTTTAAAAACCTCTAGTGTTAGAGCACCCACAACTTCTGGAGGCAAGTCATTCCACTGATTAATTGTTCTAACTGTCAGGAAATTTCTCCTTAGTTCTATCTGCTTGATTAGTTTCCATCCATTGCTCATCTTTGGGGTAGATCCTTAGACATTGTGAGTAGGGGAGACCTGATAGCAGTGTTCCCATATTTGAGGTGCTGCCACAAAGAAGAAGGGTTAACCAATTCTCCAAAGCAACCTGAAGACAGGACAAGAAGAAATAGATGGAAACTAATTAAGGGGAGAACTAACCGAGCCGAGGTGGCGCAGCAGTTAGGGTGCAGTACTGCAGGCCACTTTAGCTGACTGTGTTCAGCAGGTCAGCGGTTCAAATCTCACCGGCTCAAGGTTGACTCAGCCTTCCATCCTTCTGAGGTAGGTAAAATGAGGACCCAGATTGTTGGGGGCAATGTAAATATATATATATATATATATATATATATATATATATATATATATATATATATATATATATATATATATACATTGCTTACTGGTGTACACCGCTTAGAGAGTGCTCGCACTTAAAGCGGTATATAAGTCTCATAAATAAATAAATAAACCTAGAAATGAGAAGTTATCAGTGGAATGGCTTGCATTTGCAAGTTGTGGGTGCATCATCACTGTAGATTGGATAATCATTTATGTGAAATGATATAGGGTGTCCTGCTTGAGGAGAGATTTGGACCAGAAGACCTCCAAGATCCTTTTCAACTTTGGTATTCTGTTAAAAAAGGAGAAGAGAATGAAGAGGAAGCTGTCTTCTAGGTATCCTGCACCACTGCAGCAGGAAATGCACTTATTTGCACAAAACATGGTAGCTGTCCACCCAAAATATGGTTCTCACACTCTTCTCTAGTTCATTGAAAAGTAAACCCTAGGCAGAGTACATTACAATTATCCATATGTTAGGGTTAGTGTCTGAACAACAGTAATAGCTCTGATTAGCATACCAAACAAATAGCTGGTAATAGATACTTCAAGCCAAAGAGTTATTCAGAGATCATGTGGCATCAGTTAATCTAACAGCATATCAAAAGTACTTGTCTTTTTTTCTTACACCATTAAACATTTTTTGGAATAGTCAGTCACCAATTCCAATACCAATGAAATCCACTAAAACAGAAGTCCCCAACCCCCGGTCCATGGACCAGTATTGGGCTGCGGCATGCCAGCAACAGGTCCACACAAGGAAAGTCCCATCCACAGGATGCAGGCAGAACACAAAACCATGCCCCTTCCAGTCTGCAGAAAAACCTTTCTCCACGTAACTGGTCCCTGTGCCCAAAAGGTGACCTCCACCCTTATGCAGGGTATTGGGCTTGAACTCCCTGAAAAAGAGTTCAAGCCCAATACCCAAATATCCTCAGGGATCCTCCCCTTCCCAAACTCTTAATCAATGAGTGAGGGGGTGGGAAGAAGTCTGGAAAACCACAAAAACCGCTTTGAAAAAGGCTTCCGAGACATATAAAAAACAGGCAGATAAAAAAGGGGTCCCGACCCACAGGTTGAGAACCACTGGTATAAAGTTTCTTGCTCAAGCAGGGGATTGAATTAGAAGACCTCCAAGGTCCCTTCTAACTCTATTCTGTAAATAAGAATGGCCTAGTTTTGAGATCATATTTCCCTAGTCCCATATTTCTTGTTGAATTGAGAAACTGTGAAAAAATCCTAGCTTCCCCTAGCCCCAGTGTCCCTCTACTAAATGTTCCTCCCTCCCTCCCTCCCTCCAATTCTTTTTTTACCTGTCTGGTCAGAGATCTTCCCCTTTGGACATGGAGTGCACTCATAGCAGCAAAACAATTTTCCTTCAATTTTGGTCTTTCTGTAACCTGAATGGCACTTCTGATTACAGACTGAAAGGGGTCTTTCCTGTTCAAAAATAATAATTAAAAAAAAAAAACATTTGCAATATAGAAAAAAAATTCAAATGTTACACCCATTAAAGGTATAGATCAGTGGTTCTCAACCTTTTTAATGCCGCGACCCCCAACTGGTCATAAGTCGAGGACTACTCAACTGGTTGTAAGTCGAGGACTACTCAACTGCTGCAGCACCGTTTGCAGAATGGAACTTTTGGTGGGCTCAGCAGGGCAGAGACAGCCTGAACAATTCCTATTGGCTTTTGAAAGCCAATAGAATTAGACTCTGTTCAAGAGAGTCTATTCTATTGGCTTTCAAAAGCCAATAGAATAAAAGGGAGTAGCACAGCTAAGGAAAAGGGGGAAAAAATGGTGGACTGCATTGTTTGGCGACCCCCGTGAAATGGTCGTTCGACCTCAAATGGGGTCCCTACCCACAGGTTGAGAACCACTGGTATAGATACTCATTCTCTCCGATATGGCTGAAACAAAATATACAATAATGAAAAATCCTGGGAAATTTGAGAGAAGAAAATCCCTCCTATTACTTAGACTGGAGTCAATTTTGTGACATTTGCAAGCAGAAAGGTTGACAGAAAAGGTGTGTTAATTAAAAAAACCCCTGAAAATTAAATAATCAGCTCTCATCAAACATAGAAGCAAACTGTTTCCTGAAACACTCAGATGAATCTAGATCATGAGTGTCAAACTCGCTGCATCACGTGATGTGTCACGATGTATTGTGACTTTTTTCACATTGCCAGAGCTGTGAAAAAAGGCTAGCTCTCTGCATGATGCAACTGGCCCATGAGCCAGCAGTTTGACACCCCTGATCTAGGTGAAACAAACCTCGGGATATCATGTTATGAAATTTCCCCTTTTAATTCAGCAGAATTTATGTTGAGTTGGTGGACCAATCTCATTCTTTTTGACTTTAGTACTGATGTATTTTTCCATTGCATTTATCTTTTATTTCTTTATTTATGCATTTATTCCACTTCCCCTCTAGCCTAAGGCTGGGAATTTCCATCCAGAGTAACTAGGTTCTGCCAAGGAAAAAACTAAAGATGTAAATCTGATAATAAATTACTGCTACTGAAAACATTAAATCTTAGCTAATTAAACTCTCCAAGTATCATTTGCTTTAATAAAGCAATATTTTTATATATTTATTTTTTTCTGGAGTGTTAGAGAGAGGCATTAGGCAAACTTTTAGGAGCAATATTAAAATTGTTGCTATACAATAGCAATATCTACAAAGCAAATGTTAAAGAAGTGTTAAGAAGTGGACAATTCTTCAGAATGAAGGGAAGACAATATATGCACTTTCTACTGAGGTATGAACCTGAATATTCATGGCTGGTCATAATAAAATTGAACCAAACCATTTTTGAAATAAGATGAATCTCACCTGATTAAACCGGTTGGGCCAAATGATCTTCTCTTCAGAAATAATCAATGGTTTGTCAGAGAGGGTTTCTGGATCTATCCTTCCAACTTTGACTCTAAGAAATGTTTGGTTTGGAAATATGATCCAGTTTATAACATCAAATCCTGCAACTATTTCCCCATTGTTATCAAAGGAAATCTCTCCAGTACTGCTATTAAATGATATGCTCTGCAGAAAGTGGTGGAGCTTTATAAACAGGGGATAAGAAAGATAAGAATGCATTTCATTAAATCAGCATCCATATTGTAGTTAATTGTCCTTCAAAACTTGCAGTGGGCTACTGTAATGGAAACCAGCAATTCAGCAAATAAAACATTTTATACACTACTGGTAAAGTATTTAGAACTAACCATTACTATAAGATTCCATTAAAAGCTTGCGTATATTACTACCAAGGCATGTAAAATGGGGAACTTTATATTTTATTACTACTGAATGATTTTTGAGCCACTCCTAGCTTTTGTATCATTGCGAGGTTAGTGTCCGTGTTTCAATGGCATATGTTAGAGCAGGTAGTACACATTAATCAAAAACTTTTCTCTTCAGGAATAGGGGAAGATTATTATGCTTAACTTGCTGAATGCTGGCCAACCACATTTGACACGCTATTCATTTTCCTTTATTGTATCATTCCTTTGAGATTCATTGGCCAAAATATATGTAGTGGTCTACTATGTTCTTCTCCAGATATATATATATATATATTTCTTTAGTGAATTTATTAAAAAATTAGTGAATTTATTAAACAGAACCTGGCTCTTTTTCACATTTATTTGTAAGCCAAATGGCTCTCCTGTTTCATGCAGCTCTTCTACAGTATATTTCTTTGTAGATCTTCTGGGTCTTGTGAGAAGAGAATAATATCATTTGCAAATCTTAAGTGATTTAAATAGGTGCCATTGATTTTTATTCCATCTTTTGCCCAGTCTACTTTGCAAAATACTTATTCAAGGTAGGCTGAGAAAAGGATACATGATATTGTATCATCTTGTCATATACCTTGTTCTATGTTGATTTCCATTTTAAGATCATTAAGGCAAATTGTTTCTGGTTTTTTTTTTTCATATAATGATTGTAGTAAGTTTATATAAGCAGTGACTACACTTTGGTTGAGCACTGCATTAGTTATTGTTTGCTGGAATACTGAGTCAAACACCTTTTTGTAGTGAATGAAAGCAATGCACAGAGGCATGGCATATTTGTTGTGCCTTTCTTTCTTTTCTTTTTTTTGGGGGGTAAAGATTTTATTGGTTTTTTACAATAACAGTCTTAGTGCCTGATGTATAGCGTGTTGTTTTGGTTCATATTTTTTTTAGAAAAGAACATACAATTAATAATAGTTAATAAACAATCAATAATAATTAATTTTTATATTTTCATAATTAGTATATCAATTTATAATATATTTCCTTGATCTTCTCTTCGCCCAGTAGTATTCTCCTTTTACAACATTAAACAAATATAATTTCTAATATTTGATATTTTCCATATTTAAATGATTAAATAAAAACATTTTTGTCTATAATTATACCAACAATAGTCCATATGTAGCATTTTTTCTTATCAGCTTATGTTATTTTCATAAGAGTCATCTTATTGATTCACCATGTATCTTATTTTCATAAATCTTGTTTAAGCTCAATTTCTCCATAATATTCAAACAATTCTTATCAATTATATTTTTCCCAGTATTTAAATATCCAAATTTTCCATTTAAATATATCACCCCAGTATTTTCATCTTTCATATATTATAGAGATACTATACTACTTATCTATCATAACATCTATCCATAACATCTTTCTAGTCAATTTATATTTCACTTCTATTTGTAAAAATTAGTTAAATCACTATATATCTTTTTTTTCAGAGTTCTTATTAAGACTAATTTCCCTTCAATATTTCAATCATTCCTTAATCCTAAATCTTTTCAATCTTAATTTGTATTTAAAATTCAAACTTTTCCTTCATTTACAACATCCTAATATTTTTACATTTTGTATCTTATCAAAAAATTCTATATTACTTATATCTCTTATCCCACTTATTCTAAAGTCCCTTTATGGCCAAAGTTATTTGTTTATTTAGCCATATTCAAACAAGTGCTTACTCATACAATATTTCATCTGGTAGTGCAAATGCAGTCTCTTCAGCCCATCTCTAATCATCCTTTGCCAAATTGTTTTTCAGATTAATATTTTCAACTTTTTCAGTTCTTGTATTTTTGTAGTTAATTGTTAGGAGTAGAGGATACATAGTAGATAGGATATATGCTTTTTGTCTCCCAAACAATGATTTTCCTAGCAGTGTCCATTTTGTTAAGTCTTCTTTCTTCTCAGGTTTCTTTTGACGTTGTAATGCATACTTATTGTTGTATCCAAATCTTGTAAGCTTTTTCTTGTTTGTATTAAGTTATAATTCCCTTCATTTATAACTTCACCAGTTGAATTATTTTTTTTTCTAGTTCACATTCTGTTGTCTGGATTGTTTGTTCATTCTTTACCATCATTCTTTGGATGTTTTTTGATTGTAGATTTAAGTTAGCAGTATATTCAGTTATAGTATCAAAGTTATGTTTAATCTCCTCATGGTTTAAGTCTATTATAGTTTGTATCTGTCGTAGCATTGCATAAATTTTGTCTTGGAAAGTATTTGCCTTGTCTTGAAGTATTTCTAAAGGTCTTTGATCTTTCAGGCTAAATCTTTCAGGAATAGATATTAAGTGTGGTTTTCTATCATTTTTTAATGTCATATCCATCTTATCTCTCCCTTTTGAGTAGTCCTTCATAAATGCCATAGTCTCTGTAATTAGTCTTGTCAAGCTAACCAAAACTCAAAATACATACAGTCCAATTTTGTATAGTTCTTGTTTTTATATATAATTTTTGTAATCCACTGTAATTTTCAGTTGTCAAGGTTTCAGTAAAAACAATGTTTTATAACAATTCTTTCTTTCAGGAGTAAATTGTCAATTCAATATATTTAGCCAGCTTAAATCTTTCCTGTAACTTTCCTTCTCAATAATTTATCATAGATCAAAGTTTTTAAACAGTTCATAAATTTAAACCACAATCAAAGTATTTCTTTTCCTTCAAAAACTTTCCAATCTTATAGCTGGCCCAGTATGCAATCTCTTCTCTGTTCCTTAGCAACTATCTTCTTAAAAGTTATTAGAGTTCATGGGAACAGATTTTTTTGTTTTGTTTCTGGGCATTGTCTTTAATGTGCTATATTCTCATTGTCCACTAGATGTTAGCAAATATTTATTTTCCAGCTCTTTCAGACAAAAAGTTATTATTATTTTTCTTTTTTTATGTAATTCAATCAAAATCCTTTAGAATATAATCATAGCAGTTTGTTTTAGTTTCTACGTTTGATCAGATTGTAGTATTTTGAATTTAATTTCAATAAGGTTCTTTCCTCCTTAAAGGTTAATTTGCTGCTTCTGTCTATGGGGGAATGAGAATGTAGTCCCCCCCTCACTTTTGGAGGTTGTTTGGTTTGGGGATCTTTCCCAGGGACTGGTTGTAAAATAAGGGAGAAAAGATCAAATAATCTCACCAGTTCCAAGCACACTGTTCCCCGTTGTTCTTGGTAGTGCTCTTGGACTTCAGCTGCAGTAGCTTGGGCTAGATGCTGGCATGTGGCTAGCCTTTCTCCTGTTGGGTTCAGAGGACCTTCCCCGGATCAAACAAAGTGATTGCTGTCACTTTGTGATCAACGGGATGCCCCTCCTTCGCGGTCACCTCTCCGGGGAGACTTCAGACCCATCTAGGGATCCCCTGGCAGGGCAAAATTAGCCTTGGGGAGCAGAGGCCCACTCTCACATGGCCATGCACTACAAGCAGAAACTGGAAGTCCATTGTGCCTTTCAATGACTTGCTGAACAACCTGGATATGATCCATTGTATGTAGCCATTTCTGAACCCTGCTTGCTCCTTTGGTTTGTTCATCATAGAATGTTCTCAATATTTTTTTTTATATTATCTTGGTGTAAACCTTGTAAATGATAAAGAAGGCTTATTGGGCAATAGTTCTTTAAAACACTTCGGGCTCTTTTCTTGTGTATAAGAATCACTTCAGCATTTTCCCATGCATTGGGAATTTTTTCTCGAGTATAGTTTTACTAGTATCTTGCCAAGTTTGAATTTGCTAGAATAAAATTGTATTTTACATATTTTTTCAGGGAAAAATAAGGATGTAATTTTAATTATTTCTGATCATTCACCACAAATTGATAATAGAATAACTATATTTATAGTTATAAGTTAATAGCATTTTATCTACAATAGAACTGATGCTAGAATTTGGAGAACAATGACACATTTAAGCAATGCAGTCAAATTTTCTAAACAATAAAAATTAGAAGTTAACTCTAAAACTTGAAAGAAAAATAAAAATCATCTTATTGTGCAGAAAACAAAGCACAAAGTATACAAAACATGAAACTAGTGCTCACCAAACACATTGTGACCATCACTTGAAAAATATACAGTTAGATTAATCATAAATATTGGAATTTACTAAAAGCTGAATATATGTGTGATTGGCTTAAGGATGAAAAATCTGATATTGAAGCAATGCAGTCAAATTTCTAAACAGTACAAACTAGAAGTTAAGATAACTCTAAAAGTAGAAAGCAAAATAAAAAAATATATATTATCACATAAAAAGCAAAGGACACACAGTTGGTGCGCATCAAACACATTGTGACTGTCACTTGCAAAATATGCAGCTAGATCAACCATACACACTGGAATTTAACAAAAGCTGAAAATATATCTGATAGACTTAAGGATGAAACAAGGCTGATAGACAACTTTGCAACTGAATCAATGTACTGTATCTGCTGAGATGTTCTAAGCAGTCTGCTCACCTTCCATGACTCTTGATTGAGGAATTTCTGTTTCCTCACTGACCTTTGCTGGCCTTGGAAAGAGTAAAGAACATGCAGAGCATGTGCGATTGCATTGACAGCAGTGTAGACACTGTAGCTGTGGGCAGTCATGCTGGTTTCAAACACAGTCATGGGGAGTTTCTCAAGTTTCTCCTCCCCGGTGCAGATAGTCTCATCCTCTATAGAAGACACTGGGAATATACAATTAAATGTCTGTTGCCAGAAATCTTTTAAAAAACTGTCCTCTTTGTCCAAAGTTGGGTTTCTCATCTGAACAAAATTTTGGAATCCTGATATCTCCATTGATTGTACTGAAAGGGACAGAGTTCCATGCATGAAATTAATGTCCCAACTCCTTTGAAAGAGAACTGATGAGAAGTCAACATCTGCTGTCATCACCCAGACTTTTGTACCATAATCTATATTACTAAATTCCAACATGTTGAGTAAAAACCTTAAATTTAATATACTCTGAAATTCCCCATGAAGCAACACAACATTAGTTGTGCTATTGAAAACTGTTTTTAAAATTGCATGTGATCTCTGAACAGTTTTTTCATCCTCACTGAGAAAGCCATTTGGTATTTTTTCTATAAATTCAAAACAGACACTTTTTTGGGAAAACATGGGAAGAATATTCCTCCATAATATATCTGCTATATTGCCAATATTAAGGAAAAATACTCCAATCCAGGTCCAGCCAAAATGCAGAAGAAGCTGGAGAAGTCCTTTGTATTGACTAATTGTATTTGGGAACATCCAGTAAAAGAAATGTGATGGAGGTTGGGTCTTGATTTCTAGAGCAGAGCTATATGCAACCTAAATGAAGCAAGGAAACAGGAAAAGTATAAGCAGTTAGGTCCATTGGGCCCTGTGACTTTTTAAAAATTAATATTCTTCATACATTTAGAACTTGAAATGATATCATTCAGCCATTGCATTTTATGTCTGCTAAACATATAACAAATGTAATAAAATATTAGAAAAGTAAGCAACTTAAATGAAATATTAGAAATGTAATAGGTTTAAAAACTAGGCATGAGTTTTCATCAGTGAACTCACCTGTACAAACTTGTAAGGTGTCATGATGGTAGCCATATCAAGAAAAGCAACAGAACTTGGTCCCTCAATGATGGCTATTAGATTATTTTGAAGATGACATTTATAGTTAGCGATGAATGCATCTGAAGCAAAGAGGAGCTCCATTGAAGCTTTGTAAGTATGTTTTGGACTGAAATAGTCATTATAGATGTTGAAGCCTAAGGTGATGTTAGGTAAGATGAGAGGACTTTGATTAATCTCTTTCACTGCAAAAACCAAAGCTAAAATGTGTTGATAGCTCTGAGTCAGTAATCTGCAAAATGAATAAATAGAAAATTACTATATTGCCATTGGAATTTCAGAACTTTTAAGAAGGAAAGAGTCTTCTCTAATAGCTGCTATGGTATAATAAATATATTAATAGTGAAAGATTGAAATATAGCTTTAAAAAGGAAATAGAAAACTTGTTCATAATTTTAAAATACACAACTGCTTACATGTGATCCAAAAGCATGTCCTGGAATGGGTGTCTTCTGAACTCTAATATGTTCATATAAATGAAAGACTGTGAGAAAATGCCACCCAGGAGCTGGTCTCCTGAATAATAATATTTAAGAAGATTACTAATAGGTTGGGTCCTGGGGCATTTTAGCACTGGAACTCTGCAGACACTCTTAGGAAGGGGTACTAATACCAATAATCTGAATATTATGATCATGAACGAAAATCTCCCCATAAAAGAACATTTCTCCATCTTTACTTAGATTCTAAGTCAAGGCAAACCATATCTTACTAGCCTGGTAATATAGTGTCTCTCTGCAGCATCTGTATTTCTGAACTGGGATATTTAACTTCTTTTTATTTTGGTCTGTAGCATCATCAACAAATACCTGAATTCTCCACAGAGAAAGTGAAAAGCTTCTCAAAGAAGCTGCAGACCAAGTCACTATTCATAATTATAGGGTAAGCTTCTGGGTGATTCCCATGCAATTTCTCTCATTGATTCTCAATGATTTCACTACCAGAGATCATTAACTGAAAAGAAAGGTGTATGTAATTAGAGGACGGAGGAGCTGAGAAGTGGAACAAAAGTTACACTGAAAAGAAATCCAAAATTTTGGTGTGTCTCTCTTTGGTTTTTCATGCAAATTTTCTTATATTGGTGTCCTTTAACTCAGTTGAGAGACTGAAATTTAGACCCAATTATATAAATCCTTTAGGTTTTTTTGAGGATCACTAGCTATCTAGAGTCAGAAGAAAAAAATTCTTTTCTGAATCTCACACCTTTCTCCCAGATGAAGGAGATGGAGGAAAGTGGCTGTAGTTAAACAATCCTAAGTCTTTCTTTCTTTCTTTCTTTCTTTCTTTCTTTCTTTCTTTCTTTCTTTCTTTCTTTCTTTCTTTCTTTCTTTCTTTCTTTCTTTCATAATAATAATAATAAAAAAGTTGGAAGGGACCTTGGAGGTCATCTAGTCCAACCCCCTGCTCAGGCAGGAAACCCTATACCATTTCAGACAAATGACTGTCCAATCTCTTCTTTAAAACTTCCAGTGTTGGAGCATTCACCGCTTCTGGAGGCAGGTTGTTCCTTAGTTCTAGGAGTTCTTACTTCTTCTTCTTCTTCTTCTTCTTCTTCTTCTTCTTCTTCTTCTTCTTCTTCTTCTTCTTCTTCTTCTTCTTCTTCTTCTTCTTCTTCTTCTTCTTCTTCTTCTTCTTCAGAAATCAGGAGATTCAGACAATTCAACTGAGTATAAAGATTTATTTCAAGTTTAAGCTCTGTACAAGAATTGGATGATCTAGCAGTCAAGAGAAATAAGCAGAAGATAAGAGAGGTATTTAAGGTGGGTTGGACTTATGACCTATGACATATTTGACCCCCCCCCCTTTGCCTCAGCCTGGTCATCTAGTTTTATGTCTAGTTTAATGAAGAGAAGGACGAGGGGGGACATGATAGCAGTTTTCCAATATTTCAGGGGCTGGAACAAAAAAGAGGGAGTCAAGCTATTTTCCAAAGGGCCTGAAGGCAGGACATGAAGCAATGGGTGGAAATTAACCAAAGAGAGAAGCAACCTAGAACTAAGGAGAAACTTCCTGACAATTAGAACAATTAACCAGTGCAACAACCTGCCTCCAGAAGCGGTGAATGCTCCAACACTGGAAGTTTTTAAGAAGAAACTAGACTTTAAGAATCAGAGGCTTGAAGGAAAATATGCCAGAAAATTTGAGAAAGCTGGTGGCAAAAGATATAGCTCTGATTTTGGGGTGTGAACCTGAAGAAATAATGAGAGATATAGAAAACATATTTAGAGTTAATTCATGGATTGCAAAGCAAAGAAATTTACCGAGAGATGTGGTGATTTATTTTGCAAGGAGATCTTTATGCAATGAAATAATACAAGTGTTTTATAAGCAGAGGTTTCAGATTACTGATCAAGATGTCATAATATTAAAAGAAATTCCTCCAAAAATTTTAAGAAGGAAGGATTTTGCTTTTTTGGCTGATGAGTTTAAAAAACGTCAACTTCTGTTTAGATGGGAAATGCCAATTGGAATAGTGGTGAGCTATGCGAGGACATGCTACAAACTTAATACAATTTCAAAGGCGAAAGAGTTTTATATTTCTGTCCTGGGAGCAAGCTCACCATCATCTCCACAATCTAAAACTGCAGAGGTGAAGTTGGGAGAACAGCCAATTGAAGGTGTCTTATCATTGGGGGTTGGAGAAATACAGGCTGAATTTTTACATCAGCCTTTTGTGATAAAAGAAACTTCAAAGGAACAGAGAGTAACACGAGCAGCTCATAGACACAAGGAGAAGGAGCAACAGAAGATGGAGGCAAAAGTATTAACACAAGAATCCACTACTTCTGAGCCTGTGGGAGGAGCAAGATCGAAGAGATCTTCAACAGCAGATCTTCATGCAGTCTTTTCCAGGCTTCAGGCCGGAAAGAATGGTAAAGTTTCTGACTTGGAATGTTAATGGCTTGAATTCTCCACAGAAAAGAAGGAAAGTATTTCATTATTTGAAGCAATATAATACTGATGTTGTATGTTTGCAGGAAACTCATATTGCTTTAAAGGACCAAAAGTATTTGTTTAATTCTTGGTTGGGTTTACATTTTATATCCTCAGCTCTGGGGGAAAAAGGGGTGTTGTTATTTATGTAAAGAAAAACCTGTCAGCTAAACTTATAGACTCTGGATCTCAAGGAAGATATGTTTTTATTGAGTTGGAGATGTATGGCAAGAAACTTCTTATAGTGGGTTTGTATGCTCCTAATCAACAACAAAAACAGTTTTATAAATTATTACATCAAAAATTAACTTCATTGGATTATAAATCTATTATCTTGATGGGAGATTGGAATGGTGTTTTAGAAACAAATAAGGACAAGAAAAGATCTTCCATGCTCTCCAATCAAGCTAAATTACCTAAGACTTTTTTTTTATTTGAAAGATGACTTGGAATTGAGAGACATTTGGCAGGAATGAAATGTGGAAGAGAGGGACTTTACCTTCTTTTCTGACAGGCATCATTCATTTTCAAGAATTGATTTTTTTTATTACTACTGATTTATATTTTAGTGTTAAGTATATTAAAATTTTTCCTAGAACATTGACGGATCATAGTCCTGTATGGTTGGAATTATTTGTGGAGAAGGGGAATAGAAGATCTTGGAGGTTGAATGAGAACTTATTCAGGGTAAACTCACAGAAGTGTAGAGAATATCTGAAAGAATTTTTTACTTTGAATATGTATAAGGGTACTTCAATTGCGATGGTGTGGGATGCTAGCAAAGCTTTTATGCAAGGAGTTTTGATTCAAATGAATAAAGCCTACAGGCGTAAACAATTGCAGAAAAGTAAACAGCTGGAAGAGGAGATTAAATTGAAAGAAAGAGCATTAATTTTGAATGGATAACATAGATAGATAGAATAAATTATAAAGGTAAAGTGGTTTCTCAACAAGAGCTGATTAAAAAAACTTTTTTAGATTTTTATACAAAATTATATACTGGTGAAAAGATACAGAGTTTGGATATAGATAAGTATTTACAAGAAGCCCATTTTCTTAAGCTTACAAATGATCAACAAAATGAGATTAATGGCTTAATTACTTCAGAGGAAATTATTATGGCTATTAAACAATTAAAAGTCAGCAAAGCACCTGGTACAGATGGATTGACTGCAATCTATTATAAAACATTATCTGAGGAATTGTTAGAACCATTAAAAGAACTTTTTAATAGTATATTATTGGATGCAGAGATACCTCCATCTTGGAAAAGGGTGTTTATATCACTGATTCCAAAAGAAGATCAAGATCTTACTCAACCAAAAAATTATAGACCCATATCTCTTTTGAATACAGATTATAATTTTTTTTCTAAAATATTGGCGAATAGATTGATGATTGTTTTGAAACAAGTGATTCATACTGATCAATCTGGTTTTATAACTGGAAGATATATAAAAAATAATGTTAGACAAATTGTTAATTTAATTGATTATTTGGATAAACATAACCAGATCCCTGCTGCCTTGATTTTTCTAGATGCTGAAAAAGCTTTTGATCAGTTAAATTGGCATTTCTTGTTAAGAGTAGTAGAGAAGATGAATTTTGGGGATAAATTTTTGCAAGCCCTTAGGAGTATTTATCAACAACAATCGGCTCAAATTATAATTAATGGAGGATTAACAGAGGTTTTTCAAATTGGAAAGTTACAAGATAGGGATGTCCGTTATCTCCTTTATTGTTTGTTTTAACACTAGAAATCTTGTTAATAAAATTTTGTGAATCAACTACAATAAAGGGAATAATGATAAATAAGAAGCATTATAGGTTAAGAGCTTTTGCTGACGATTTGGTAATTACTTTATCTCAATCGATTAATTTGGTTTTAGATTTGCTACAAATTATAACTCAGTATGGGCAAGCTTCTGGTTTTAAGGTTAATAATAATAAGACTAAAATATTATCTAAATATTTGACTATTAAGGAAAAGGAAATGTTAGTTAGTTTGACTGGTTTTGAAATTGTAAAAAAGGTTAAATATTTGGGGCTGTATATAACTGCTTCTAATGCAAAATTGTATAAAAACAATTATGAGACATTATGGATTAAAGTGCAGAAGGATTTAAATGATTGAAAAAAATTACAATTAACTTTGTTAGGGAGATTTCTGCTTTAAAATGAATGTTCTACCAAAATTTCTTTTTTTTTTGTTTCAAATGATACCTATTCTGAAAAAAAGGTGTTAATTTAGATGAATGGCAGAAGGGTATCAATAAATTTATTTGGGCAGGGGAAAAAAACAAGAGTTAAGTTTAAGATTATTCAGGATGTATGTGAAAGGGGAGGATTTAAGATGCCTAACTTGAAATTGTATTATGATGCTGTGGCTTTAACATTGATTAGTGATTGGATTAATTTAACAAATCAAAATATACTTTCTTTGGAGGGAAGGGATTTATTATATAGATGGCATGCTTATTTAATTTACAATAAGAAAGTAGATAGGGCTTTTAAGTCCCATATTTTAAGAACTGCTCTATTGCATGTCTGGAAGAAATATTATTATAGATTAAATTATAAAATACCAATTTGGGGGATTCCTGGACACACAGTAGAGGGGATATTGAGAGGTGTGAAGTTGGATAGGATTTCTTATAATCAATTGCTTAAATTGGAACGGAAGGATTGGCAATTAAAATTGCTAGATGAATTAAGGCAAGAAAATATTGTTTACTCTTGGTTTCAGTATAGGCAAATGTTAGATAGATGGAGTTTAGACCAAAAGGTTGGTTTTACTTTGGAAGATGAGAATTTGATAAAACAAATTAGAGATCAAAATCGAGCTCATATAAAGAAAGTTTATAATGTTTTAGTGGAATTGGACTTAGAGACGGAATTAGTTAAAGATTGTATGATAAAATGGACTCAAAATTTTCAAGAGCCGATTTTATTAGATACATGGGAGGCAATTTGGGTTGGGAATGTAAAGTTTACTCAGGCCCAAAATTTACGAGAAAAAATTTATAAAATGTTTTATAGGTGGCATTTGGATCCACAGAAGTTGTCTCGCATGTATCCTAATTTACAACCTAAATATTGGAGATGTGGATGCTTGGATGCAACTTATTACCATATTTGGTGGACATGTAAAAATATAAAAGCCTTTTGGATTAAGATTTGGTGGAACATTCAGAAGATTTTTAATGGAAAGATAAAGTTTTCACCACAATTATTCTTGTTAGATTGTGATGTTAAAGAAACTATTTTAATGTTGAATCTTATTACGGCAGCAAGGTTATTGGTTGGACAATATTGGAAGAAAGATTCTTTGCCTACTATAGAAGAATGGTTGCTTAAAGTTTCTAATTTAGCAGAAATAGCTAAAATTTCTGCTTATTTGAAGGATCATTCACAAGAAAGATACATCTTGGTGTGGAGAAGATGGATAAATTTTGTACAGAATAAATATGGGATTAGAAAGTATTATTTAGTTTTTGAATAACTTAAAGTTTAAAGTGGGAATTATTTATATTGTTATTTCTGTTTTTGCTTGAATTTTTTTTTATATATATATTTGAGTTAAAGTATTTTAGGGATTTTATTATTTGTATAGTTGGATAAGCTTAGTTAGAATTTGTTTGTTTATTTTTTAACCCTGTAATCAGCTCTGGGAAGTAAGGGGAGGGTTTGGGGAGGGAGATAGGGGGGGATATTGTATTGTATTAAAAATTTGTATAAAACTTTTCAATAAAAAAAAGAAGAAACTAGACAGCCATTTGTGCAAAATGGTATAGAGTTACCTGCCTGAGCAGGGGGTTGGACTTGATGATTTCCAAGGTCCCTTCCAACTGTATTATTATTAGTAGTATTATTAGTATTATTATTATTATTATCTCCTACAGACAATTGTTAAGTGAATTTTGTCTCATTTACAGTCTTTCTTGCTACACCTGTTAAGTGAATAACTGTAGTTGTTAAGTTAGTAACACAGTTGTTAAGTGAATCTGGTTTCCCCATTGAATTTGCTTGTCCAAAGGTTGCAAAAGGGGATCACATGACCCTCAGACACTGCAACCATCATAAATATGAGTCAGTTGCCAAGCATCTGAATTTTGATCACATGACCATGGGAATGCAATGGTTGTAAGTATGAAAAATGGCCATAAGTCCCCTTTTTTCTATGCTGTTATAACTTTGAATGGTCACTAAACAAACTGTTGCTAAGTTGAGGACTACCTGTACAAATTTCCTGTATTTTTTGGTTACATTTTAATAAGGAGACTGGGACATAATTATATATGGTCATTATACCATTGCTACAAAAATAATTCTAATGGTGGGCCAAGACTTTTGCACAGTGCAATATGTGCCCTTCCTCAAGAAGTAATTGCTCAGCCTAGTTGTTTTTGATAATTATAAAACAATCTCCAACTTCTTCTTTCTGCAGGATCAGTAGTTATGAAAGGCACTTGAAGACATGGATTACCAGTGCTAGTTTCAAACTGGGATCAAGCATTAATATTAAACCACATTAGACCACACTGATGTACTATTCTAAAACCTGATTAAGGGGCATGCAGACCTCCTGATTCTAAGTGATCTCTCAGCTGTGTTTTGGACCACCTCCAAGAATTAAGTATGATGAAATTGTTTGGCTGTAGTTTCTCTTCATTCTTCAGGGGCAAGTTTCAGAAAACCTTTCTCTTTGAGAACAGGGTTCCATCATACCCAGGGTTCCATCCTACTCAGGATGAACTCTGCTGGTACATAGGAAAGCCACTAACTTCTGGCTATTTCAGAAAGCCTTTGGGAAACTGATAAAATAATGATACATCTGTTGTTATTGAACATGTCTTTCCTCAGAACGTTGCTGAATGTGATCCCACTATCACAATTACCACGATCTGTTTTATGGTTTAATTTTTTTATTGTATTGAAGTAACTGCCACTTAGAACAAACTGGTATTGAAACACTTTATTAGTCCAAGTAAATAAATAAATAAATATAGGATTGTTAACTGAGTATCACATTTTAATCAGGCAAAATAAATCATTTACTGAGTGGAATGAATGAATGAATGAATGAATGAATGAATGAATGAATGAATGAGTCAGTCATTCATTCAGTCAGTCAGCTAATCATTAATCACAACAGGAAAAAATGGATATTGGAAATAGATATTGAAATTACAATCTTATCAAAAGTTTCTTGGAGTACAGCCCATTGGCCTCCCTAAAATTTGATCTGTGTGACTATTTAAATCCTCATAGATAATAGGACCAAGAACAAACATCTGCCTCCTTCCTTCATAGTTATCCCTGTATTTAGCTGGTAAGTCTACAAAATCAAGATAACCAGAGTCACTTGGCTCAGAATAAAACTGTTCACATGATCTGGGACTTTATATCCAGACTTTCATAGGAAATGGACAATTAAATCCTCCCACCAGTGCATACTGGCTCTCTAAACATTTTAAGGTGGGGAACTGAAAGAGGTGAATCTAGTTCAGGCATCCAATTTTATATTAATTTAAAATGTTCATGTATACAGCTAACTGCTGGAAGTGGCATTTAGACTACAAAAAATATCATTAATAGCTCACTGAAGCTAAAGGAAAAGCCAGTAATGGTTTATTCCATTCATTGTTTAGAATCTATATGATTTTTGAATTGTTAGCTGAATGCCATAAGTCTTTAGTGCTTTCTTCTGAAGAGTTCCTTATTATTTAATTCAGGTTTCACTATAATGATATAGATTTTTGGAAGAAAAATACAAATCAGTAGGCCAGCATTGGAGGCCAGGATGGAGAAGATCTCCACAGCCACCATATATTTCCCCTTGGTACTTAAATAAGCTGGGAAGAAAGACAACCAAACAGCGCAGAATATTAGCATGCTGAAGGTGATAAACTTGGCTTCATTAAAAGTATCAGGCAGTGTCCTGGCTAGAAAAGCTATTACGAAGCTCACAACAGCCAAGAAACCCATAAAGCTGAGGACACAGTAAAACATGATATTTGAGCCTTCATTACATTCTAATATAATTTCTTCAGGCAAAGAATGCATGTCAAGATCTGGGAATGGAGGAGCGACAGCCAGCCATGTTATACAAATAATTATTTGAAGAAAAGAGCAGGAAAAAACAATGGAGTTGGCCAGAGGTTTCCCCACCCACTTCCTTATTTTGGAATTAGGCTTGGTGGCTTTAAAAGCTAGAACCACAATTACAGTTTTACCCAAGACGCATGACACAGCTATTGTAAAGATGATGCCAAAAGCACTTTGTCGAATAAGACACATCACCTTCTCAGGCTGGCCAATGAACAGTAAAGCACAAAGGAATGAGAGCAGGAGAGAAACAAGGAGAGTATAAGTGAGATTCCTGTTGTTGGCTTTGACAATGGGAGTGTCTTGGTACTTTATAAAAAGTCCAAACACCAATGCTGTGATTAAAAAAAGTGAGAGTGCAAGAATGGTCAAACTAATCCCTAATGATTCTTTGTGTGACAAATAGATTATTTCTTTCGGAAGACATCCATCTTGTCCATGATTTGGAAATTGTCCTTCTGGGCACTGAATGCAATCATCCATGTCTGAAAGAGAATTCATGTCTACCATCAATATGTCATATTGCCAAAGTCCTTAAAAAATCAGTTAAGATGTGTCTAAAAGAGACAGCTTTAGTCTTTCCCATCACTGAATTATGCTATTGGCTGGGAAGTATTAGTTTATAAATTGGAATATTTAGTAACCCCATTGTATAAGTCACTATCATATATCTGAAAATTATGATTTCCTAAGGACATCCTTGGTATTTTGTTCTGTCTGTTTTGTATGCAATGCATTTTACTCATGTTATATATGTAACCTGGTTTCTTATAGTTTTAACAATATACACAAAATAATACCATGCATATCAGAGGTTATATAGGACTATATCTTCATTTGCAGATGCTACCATCATGATTTAATTGAACAACTGTTAAAATATAAGGTCAGCTTTGCACCTTACATATACCTATCAATATTGTGGGTGGGTGTGTTTGTGTGCGTGTGAGAGACTTTTGAAGACAGTATTAACTCTTGGTGTAAATATTTTAGGAATTGGTTTGCCATTTTCTTCTTTCCAAGACCAGAGAGTCAAAGTCATCTAGCTGATTTCATACCATAAGGTGGAACTAGAGCTTATGGTCTCCTGGATTCTAGTCTGGTGTCTTAACCACCATATCAAATTGGTTCTCATATCTGTATTTGTTTCTGTATCTATATTTACACAACAAATGTTTCTGACCCATTAATACATTAGGTTCTTACCCTTCTGATTTGAAATCTTCCCTTTTGGACAAAGAAAGCAATCATAGCAGCAAAATGGCAGGCCTTCCTTTTTTCTCTTACTAAAACCTTTAAAGCAGTTGTCATTGCATATTGAAATGGGACAGGCCTGAAGGTAAAAAAAAAATAGAAAGACACCATTTAAACAATGACAAATATAATTAATTTGTGTTGGAAGGAAAAAGGCAAAACAAAGGGGGGTTGGCTTACCTGATTTGAATTTGTATGTGGCAGCTTGCTATTTGGTTTGGATAAAAGGATGAACGTTACTGATAAATTTGGAGTTAGAAGGGCATAATTTAAGATTTGGGTGGCATAGATGTCTATGATACAATAAAGCTAAGGTTAATGTAAATATTAAAAATAAGTTTGTTAGATTTGAGCAACAAATATAAACCTAGACTGTACTTTAAAATACCTTTGTAGCTCTTAGCATAGGAAGCATTTGATAGAAGAGAAATGCCTACTAAGTGTTGACTTACTTTGATATATTAGAATTTTGTCAAAAGAAAATGTAAAGTAACAGAAAAAGAAAAACTGGTGATAGAAGGATGTTCAAATCAACGGGTTTTATACATGAGTTAGTAGAAAGATTTAAAGTAGATAAGAGAACTTTTGGTTTTGAGCAATGTAAGACTGAATTTGAAATGAAATTGTGTACAAATGATGAACATGTTATTGCTGAGATGCCTGAACTTTTACTGAAATATGAAACAGAAGAAGTAAAAGAAGGAATGATAAAATGGGCTAAGTTCTTTGGTTGTAATATATACATGGATCAGTGGGAGAATATGTGGTCAAAAGGTTTGAAATTAAAGAGAATTTTTATAAAATGATGTTTCATGGTGCATGTCACCTGAACTCTCTAAATGTTTAAAGGATCTTCAAATGTGTGCTGCAAATGTAGCATACACAACAGCTCCTGCAACAACACCATCCACACCACCATAATGTTAGCACTGCCTTTTGTTAGGACTGGCTGTGTGCAATCCATTTTTTCTTTGGTGAAAAGATCTGGAAACCCAGAACAAATGCATTAACTTATACCTGATTGAACTTGCTAGGCCATATAATATTATTCTCGTCAATGGTGAATGAAGTATTTGATGACACATGTGGAACAATCTTTCCAACTTTGACTCTAAGAAAAGAATTGTTTGTAAATGTCACCCAGTTGATAATATCAAATGCAGCTATTCTTTCACCATTTTGGTCAAAATAAATATTTTCTCCAGCACTGCTGTTAAATGAAACTTTTCTTAGAAAGTGATGTAACTAAAATATAAAGGGAGAAAATTCATAAGGATAACTAATAAGTGGAGGATGTGCTATTTTTAGGAAGGAAGGAAGGAAGGAAGGAAGGAAGGAAGGAAGGAAGGAAGGAAGGAAGGAAGGAAGGAGAGAGAGGGAGGGAGGGAGGAAGGAAGGGAAACATGCAAGAGGTACAAAGTACAAACAACTATTCTATGAACAATGTTTGGAGTATCAGTAGTATAACAACTTTACTTAATCTTTCATTTGCTACTCCTTTTGTTAAGACTGTGCAAAACATTGAAGAGGTCCTTTGTTTTGTTTATGCTTTGAGTAAAAAGCCTTTTCAAAACCACACAGCCTCTCATTTTTAAAGAGTATAACAAACCTTCCATATTGCTCTGTTCTGTGTCATTCTGACAGATTTTCCAATTGAGGAACTTTCAGGATGGGGTTTTCAGGAGTTAATCCAGGGATGAATTGACCTTGTCATGGTTTAGTCTACTGCAGCTCTCATGACATTGTTGAACCAAAAATCTCTATGACTGTAAAGATATCTAAGTTGGTACAGATACCAAATCCATGCAATTAGATACAACTTGTAATTGTTCAGAATCCTAAAAAAAAAAAAAAAAAAAAATCTCATTCCCACTCTAGGAAGATCTGGGAGACAGGCCTTGCTGAGGATGTTATTTCAAAAGGAGTTTCATTTACCAGGATCCTGTAGCAAAGGCTTCTCAGTGACATTATCTATCCATTTCCTATATAAAAGACTACTTCACCCTAAAGAGTTTCCATAAAGAAGTAACATTTTAACTTGGAGAAATTTATTATTTTGGGTCTATATATCCTTAGATATATAAGATTTTGAAAGGTATATAAGAAGGATTTGAAACCTTGTTTGTTCAATAAACAAGGTTTATTTGGAGGAAGGGTGATAAACAGATGTTGAGAATGGTAATAGGGCTGTTTTAGTACAAATTGTTTAGTAAAGCTATATGGTAGATAGGTTTAAGTTAGTATACTTGTAAAAGATTATTTTCATTGTCATTGTGAATATATTGTGGTACACATTTATTTTATTCATGTTATTTTCATTTTATGTTTTATTTCTTGTAATTTTCATTGTTGTTCATATCTTATTTGTTAATATTTAACTGTAGTTGGATTCTTGAGGCAAGATATTAAAATAAAATAAAAAAAAATGCTTTCTTATTGCTTTAGGATCTATTCTGCTGGTTAGAATCTGTCCCTGTGATGATTGTTACTATTTTCTTGTTTTTAATCTGTTTATTTGCTGTGAACAGGTCATATTATTTTTATTAATAATAATAGGAAATGGCTAATATTTCTTTGCAGAGGCAAAAATAGAAGACTCTGTCTTTGGTTTGTTTAAGATTGCAATTCAGCTCTAGCCTTCATTCAATAGCATCAGCTTCAGAAAGTGGGGGGGAGAAACCCTGCATAGATCATCCATCTCGATCCTAACAGTTCATGAAGGAAGCAAGCCACCATGACATCCCTTAGGGCTGGAATTGTTTAATGTTTGCTAAGTGATTAAAGTAGACATCATAATAAACATTCTACTAATCAGTTAACATAAGATGAATCTGAGAGCTGGAATGAAAGGTTTTTTGTACTCAATCATACATAACCCATTTAACATGAGAAATAAAATCAAAATCACATACAAACAGTACAACAGCAAATATCGTCCATAGGTATCACCAAATTCTTTGAAGTCCAAAGTCATGCAAGACTATTGGTGAAATAAAAAGAAGAAAGATCTTCATCCAGTCTAACACCTTATTTCCTAAGTAGTTTTAAACTTGTTGCATGTACATATTTTCCATTTGGTTTTACCTGCCTTGAATGTTGATCAAGAAGCTTCTTCTCTTTTGACAAGGTGTGTTGTTTGGAATTCATCACATGTATTAAGTGCAGGGCATGTGCCACGGTATGGATAGCATTGTAGATACTATAGCTGTGAGCAGTCATTCTTATCTCAAAAACAGAATCAGGGAGAACGTTCAGCTCCTCCTCTCCAGTGCAGGTCCTTTCAGGTCCATATTTGAGTTTGGGTTAGACAAGGAACATCCAAATACACTTTCCCAAAATAGCTGGAGAAAGCCATCTTCTTTTTCTGAGCTAGGTTTTCTGGTCTGAAGAAATGTTTGGAATCCCAATATCTCCTCAGAGTGAATTGCCAAAGCGAGAGCACCATGAAGGAAGTCTATGCCCGTATTCCTTTGAAAAGGGAGGGATGTGAAGTCCATCTGAGCAGTCATGATCCAAACTTTTCTCTCAGCCTTAGTCAATCTATCATATTCTGAAAGTGCGATAAATACTCTGAAAACTAGCATTGTCTGCAGTTCTCCGTGCGTGAATAAGACATTGTAACTGCTTCGCTCAGTTATCTTATAGGTTTCAACCCCTTTTTCTACAAGATTAAATGTGTTACTAGAAAAACTGTGTTTGGGTAAGTTTTGAATAAAATCAAAGCAAATGCCACTCTGAGAAAAAAATGGAAGGACTTTCTGCACAAGCCTTTCCCCATTCTCATCTTCAACATAAAGCACCCCTATCCATGTCCACCTGAAATATAGAAGTAAGTGAAGAATTCCATTGTATTGATGAGTCCAGTTTGGAAACATCTGTTGAGCAAAAGCTCCTTCATGTTTGTTATCCATTGCTGGAGAAGAACCATACATGAGCTAAAAGAGATTTGAAAAGGAAAGCAGGTTTGCAAAATACATTAATATGTATGTGTGTGCATGTATGTATACATACACACAAATTAACACAAATCAAAGATGCATAGAAAAAGAAAATAGAAAATAGAAGAACAAAATATACTAACAGGTAAATAAAGAGCAAGTTTATCACATATGCACTATAAACTATTATAATATATAGCTTATTGATCCTGAAGAAATCCATAAAATTCATAAAATTTGATAAAAATGTGATAACTGTCTCTCATGTCTCATTTTTTTCTAATGTGGCAGAGACTATGTTAATCCACATTTCAACTGTTATATTTTCTTGAGTTTTTCAGTGTTGGACAATTATAATTTTATCTGCTGAAATTAAATAGATAAATGGCATTTTCTGAAATGGCATATTTTTAAAAATGTGATTGTCAGACATTTACTCTGAGAGAGGAGAAATTATTAACTATTTGCAAAACTACTGAGAGATTATTATCTACTTGTCAAATGCAGTTCCATCTCTTTCTCTCTTTCTCTCTTTGTCATCTATCTCTCATTTGTCAATTATCTATCTATCTATCTATCTATCTATCTATCTATCTATCTATCTATCTATCTATCTATCTATCTATCTATCATCACCTATTTTCACCTATTTCAGGTGAAAATAATCCTGCTTGCAAAACACCACTTTACTAGATCAAGGTGGAACTGTACTCTGCATTGTGGACTATCCTGCTCTAATTTTAGATAAATCCTTGTACTCAAAACATGAAATCAAGTCAAATGTCCACTTCATATTTAAACTCCAGATGTCAAGCTTCTGTCAAAACAAAGTTCATTCAATCGTGTTTTTAATGAATTTCAGAAATGTATATTCTGTTTCTTCATCTAATGTACTCAAATACATTTATTTAGAAAATGAACATAGCAACCATTTAAAAAAAATAGCAATCCAAATTACAGCAAAACAAAAATCCAACATTGGAACTGCCAAAATGTAATCATTAACATATATAAATAGCAATGCATAATCAACAACACACAAAAAAAAACAGGAGAAAGAGAATCGTGAACACAGAAGAGTTAAAATTAAGTAATGAAATACTATTAGGTAGTGAGGAACAAAGTTGGCAACCAAGAAAGCCCAGGAGAACGTAGAAAGTACTTACCTGCGGAATCTTATAGATACTTAGAATGGTGGCCATATGGCGGCAGACATTTGAGTCAGGTCCTCCAATGACTGCAATTGCACTACTCCTGCTATCACACTTATAATTTGGAATGAACTTCTTCCAGGTAGAGAAAAGTTCCATTGAGGCAAGATAAGTTGAGCTTGCACTCAAGTGACTGTTATAGATCTGGAAGCCCAGAGTGATGTTTGGCAAAATGTGTGGGTTTTCATTGATGTCCTTTATTGCAAATGCCAGAGCCAGAATATGTTGGTAATTCTGAGCCAAAATCCTACAAAAGTGGATGTATTATTGGAGAGAAACTCTATGATAAAAAACAAAGCCACCATCTAGAATGATGCTTTTTGTTTCAAACAGTATCTATTTTGGTAGCCAACACATCATTTTAAGCAAGAACCGAAAACAGATAAAAAGCCCTTCAAGATGCAAAGAAATGAGGAGACTTGGCATTGCCTGTTTTGAAGTTGCATTGTCCAACCTGCTCTTTAATTTGGATGGAAGAATTCATGTTGCTGAGAAATAAAATAATGTTAGAAGGGCACAATACATAGTTTGGATGGCATAGTTTTCTGTGGTTTAATAAAGTTAAAGTCAATGTAGATTTAAAAATCACCATATTAGAAGTGCCATATTAACAATATGTAATAGATCTTTATCTAGAATGTATAAAGGTACTCTAAATTTGTGTTTGAAATGGGCAACATGAAGGACCATTTTATCATGACTGGTAGATTTTAGAAAATCAGAAAACTTTGGGTTCAAATACATAAAAACACAAGGAATTTTAAACATAAAAATATAGCCAGAAAGATAAATCTATTTTGTCTTGCCACTTGCTAAACATTTGGATTTGTTTTGCCAGGACTGTACAATTAGAAAAGAACCATGGAAGTTTATCTCTGCTGCAAGACTTATGCACAAAAATGAGAAGTCCCTGAAATATCTGCAGCAGAGGGATGATTGATGAAGATGATAGAATTAGCAGAGATGGCAAATTTAATTTGTTTGCTTAGAGAAAGGTCAATGACTACATTTATTATTGATTGGAAACCCCTTATGGACTTTTTCCTGGAAAGGAAAAAAATAAACTGTGACTTATGGCTTTGATACATAGAAATAGTATATTATGGACAGAAGGAAATTATGATGTAAGCTTAGAGAGGGGGTAAAATATATAAAGTATGTACTTATAACTGTTATTAAAAAAAATCAGAAGCCACTTCTTTATTACTTTTTTCTTTTTCTTTCTTTCCAAATCCCTTTTTTTCCTCTTTCTTATTACTTTTCCCTAGTTTTCTTTTTGTCAATTCAAAATTTATATTGTTATTATACTGTTGAAAACATCTTTAATAAACATTGCATTTTTTTTTAAAAAAAAGAGTTTCTCTGTTTAGGTTTAGGTTAGGTGCTATATTTCTCTTTGCATATAAACCCAATAACAACTCTGTTTTATCATACGTTTTCCTGTATGTGTTTTTTTAAATCTCTCCTCTATCTAATATAAAGATGCCTTTGATTCAACCTATATTGTCCTCAAGCATTTTTCTAACAACATTATAGCATTCAAATTGTAATGCTTATTCTAGGACTTTTTTTTCCTCTTGAATTCCCACTCCAGTCAGCTTAGGCAGTTAGTTAGATCAACTATCTTAGATTTTCCCTCCAAGATTTAACCATGTTCAACCCCCTCCCCCCCACACACACACCTATTGTTAGACTAGTCAAAGTTGATTAAGTATGTTCTCTGAAATTACATATATTCAGATAAAGGGAATAATACATTTGGTATGACAAGAGGAACAAGGCAATATCCATGGCTGTTGGGTGCCTTCATATATCAGAAGGCTTGTTCTATACAAGACGTGGCTGAAATGTTCAAACTTGTTCCAGAAGACAAGATAAAAAAAACATAATGTTTAAATTATTAGAAAGCAGATTTTGGTTGCACACCAGAAATAATTTCCTAATGATAAGAACCATTTAACTATAAAGGACACTTCATCAGGAAATATTTTCACAGGAAAAAAAAATCTTTCCAGACTGGCCATAAGGCAAAAAAAAAAAAATGTTTAGCAAGTGGCAAGATAAAATAGCTTTATCTTTCTGGCATAATACTTATTTTAACTTGTTTTAGTTTCGTTTCTACCTGGCTTCTTTTACGATGTGTTGCATTTATGTATACCATCCAGAATCACTCTGTGCGTAAGATGGGTAGTACCTAACTTCGACAAAAATAAATAAAAGTGATATACAATAGATTAAGCATTATCAACCTAATCTAGAAAAAAGATGCCATACTATAAATTATACATGACTGTATCATCAGAACAAAACTCTAATAATGAAATGCCTCTTAAGTTCTCTTTTGAGAACTTCCTTACATGATATCATCTAAGAGATCCAGCGAAGGAGCCATTTTAAAGGTTATTGGATGTAAAAAGACATAACTCTGAGACATAATACCAGCAATGTTGAGTTCCCCTGGATGGTAATATTTATGAAGAATAGGAAGTAGAATCTGGATTCCTAGCAACATTAATACTGATATCAAGACCACTATTATGCTGCATTAAAATCTGCTTTCTGGGAAGTCTTTCTGCCAGCTTTGTTGGAGTAGTCAAAGATATTTGAGTATCATAAAAACTGGATAATTATTCTCTTATTAAACACGTTGATGCAAAAGTTGGGTGTGCCAAATGTCAAGCAAATGTTTATCTTTTCTAATTGGTAGAGGCTGGATTATTAGAACAATTTAGTCTTAATAGTGTTGCTGCAGCCCAAGGACTCACTTTAATGAAAGAATGAAAGCATCATGATGATCTTGATAATTATAGGATAGATTGAACTGACAGTTATTTAGAACTGCAAATGTTTTGTACAGGACTTTTTTTCTCACAGAACGCCCAGAACAGAGTTCTGACACTTTTTTTGGATGGAACCTTGTAAGGTAGGCAAGGTGGGTTGTATGACATGTGTGAGTTCTGGCACTTTTTTTTTTTTAGAAAAAAAGCACAGGTTTTGTAGAATAGGTTGATTCTAGATAAAATTAATCAAACTTGCTTTTGGTTTGAATTGACTAATGCCTAATGCATTCAATACGATGGCAGTTAATTGCAATGAATCTACTACATTATAACATAGACCACATTGGATCTATACTTAATGTTCAATATCTTTATTGTTTTTCATTCATTTTGAATGAAAACATAATGGAAAATAAGTATTTCCTTGATTACTTAAGTGAAAAAAGAATCAAGTCTATGGGTATGTAAAGCAACAAATACAATTTATAGTATTATATATGAAGAGAGAGTCCAGAATAAATCAGCAGACTAATTAGGAAAGAATAAGCAAGATGGGTGGCATAAAGTCTAATAAATAATTAAATAAAAATAATATAATAATTCAACTTAGTGATTAATCACGTCCATAATATGAAGATCCTCATTGGCATCTTCATATTTCTACATATATAATATAGCTTTTCTCTATTCTAATTCTTTTACTGATATGTTGGCATGATAAATATAGATTGTTTTGAGATTGCTTTGTTCTATTTTAATTCTTATTCTAATTCAATTAAAATTGAATTAATTCTAACTGAAGAAACAATGGATGGAATCTAATCAAGGGGAGAAGCAACCTGGAATTAAGGTGAAACTTTCTAACAGTGAGAACAATTAACCAGTGGAACAGCTTGCCTTCAGGAATTATAGATGCCATTGTTGCATGAGTAGACTGGGTGGATTTTTCAGAAATAGAATTTAGTCTATGGAAGGATGTGAAACACCCCGTTTGTCTATCTTTTCATGTTGCTCTAAAGTACTTTATCATTTTCCTGGTAGGTTGCATAAAACAGGATTGTGAAGGGCTCCATCATCCCAAAACCTGTTTTAGTTCCCCAGACTTCACTATGAAGAGATATTAATTGTATTGGGGAATATCCAATGATATTGGGATTATAATACTTTATTTGGGTCAAGGATTTACTAAGCTATTGGGTAGCAAGGGTATAATCTAAAAATAATAATAACAATAACAATAATAGTTATTTGTCCCAAAAGGATTTTGTGATCACATTTATGGTGCATTATTTAGTTATAACAAAATCAAAACAATTTTCTGTTTCAACTGAATAAAAGTGCGATGAGTGTAGTAAGACTGTGAACACATTTAAGGCAAGAATAATGTTTATGTCACATCTTGATTTAACTGATTACCTTTGCAGAAAGCTGTCCTGAAAAACAAAGCTCTGATCATATAGATCAATTGTTGGTATGGAGAATCCATACAACATGATATGCAGCTTTGCTACTGCTTATAGACAGAAAGCTGTCAGTTTAAAGCTGTTGCTTTGCAGGCTTGGGTCCAGAGCAAGTCAGTTAATTTTTTGTAGGTGTTTAAATCCATGGATAAGTTGTGATCAGTGTCTTCTATCAAGTTAAATAAAAAATAATTTTAACACAATATATAACCTAAGCCAGACATGTCAAACTCGTGACATCACGTGACGTCGTGCAACATATCGGAGCTTTTTCGCCATTATTGGGAATAGGGTGGGCACGACTCCAGTATGATGAAAACGGCCTGTGGGCCTGCAGTTTGACACCCCTGACCTAAGCACTTTAACTCATACTACTCTAGGAAGAGTTCTATATAACTTAATTCATATTGTTTGTTTAATAAACTTTGTGATATTAGCCACAAATATTCTCTGAGGACACAGAGAGCTTGAAAATGATAAAAATTATCACTCATTTGGTTTGCTTACATAATGAAAGCCAAAGCAAGTTGATAAAACCTTCATTCTTATTTGATTGTATTTACCATGGGAGGAAAACAGCAATTGAAATCAATCTAGGAATCATCCTATGAAGAGTTGACAAAGGAGCACGTGAAAGTAACTTGATCAAAAATTGTGCCATTTATGCTGAACTGGACTCTGACCTAAATTAACTCATTAGTATCTTTCCAGACTGACCAGGAAACACTGCAAAAACATGCTGAACACCCCAGAAAACAAAATAAAAATAAAAACAGAAGTCACAGTTATATCCAGTTGTCCTCAACACATACAGCTTCATTTTTGCTACAGATATTTTGTTGACAAAGACATAAACATGAAAAGTGACAGGTGGAAACCCTATTCCAATCACCCCCTGAATGACAATTTAGGGTTACAGGAGTCTCCTTTTAATTGTTAAATTGACTACAAATCAGACAGTTGTCTTCCACTAATTCATTAATCATGGAAGTATTCTACCTATAACATACAATCAACCCTCACTCCTTTCTGAAAGCATAATTACATCCTTGAGTTTTCTTGAAGAACTAGCAAGATTAGTATCTTCTATCATGCTAGAATACTTGTGATACAGTGCCAGAATTGAAAGATTTCCCTCTCAAATATTCTTTGTATGAAAACATGCCGTAATGGCCAAACCAAAGAAAAAATATTTATTTTATTTATTTATTATATTTATTTTCTACCCATCTCATCTAGAGGTGACTATATGAAACATGGTCTATCCCAAAATAGAGGGCCCCATTGCTGTATGAGTAGACTGAATGGATTTTTCAGAAATAGAATTTAGTTTACGGAAGGATGTGAAACACCCCTTTTGTCTATCTTTTCTTGTTGCTCTAAAGTACATTATTACTTTCCTTATAAGTTGCATAAAAGAGGGCTCCATCATCCCAAAAGCTGTTTTAATTCCCCAGACTTCAGGTAGGATTTCACTTCACTATGAAGAGATATCAATTGTATTGGGGAACATCCAAGGATATTGGGGCTATAATGCTTTATTTGGGTCAAGGACATACTAAGCTATTGGGAAGCAAGGACATAATCTAAAAATAATAATAACAATAATAATTCTTTGTCCAAAAAGGATTTTGTGATCACATTTATGGCACATTATTTAGTTATATTGTGGTTCTTAGTTGGAGAGTAGGTGTTGGAATGTACATCAGTTGCCAATATTTTTTTTAAAAAATGTGTTTCTCCCTACCATCCTACTGTAACTATTAAGGAAAGATATGCAGTTGTAGAGAAAGATACATAACTGCTGAATAGGTGCTCCTAAACCTTTTTAAAACCCTAATAATACATAGAGAAATATGCCCCATGCTTCAGATAATCATCCTAAGCAAAGTTTGGAAAATATTAAAGGTGATGGAAAAGAGACTATCAACCAACCCCATCCCTTCCCACTCAAAATAAATCCTCAACACAAAAGATAAGTTTCCACATTTATTGAACAGCATCCTATGTAGATTGTTATCCTGAAGCTCCCCTCACCCATCCCCAAATTGAGGGGTTTTAATTTTTCCCTTTTATTGATTCCTTCTTGTTAAAGATGTTCCAATTTTTAAGTCAGGTTTCATCAAAATGATAAAACATTTTGGGGAAAAAATGCATCCCAGTAACCCAAAACTGGAGGTCAAGATGGAAAAAATCTCCACGGCTACCATGTATTTTCCTTTGGTGCTCAAATAGGATGGAATGAAGGAGAGCCAAACACTACAAAAAACCAGCATGCTAAAGGTAATAAATTTAGCTTCATTGAAGCTGTCTGGGAGTTTCCTGGCTAAAAAAGCCACAGTAAAACTGACAATAGCCAGGAATCCCATGAAACCCAGAACACAGTAGAACATGGTAGAGGAGCCTTCATTACATTCCAATATAACCTCTGTATTTGATGAGTACACATCAGCATCTGGGTATGGAGGAGCTGTTGACAGCCACGTAGTACAAATCATAACTTGAATAAGCAAACAGGAAAGGACAATGGAATAAGCCAGCCTTTTCCCCAACCATTTCCTTATCTTGGATCCAGGTTTGGTGGTTATGAAGGCCAGAACCACAATTATGGTTTTGGCCAATATACATGAAACTGCTAGTGAAAAGATGATACCAAATGCAGTTTGGCGAAGGAGACATGTAACCTTCCCTGGTGGCCCAATGAACAATAAAGCACAGATGAAGGAGAGCAGGAGAGAGATCAGGAGAAGGTAAGTGAGACTCCGGTTGTTGGCTTTGACTATTGCGAGGTCTCGATGCTTAATGAAAAGCCAAAGCACCAGTGAAGTCAGACAAGAAAAGAAAAGAGCCAGAACAGCTAAAGACACCCCTAAAGGTTCTTTCAGAGATAAGAAACTTAAAGTTTTTGGAATGCATAAACGTCGTTGAGGATTTGGATACTGATTTACCAGACATGGGTAGCAGGTGACTGCATCTGAAAAAGAAAGTGCACAGTCAATTATGTTGTCAGGTTGTCAGAGAGACTCAATAGAACCTATAAAACTGCCTTATCATTTTATTAGGATTATGCTCTTACAATCATTGCAGTATCCCTATGCTCACACGATCAAGTATCTATATGATTCTGGAAAAAGACAAGTTTGCTTCCTAGGATTGATGTTATGACTGATAGTGTCAGTCCTCCCAGGAAAATCAGACAGGAAACATGACCAAATTAACTAATTCTACTTTATTGTTAGGCTACCTTTAACAGAACCTGGTAAGTCTGAAGGAATCAATTTCTTGTCCCCACTTTTAACTACTTGATCCATTAGAGAGGCTTTTTTTATGACTATTAAGCAACTGCAGGGTCCTGCATCTCTGATTGCTTCCTGGGCATCTTCCTTCCTTCCTTCCTTTCTTTCTTTCTTTCTTTCTTTCTTTCTTTCTTTCTTTCTTTCTTTCTTTCTTTCTTTCTTTCTTTCTTTCTTTCTTTCTTATTGCTTGCTTGCTTGCTTGCTTGCTTGCTTGCTTGCTTTCTTGCTTTCTTTTCTTCCTTCCTTCTTTCTTTCTTTCCCTAAGGACAGTCATACTGTATATTCCATTGCAGTTGGGTCTTATTTTCCAAATCAAACCCAAAACATTCCACACTGCAGAGTCCTATTTTCTCCTATGTACCTGCTACAGCACAGACACAATGTATAAGGATTTTTTGTATCTAGCATATCTTACCCTTGTGATTTGATATTTTTCCTTCCGGACATGGAAAACAATCATAACAGCAAAATGGCTTCCCTTCTTTCTTTCTTTTACTATAACCCTCTTGGCAATTGTCATTACACAATGAAAGGGGATACCCCTAGAAACAAAAAGAAAGAATAGAATGTAACACAGAAAATATTTTATAGTAGCCTTGGATGCACTGTTAAATATAGTTTGGTTATATTTTTAGATGTCATAATGCATAAAAGACTCTCCCATTGTTTTGTCCTTCAATGTCAATTCACACTTGTCTCTAAATAAAACCCCAAGAAAATCAAATATATTTTGCTATATTTCATCTTCTTCCAATATAATCATGATAATATCATGATAATCTTATTCTATGGCCTTTGAGTTTGACAAATTCTTAGTATATTTATAAAGAGATGATACTGTAAAGAAAATCAGAAATATATAGAAAAATCGTTGACACTTATAAATACAGTATCATGTTTTCTAATCCTGTCGTGATGATAATGGCACAACAGAATTTACCATTGCAATGAACAAGGACATACATTCAATTTTGCAGCTACTAAGATTGTTGGCTGAGTAGATACAAAGACAGACAAAGAAATGATTGAAGCCGGAAATGGGCCCCCTGTCAGTCAATAGGAGTGCTAATTTACTACCAGGTTATTAAGTACTTAGAAGGTGAGGAGTTGGCAGCAGAAGGAAACAGCAGCCAAAGACTTAACAGCTCACCATCAACACCTGAATGAACAACTAAAAGCCACACACAACCAGGCATTCCTCACCATCCAGTCAGAGCTGAAGAAGCTTCTTGGATGAGAAGCAAAATGTCTTCAAAGAAGAACTGGAAAGTCCAGTTGTCTGATGAAAAAAATACATTTGGGACAATCATGACCTGCATGTCTGAGAATCTCCATAGACACAGCCAGGCACCAAATAAATACCACACAGAATAGCCCAAACTAAATAGAGACAAGTTCTCTAAAGATGGGCTCCAGAATGAGTCCAAAATCTTGGAAAAATTAAATCTCTGGTCCTGGTGACCCATCCAGATTCTGTAAGGTCACTGAAGATGCCAGAGTCTAATTTGTTCAATATACTGATTTCTGTTCATGAACAGAAGAGAACTGGCAGGAACTTTAGGAAAATTTTCTGCAGTTTGAATCAGTCTTGCTTTGCCTAATATTAGGGCACATTCCAATAAATTATGTCTATAGGCAATAGGGAGGTACTCTAATTGGTTATTCATGCCATGGTCATCTCCCATTTGTACTATTGCAATGTGCTCTAGTTGGGGCTACCCATGAAAAGTATCCAGAAGCTTCAGCTGGCACAAAATGTGTCTCTATAGGCAATCTTAAGCACCCTTTTGGGTGCTTTGGGTGCCAATTTGCTTCTCAGTCCAATTGAAGGCAATGATTATGACCTATAAAGTTCTACATGGCATGGGACCAGACTACCCACACAACCATCTTCATCCCGTTACATCAGCCCATGCCAGCTGGTGAGGAAGGGAAGCTATGCTGCAGACCCTATCAATCAAAGAACTCTGACTGCTTGGAACTAGGAAGAAAGTCTTCTTTACTATTGCCCCTGCCCTGTGGAATATTTCCCAACCCCCAGAGATGAGGCAGGCCCCCATTCTCCTTGCCTTTCAAAACTGAGTTAAAACAACTCATTGTGTGGGGATCCCAGAAAAGCACAAAGCTGGTTAGTCCCTTGAAAGACATCCATTCATTAATTTTAATGTGCCTTCTTTTATATTTTATTTTTTATATATATCCTGTTCTTATAGTTTAACATTTTATTGTACAGCAGCCAGCTTGCCTCTTTGAGGGAGATGGGCAGTTTAGAAACATGGTATGTAAATACATACATACATACATACATACATACATACATACATTCATACATACATACCTTCTATATTTTTAATTTTAGCATGTTATTGTACAGCGTCCAATAGGGAGTCTTGAGGGAGATCAGCAGTTTAGAAATAAATAAATGTTCTAAATTTTCAGTAATGTCTGAAGACAATGAAATAGATGCATACTTACCTGATTAAATCGGACAGGCCACACAATATGACTGTCATCAAGGAAAATTCCCCCTTTTGAAGAAGCATGTGGGTCTATCATTCCAACTCTGATTCTACGAAAAGACTGGTTTGGGAAGGTTACCCAGTTTATAATATCAAATCCCACTATTTGTTCACCATTTTGATTAAAAGAAATAATATCACCAGCACTATTGTTGAATGAAACTTTTCTTAAAAAGGGGTGGAGCTGAAACTGAAAGAAACATGCAAAGAAGATAGAGATTAGATGATGATGATGATAGATAGATAGATAGATAGATAGATAGATAGATAGATAGATAGATAGATAGATAGATAGACAGACAGACAGACAACATGCATTTTCAACATTAAGATTCTATAAAATTAAAAAGTATGAGACACTTTAGCATATTGGATAAAAATAATATTTATATTGCAGAAAATGGGAACAACAATCAATAAAGATTCAAGATTAAATAGCAAATCATGTGGGGATTATATTCAACTGGCAAAACATATTATCTATTATTATTATTTACAAGAATGCACTTAATTAGATTGGTTCCAATTTTGGAAGACACTCAATTCTTGATCAAAATAATTTAATTGTTATTACCTTCACATTTTTTTGTTTTTAATTCTGTTGAGGCTAGGAAGAGATCTCATAGCCACACTGCCCATGTTTCCAAATCCTCTATGAAGTTCTGCCTTCATATCTTGGACAATAAGTTGTTTTAAAATCATATTCAAGCCAGAAATAATTACTGATGACATTCATATTTTGTTAAAAACCATGGAGGAATGGCGTATCAGCAGTCAAGATATCTCTTTTCAGATTAGTGTGATTCTTGCCACTGTCAGCTATCCCAGTTCCAGTTTATTTCCTTATTGTTTTGTTTTGTTTTAGCAGGTAGTTAAATCATAAAGTGGTATGCAAGAGATGAAATATCTGTACTTGTTTTTTTCATTATTGTCATAATTTTCTTTTAGCAGAAAATTACTTTCATCAAAAAGTCATAATTTTCTTTCTTTCAGCTTATCTGTACTTTTATGTTGTATTACACTAACTCATTAATTACAGTTGCAAACAACTAATGCATCTTTCCTCACTCTTGTTCTTGGTTGATGTTCCTTACGTTTGTGTCATTCCAACTTTCTGTTTCTCTACTCTCATCTCCTTCCCTTCCCTTCCATGTGAATTGAGAGAAGAAAGACTTTAAATCAGAAGACAAATAATGGAATAAAATAAAAGAAAAGGAAGGGAGAGAAGTAGGGAAAGGTGGAAAAGTCCTCCTCCTCCTTCTCCTCCTCCTCCTCCTCCTCCTCCTCCCCCTCCTCCCAGCTTACATCCTGTGACAATATCTTTAACACCATCAAACATCCACATGTGCTATCCCAGGTTCTTGCAAGGGATTCAATAGATGGATTAAAATGCTAAATCCAGCCTAAACATCTGGGTGACAAACCATAATAATAATAATTTCTTGTCACAAAAATGATTAGGTGGCTAGATATAATTTGTTTAAAAGAGGTAATTTTGATAACTTGGCCAATTGGTTTGATCATAATATAAATCTATCTTAAACAGAATCATTTTTTTAACATCTGATGCACTGTGAGCCCATCATAGATTAAGTTGGCATGCAGATAGGTCTTCTACTGATTATAATGTGAACATGCAAGTGGATAAGGAGACATTAAGTCTAAGTTACTTACTGATTATCTCAAGTCTCTTCCTATCTGAAAAGAGGGAATTTGAATGTGATAACCTTCTCTTCAATAATTATTATCTCTGTAATCTTATAATCTTATAATTCATTTATTAATCTTAGAATGAATTTGTGATGCTATATTAAGCTATCCAATGTATTTTCCCTTTCAAAATCACAACCCAAAGTGACCAATTCTGTGCTTAGCTGTAAGTCTAACTTTAATGAACTCAGATTAATAAAGCAAATGACTAGACTTCAGCTCTGATTGTCAGACTATTTTACATCCCAACGACATGAGGAAATCATGGTGAAATTCCTGCAAGACAGCTAGCTACACAATCTGAAACACTTCATTAAAAATTCAGAAATGTGCTCACTCTTTCTTCTAATGAAGTCAGGAGAGACTTTGAGTTTAGGTTCAAAATTCATACTTTTTCATTTAGAGTTTTGGTAAATTGTTTTGTGTTGTGGCACCAGCCTCCCATTTTGTTTTTACCTGCCAGGAAACTTGATTGAGAAGATTCTTCTGCTGCGCGCTTTTTCCTATTTGTCTCTGCTTGGACTGTGATAAATACATGAAGTGCAAGGCATGTGCTACAGCATAGGCTGCATTGTAGATGCTGTAGCTGTGGGCAGTCATCTTCATTTCAAAAATTGTCCCAGGGAGACTTTCCAGTTTTTCCTTCCCAGTGCAAAGTCTCCTAGACACGTTGTCTTCATTGGGTTTGGGTAAAGAACAGTCAAAGGCATGTTCCCAAAAGATCTGGAGAAAATCATCTTCTTTTTCTAAGGTGGGATTTATGGTTTGAAGAAAAGTCTGGAATCCTAACACATCTGTTGAGTGAACTGCAAAGGATATAGCACCATAGATGAAGTCTATGTCCTGTGGTTTTTTAAAAGAATATGACACAAAATCCATCTGAGCTGTCATAATCCAGACTTTTCCTTTTGATTTGTCCATGTCAAGATATTCTGGAATTCCTAGCAATAAGAGAAGAACTGACATGGTTTGTAGTTCCCCATGTATGACTAAGATATTGGAAGTGTCCCTAGTGATAATCTTGTATGTTTTAATCCCATCTTCCACAAGAGTTTCAATAGCATTAGAAAATCCTTGTTTAGGGAGTCTTTGAATAAAATCAAAGCAGATGCCTTTCTGGGGAAACAACGGAAGTACATTCTGCACAAATCTCTCCCCATTATCATCATCGAGATAGAGCACTCCGATCCACGTCCACCTAAAATGAAGAAGCAGGTGAAGAATCCCTTTGTACTGATGAATGCCTTGGGGAAACATCTGTTGGACAAAAGCATCTTGGTTTTTGTAATCCAGCACTGGAGCAGAACCATAGGACAGCTAAGGAATTGATAAGAAAAAGAACATGTTTCCAAAACAGGTTTCTGTGCTTCTGGTGACATATGGAGGTGACATGTTAGTTAAATTTTGATGCTGATTCTAATATAACTACATGGAAGGGAACTCAAATATTGAACTCTCCTCCTCCAATTTTTTAATTATCATATCTTTTTATAGATTAGAAACTCTCAGTCTGCAGTTCATATATAATTCTTCTCTTAAATACTATATAACAAATCAAAACTACACTCTGCAACCCATCTGAACTGTTATCATTTCCGTATTTGATTTAGGATATCTAATAACTCAACAATTCCATTTAAATTCCAGTTTCCTGTTATACTAAGACTTTTAAAAAATGTCAAGTCACATCCTGGTTGTTAAATCATTCATTCCTGATATTTTCTTTGAAGGTTTACAACTTATCTCCTACAGTATAACAAAAGAAGAGGCAATCAAACTAATTCATATAAAAGTTATTCATAAAAGTACCATTAAATCAGTAGCCCTCCTTCATGGATTACTGCCTTGTCATGGCGAAGGGGCTTGCATAACTCAATGAAGCTATGAGCTATGCCGTGCAGGACCACCCAAGATGGCCAGGTCACAGCAGAGAGTTCTGACAAAATGTGATCCACTGGAGAAGGAAATAGCAACCCATTCCAGTATCTTTGCCATGAAAACTCCCTGGACAGTACCAAAAGGCAAAAAGATATGACGCTGGAAGATGAGCCCCTCAGGTCAGAAGGTGTCCAATATGCTACTGGGGAAGAGCAGAGGGCTAGTACTAATAGCACCAGAAAGAGTGAAGTGACTGGACCAAAGCTGAAAGGGCGCTGTAATATCCATGAATCAAGGCAAACTGGTCGTGGCAAACAAGAGATGACAAGACTGAACATTGACATCTTAGGAATCAGCGAACTAAAATGGACAGGAATGGGTGAATTTAATTCAGAGGACCATCAGATATACTACTGTGGGCAAGAATTCCTCAGAAGAAATGGATTAACCTTCATAATCAATAAAAGAGTAGGAACAGCAATACTGGGATACAATCCCCAAAATGACAGAATGATCTCAGTGGGAATCCAAGGCAAACCATTCAATATCACAGTAGTCCAAGCCTATGCCCCAACCACTAGTGCTGAAGAGGATAAAATTGACCAGTTCTATGAAGCCCTACGGCACCTTATAGAATCAATACCAAAAAATGATGTCCTTATCATCATGGGGGATTGAAATGCTAAAGTGGGAAGCCAAAAGATAACTGGAATAACAGGCAAGTTTGGCCTTGGAGTACAAAATGAAGCAGGCACAGGCTGATAGAATTTTGTCAAAAGAATACAATGGTCATAGCAAACACTCTTTTCCAAGAGACAGCTCTACACATTTGTGATGCTATATTAAGCTATCCAATGTATTTTCCCTTTCAAAATCACAACCCAAAGTGACCAATTCTGTGCTTAGCTGTAAGTCTAACTTTAATGAACTCAGATTAATAAAGCAAATGACTAGACTTCAGCTCTGATTGTCAGACCATTTTACATCCCAACGACATGAGGAAATCATGGTGAAATTCCTGCAAGACAGCTAGCTACACAATCTGAAACACTTCATTAAAAATTCAGAAATGTGCTCACTCTTTCTTCTAATGAAGTCAGGAGAGACTTTGAGTTTAGGTTCAAAATTCCATACTTTTTCATTTAGAGTTTTGGTAAATTGTTTTGTGTTGTGGCACCAGCCTCCCATTTTGTTTTTACCTGCCAGGAAACTTGATTGAGAAGATTCTTCTGCTGCGCGCTTTTTCCTATTTGTCTCTGCTTGGACTGTGATAAATACATGAAGTGCAAGGCATGTGCTACAGCGTAGGCTGCATTGTAGATGCTGTAGCTGTGGGCAGTCATCTTCATTTCAAAAATTGTCCCAGGGAGACTTTCCAGTTTTTCCTTCCCAGTGCAAAGTCTCCTAGACACGTTGTCTTCATTGGGTTTGGGTAAAGAACAGTCAAAGGCATGTTCCCAAAAGATCTGGAGAAAATCATCTTCTTTTTCTAAGGTGGGATTTATGGTTTGAAGAAAAGTCTGGAATCCTAACACATCTGTTGAGTGAACTGCAAAGGATATAGCACCATGGACATCACCAGACAATCAACACAGAAATCAGATTGACCATGTGCTCTGCAGCCAAAGATGGAGAATCTCTATACAGTCAGCCAAAGATGGAGAAGAATTTTTTCAAGAGAATACGATGGTCATAGCAAATACTTTTTTCCAACAACCTAAGAGATGGCTCTACACACAGACGTCACCAGACGGTCAACACATAAACCAAATTGACCATGTCCTCTGCAACCAAAGATAGAGAAGCTCTATACAGTCAGTAAAAACAAGACCAGGAGCTGACTGTTGCTCAGATCATGAGCTTCTCATTGCAAAATTTAGGCTTAAATTGAAGAAAGTAGGGAAAAACACTAGGCCACTCAGGTATGAACTAAATCATATCCCTTATGAATATACAGTAGAGGTGACAAATAGGTTTAAGGAATTAGATCTGATAGACAGAGTGCCTGAAGAATTATGGTGGAAGTTTGCAACATTGTACAAGAGGTAGCGACTAAAACCATCCCAAAGAAAAAGAAATGCAAGAAAGCAAAATGGCTATCTGAGGAAGCTTTGCAAATAGCTAAGGAAAGAAGGGAAGCAAAAGGCAAGGGAGAAAGAGAAAAATACACTCAATTGAATGCAGAATTCCAGAGAATAGCTAGAAGAGATAAGAATGCCCTCTTAAATGAATAGTGCAAAGAAATAGAAGAAAACAATAGAATAGGGAGAACCAGAGATCTCATCAAGAAAATTGGAGATATGAAGGGAACGTTTCAAGATGGGCATGACAAAGGACCAAAATGGCAAGGGTCTAACAGAGGCAGAAGATATTAAGAAGAGGTGGTAATTTTGCCACTATACAAGAATGAGCTTAGCATCCCTGATAACCACGATGGGGTGGTCACTGACTTCGAGCCAGACATCCTAGAATGTGAAATGAAATGGGCCTTAGGAAAGCTGAGCAACAACAAAGCTAGTGGAGGTGACAGTATTCCAGCTGAGCTATTCAAAATCTTAAAAGATGATGTAAAAGTGCTACACTCAATTTGCCAGCAAATTTGAAAACTCAACAGTGGCCTCAGGACAGGAAAAGGTCAATTCCAATTCCAAAGAAAGGTGATGCCAAAGAATGTTCAAATTATTGCACCTTTGCACTCATTTCACATGCAAGTAAAATTATGCTTAAAATCGTAGAAGCTAGACTCCAGCAGCATGTGGATCAAGAATTTCCAGAAGTACAGGCAGGATTTCGAAGAGGCAGAGGAACTAGATATCAAATTGCCAAATACTCTGGATCATGAAGAAAGCTAGGGAGTTCCAGAAAAACATCTACTTCTGCTTCATTGACTATACTAAAGCCTTTGATTGTGTGGATCACAACAAATTGAGACAAGTTCTTAGAGAGATGGGAGTACCAGACCATCTTATTTGTCCCTTGGGAAACCTATATGTGGGTCAAGAAGCAACAGTGAGAACTGGACATGGAACCACTGATTGGTTCAAAATTGGGAAAGGAGTCCTGCCTATTTAACTTACATGCTGAGCACTTTATAAGAAAGGTAGGGCTAAATGAATCAAAAGTTGGAATTAAGACTGCCGATAGAAATATCAACAACCTAAGATATGCAGATGATACCACTCTAATGGCAGAAAGTGAAGAGGACCTAAAGAGCCTCTTGATGCGGGTGAAGAAGGAGAGTGCAAAAGTTGGCTTGAAACTCAACATTAAGAAAACCAAAATCATGGCATCCAGCCCTCTCAATTCCTGGTAAATAGATGGGGAAGAAATTGAGGTAGTTTTTATCTTCCTGGGCTCCAAGATCACCATAGATGGGGACTGCAGCCAAGAAATTAAAAGACGCTTGTTCCTGGGGAGAAAAGCCATGGCAAATCTAGACAGCATACTAAAAATCAGAGACATCACCCTGCCAACAAAAGTAGATATAGTCAAGGCCATGGTTTTCCCAGTTGCAATGTATGGCTGTGAAAGTTGGACCATAAGAAAGGCTGAGCGCAAAAGAATTGAGGCCTTTGAACTATGGTGCTGGAGAATACTCCTGCAAGTCCCCTGGACTGCAAGGCGATCAAACCGGTCTGTCCTAGAGGAGGTCAACCCTGATTGCTCTTTAGAAGGCCAGATCCTGAAGTTGAAACTCAAGTACTTTGGCCACCTAATGAGAAGGAAGGACTCACTGAAGAAGAGCATAATGCTGGGAAAGATTGAGGGCAATAGAAGAAGAGGATGACAGAAAATGAGGTGGCTGGATGGAGTCACTGAAGTAGTTGGCGTGAGCTTAAATGGACTCCAGAAGATGGTAGAGGACAGGAAGGCCTGGAGGAATGTTGTCCATGGGGTCGCGATGGGTCGGCATGATTTCACAACTAACAATAACAAAATTAGTATCCAAATAAAATCAACTAAGTAGCAATAAAATTATAAACAATAACATTGATTTTTATAAGACCAAAAATTAACATCTGCAGCATTTTCTAAGATACAAGTTTTTATGCATATTTATTCATATATAAGATGGCTTTGTTAACAGAAATTTCCATAATGTACATATATTATATATATTATTTCAAGGAGTGTAGGTGTTTTTATATACAAAAACGGCAGACACTTTTATCATAGGAAAAAAGGGATAACTATTTAAATAAAGATTGTTATGTTAGAATTTGAAAATCTGTAGCAAATGAAAACTGTTCAAGAAATCCTTACCTGTGGAAGTTTGTAGATACTTAGGATGGTGGCCATATGGAGGCAGACATTTGAATTAGGTCCCCCAATGACTGCAACTGCATTGTTTCTACTATCACACTTGTAGTTTGGAATCAATCTCTTCCAAGAAGAGTGAAGTTCCATTGAAGCAAGATAAGTCCAACTTGCACTGAAATGGCTGTTATAGATCTGGAATCCCAGAGTGATGTTTGGTAAAATATGTGGGTTTTCATTGATTTCTTTTATAGCAAATACCATGGCCAGGATGTGCTGGTAATGCTGAGTCAATACCCTACAAAGAAATATATAAATTGTATAACATGTAGTACATGATACTGGTAGTTGAAGTTGGTGCATATTGAACAATTGATGATGCACTTAAGTTGATTAGATCTCCCCTAAGATGGGAATCTTTGCATCCTTAATGAGTTATTTTTAAAATCTGAATTTGAATTTAATCTGGGAAATTAATTGTGCTCCACAGTGATAATCTGCTAAAATGTGATTATTCATTAATTTGTTTTATAGCAAATGCCAGATGTATTGGTAGTGCTGAGGAAGGAGGGAAAGAAGGAAGAAAGGAAGGAAGGAAGGAAGGAAGAAAGGAAGGAAGGAAGGAATAATAGGATGACATAAATACTTTTTGGAAAACTGTTTTCAATGTAATTTTCAGAAATTGTTGACTTGGAGTGTATATATGTACAATATTCAGATTCATTATTCCATGCATGTTATCATACTAGTAACCTACAAAGAAGTATATATCTTTTTATCAGTATGCTTCAAAATGTGATATCTGTTTATTTTAATGAAATATATGCTAACTAATGCTGCATCTAAGACTGATCATGCAACTACTATCATGGATAGTGTGATTTTGGGTTGAAAAATACAATCTCTGTCAAGCACCCTTTATAGGTGAAGCTGCTCACATGAATCCAGGAAACTGAAAATTATAAATCATGCCTCAAGACTGGCCCTTCTCAACAGTAGTGCAAAAGAATGATTTTAGTGAAAGTAATGAAATAGGGGATGTATGAATGTATCTTCAGCTACTAAGATTCAAAAGATCCCTGTCTGATATGCTAGAACAAAAATGTGTCCCCAGAATTAAAATGTAAGATCGTGACATTATCTAGTTGGGTAATGAAATATCTGCAAGCAAACAGTACAAGCTCAGAGAACACCAAAAATGCCCAAACCATCTTGACCCACAGATGTCCTCCTTTATTAAAAAGTAAGAATCCAGATATCTCTTTGAGTGCTATCCAGAATCATTCAAAAATTCACTCTTCCAAGCTTTCTCCATTTGAATTATATAGAAAAAGGAGTTTGTTTATTGCAAAAATCAGAACTGCTTGTCATCTTTCATGAATTCTACTGCGGTCTACCAACATATCCCTCAATTACTTTCCATCCATTCTAAGTATGTCAAAACTTTCCAGGGATGGTCACTATCAAAAAAAGAGACTGCAATTCATGCAACAAAATATCTTAATTGGCTTTGAGACATGGAGGATAAGGAGCAGACAACTAAAACTATAGTAATGCATGATAAGAAAAATAACTCAGATACATTCTTTCATATTCATAGCCCTCCCCACACCCCAAAGCCTGAAAATGAAATGGGAATGAACCCTTAAATTATGGTATTAAAAGATTAATTCTATTGTTTCTAACCTGTCAGCTTTACAAAAAATTAACACACACACAGGTTTATAACACACACACAGGTTGAGACAGAGAAACACACATAGAGAATTTTATAATTCACTCCCATATATTATTATGAAATTGCATTACAAAGACCACCTCTAATATTAAGCTTTTTTAGAATGTGCAACAATTTTACAGTACAGAAGACATTATTTGGGGAAAAGAATATGGAAAAAGAATTTAGCAATAAAATGTTTCTTAAAAGAAAGAAAGTAAATCGTATAGAACCCATCTTGATATGTTCCTTGAAGCTTAAAATGAACCCTGCACAATGTGTAAGAAGACAGGAATAAATTCATATTAGACACTTCAATGCATAAATCCACCAAAATAAAAACAAAATAAAAATAACCATTTGAAGAATATATAGTGTATTTTATATTGTTTTATTTTTTAAGTAAGTAAACCAATAACTGCTTACATAATATCATCAAAGAGCTCAGAAGAGGGAGCTTTTTCAAATGTTATTGCATGTGAAAGCACATAATTCTGAGAAGTAATGCCAGCAATGTTGAAGTCTCCAGCATGATAATATTTATGAAGAGCCAGGAGAGGTATCTGAGTAGCCCATTGACCCACAGGACACTTGCATAGCACAGAAGGCAACATCACTAATAACAACACCATTAACATTAACATTCTGCATTGCTATCTGCTTTCCAATATCTTTCATTGAAGTATAAAACAAAATTCAAGAAATGTCAGTCTTGGCTGGGAATAGCGATTCATTCAGCAGAAATGGTAATGCAAATACTCTTGTTTCAAGTTACATTAGCCGTGAGGAAGCCTTGTATGAATGATTCATGAATATCAACAGCACATTTTAGTCTCCATACACATTTATGCTATTTAATGCCATGGATATCACCCAGACAAGAAGCAGAGATAATAATTATTATTTTGTAATTACATATGAGAGAATTACTGTCTGCAGAAAGGTAGGTGAAAACACTGCATTAATTCCAGCTCTTGTTTTTGAACTTAATTTCCATTGAAATAAATGAAAAAAAAAGAACATTATGGTTGATTTCCCCTTTGAGTTTAGTAAGAACAAAAGACCTTTCCTTCCTTCCTTCCTTCCTTCCTTCCTTCCTTCCTTCCTTCCTTCCTTCCTTCCTTCCTTTCTTTCTTTCTTTCTTTCTTTCTTTCTTTCTTTCTTTCTTTCTTCTTTCTTTCACTGTATTCAAGATATCAGACTTTTCTTTTTGATAATAACCAATATCCAGGGATTTCTAAAAAAATTAAAATAAGCCATCACATTGAGATGAAAAATATTGGTCACCTGCTCAGAGTTTAGACTTTCTGCAACAGGAAGAAAAACATGATTTTTTCAAATCTCAGGGTAATTTCTCTGTTATTCTTTTTTAGCAGGGCATCAAATTGAGAACTGTAGTCTGTTTGGAAAGTGCATGTTTCTTATACTGGCATAAAATAGTGCAGAATTCAAATTTAATTTCTGAAATCTAAAAGGAAAACAAGTTTTTCCTTACTTTTTTCCCCATAGAAATGTGCATTGTTGGCTTCCAGTTTGCGATCACGGTGCTGGAGGATGGTTAGAGTGATCACTCCCTCCACTGTCTGGTTTTCTCCTGCCTGGGGACCCTGAAAAGGCTCAGAAGTCACCCTGGAGGGGCAATGAGTGTGAAGATGACTCCCAAGCAATTGTGGAAGGGCAGCAGCCCTCCTGTTTGATCCCGGGCAACTCTTTGAACTGACAGGGAAAAGATCGGCCATTAACATGGTCCATCACTAAGCTGCCACCAGCCATGGCCAAAATTACTAACCAGCATTTCAAAAGCACTGCGGAGGAATTGGGTGAGATCTTACCTTCTTTGTATCCCAAGTATCTTCCTGTAAAAAGCTTCTTAATTGCTTTCCCCTGTGAGGGAAGGGAATGTTTTCCTCCTACCCTTCCTCTAAAATGGTGGCATCTGACTACCTCGGGGAAATAAAACCTTGAAAAGGACAACTAAATAATTGGATTTACACTATCTGATATTCAGGGACCCAAAAGTTTCCTACTCTTATGGGGATTTGCTACTCTATTAACTCATAAAAAAGATGAAAAAGAACTTAAATTGGATAAAAACCTAGCCTGGATTTGAAAAAGGACATCTTATTGAGGACATCTTATCGCAAAACATGGTACAGCAAGTGAATATTTTTGACAAAAAGACCTGCTCATAGCCCAGATCTGTCCTTGGTATTATCTAAAAAAGATTAAAAGCTGAGAGAACAGCTGGATGGTGAAATTGCTTTTTAGGATTCTGGAGATGAATACTCTCTGACTCTCACTTAATGAATAGCCTTCACTAAAAGACCATCTAAAACCATATCAGAAGTGGAAGGGGACCAGCAACAAATTTCGGCTAATTAAAATTTATACTTAAAAAAATTCTTGAAGCTACTGAGATAATTAAAGCTAGACTGAAAGACAAAGACACCAGCTTAAACCTACAAAGTAAAACCCTGATTCCAACCAAAAAACTTACAATTCAAAAAACAACAGAAGCAGAAGAAATTAATGCCAAGACAGAGGACTCTAAAGAACAACAAGTATAATGTACTGAAAATCTAGACAACCAAACTCTGATTGCAACTAAAGAATCTACAACCCAAAAAATAACAGAAGCGGAAGAAAGTAATACCAAGATGGAGGGTGCTAAAGATCAACAAGTACAGCCTACTGAAAACCTAGACAACCAAACAACAATCATAAAATTGGACATGACTTTCTACTTACACTAAAGAAATCTGAGGAAGAAGACCAGATTGAATTGAAGACAAATATACTATTGGATCTGGGCCACCAGGACGACAACTTAATGACCATAAATAAGCCAATTTCTCTGGAAAATTGATAATTAGATGGTCTCCTTTGATTTAAGTAACATGCACAGGAATGAAGGGAGATCTATCTGATGATCTAAAGGCATTGGTATGGAAGTCTGGTTGGCATAAAAAGAAAGCTAGAGTTAGATTTTAAAAATAGGGTCTTTTGATTTATTAGAGAGGATCCTAAAGTCTCAACTAATGGGCTAAAGCGAAATTTTGAGATGAAGGGAAATATGATTATTAGATTTAACAATGGTTGGAAAATGATAAAAATAAGGGATTAAATCCTATTGAGGATTTAGATTTATAAGGGAAATGAAAATTAACTATTAGGAAATAGCTTCAAATCATTGTTTAGCCCAGGTAACACAGATGATGGATTTGAAAGAATAAAGGACACTCTATTAGTAAGTGGTGATGTACTAGGATGAGAAATAGAAAATGTTTATGAAATAAAATAAGAATATATTTAAGTAAGTAATAGGTGTATCTTAGATATTATAATTTTTTATGTAGTAAAATAAAGGAAATTTGGGTTACCTGAAATTTAAATACTATGGATATTAAAGGTTAAATTGGAATACTGTAATTAAAAATTAGGTAAAATTTAAACACAGGACATGGATATGTATAAGCAAAAATATATTGATGAATGTTTTAACTGATCTTGTTATAATTGGAAATTTACTAGCTTAAATATGATATAGTAAATGTTAAGGGAAATATAGAAGGAATTTTTTTTGATGATGTAACCTGAGATATGTATTAAAGATTTTGTTATTGTACTATTGACTACCCAATCACCATGTTGCTTTCCAAATACTCAAATGTAAAACTGGAAAACCAATAAAAACTTGTAAAAAAAAGAAATGTGCACTGTTTAGTATAGATAAGATAAATTAAATAATTTATTGATTTTTTTTTTCAGTTTAATGACTGAAAGTATCCAACCCAATCAAGTGTAGGTTTCTACAGTAAATCAATACAAAGCACCAAACAGAAACCCAAACAGTTGCACAAAAAAGTTTAATAAACTTTAAAAAAGAAATCAGAAGTCATCCTTTAGTGCAAAGTCAAGCTAGACAACTGCATTAATTCAAGGAGAAAAGTGACTTTCATATTAAAAATAATCTGATGAACATACCAAATAATCCTTCCTCCTCCTATTTTCCCTACAACAAACTTGGAGAGAGTTATGCTCAGAGAGAGTGACTTGTTCAAAGTCACCCAATGAACCTTCATGCCTAAAGCAGGACTAGAACTCATAGTTTCCTGATTTCCAGCCTGGTGATGGAGAAGATTGCTGAGAAACAAAAAAGAAAAAAGAAAAGAAAAACAGCTGGAGTCTTTGGAATAAAGCATTTTTTAAAATTGATGGAGAACTTGCAAAGTTTAAAGGAAAACCTATGATGCCCTGACACAACAGTGCTCCAAAGTGGATTTACATCTTCAGAACTAGCCTCCTTTCCTTTGGACCACTTCAGAGGTGATCTCTGAAATATGTAAATTTGTCTTGAATAAATGGCTCATTGAAGCATTTTACAAAACTTTGCATTTTTTAAAATAGTTTTCTTCCATCCTTCCTTCTAGACAGAACAGCATCTTGTTTATAATTTCTAATTCTAATATTTGAATTATGTCTCCCAATGACTGCAACTGCATTGTTTCTACTATCACACTTGTAATTTGAAAAAAAAGAAACATCTTCTGTGTGGAGAGAAATTCTATTGAGGCAAGATAAGTCCAGCTTGCACTAAAATGGCTGTTATAGATCTGGAACCGCAGAGTGATGTTTGGCAAAATATGTGGGTTTTCATTGATTTCTTTTACAGCAAATATCCCTGCCAGGATATGCTGGTAATGCTGAGTCAATACCCTACAAAGAAGTACATAAGACATGAGCATATGCTTTAAAATGTTCTAGTAAAATATTATTAAATATACAGTATATCAAACAAATGATGTATCTGTTATGATGGGAAGTGTAACTTGGGAGAAAACAATACACTCCAGTAAGGTATCACTTCTTGAAATTTGTATGTGAATTTAATTTGGAACGTCTACTCAGCATGCACACAATAATTTTGCAATTTTTTTGAAAATCTGCATCTTCCTGCATTCAGTAAAGACACCATTCATACATTTGTGTTAAAGATTATAAATGACACTTATTCATTCACAAGGCTGAGTAGAGAGTTCTGCATGATTTATGATGCTAAAACCCAGTGTTCTAGTTCAATCACATGTTGAATATCTTAACATGAGCTCCAGAGCATTGTTAAAATTAGATTCATATGGGACTCAGAACATTTGATTCAGTATGCACGAAGAATTTATATTTGCATTATCACATGGATATAACACCCATCCACTTTTTCACTCACACATAGACATGCAGACACACAAACACATGAATGCGCTAAGAAGATATTTGGAGAAGAAGGAGAAGCAGGAAGAAGAAAAAAATCCTGTTAAAAAGTCAAGGATTGGGAATACTTAAGTTCTGTTTATTACCCAAGACACAAACAAGTTCCCAGAATTGTTCATCTCCAGAATTCTGTTCCAAACAATTTGCCCAAAACTGAAAATATAGTTTATCAGTTTTGAAAAGTTGGTCAGTTTCCCTAATGTAGGGAAAAAATCTATTGCAATAGATATACATTATAATTCAGCAGATGTAATTTTGAGAGCCAAAGCAAACGATTACAAAAGAATCTTGCTGTTGAAAAAGATGTATCTTAAAAAATAAATTAGTTAACATATATCTACATAAGGGCTGCAACTCTTGTTTTCAAATAAATATTATCAGAAAACATTTCCTGCTTTTGTTGGAGAACCAAAACCTTATTAGCACACAACAGTCTTTAAGATGTTGCAAAATACAACTTGAGCTCTCCAGCCTCAGAAACAACAGGGAGGGACACAAACATTATTAAGAACAGAATGTATGGCTTCTATTAATAAAAAAACATGCTATCATTATGCCTCTAAAACTAGAATGAGGTCATATTACAAATGACATGAATCAGAATAAAAGTTCATCTATAAAGCAACTTGCTCAGATAGAGAGTCAGGAGAGACACACATTGTTATTCAAATATATCCCAGGTTCTTACGGAATATCATCGAAGTACTCTGGAGATGGTATTTTTTCATATGATAATGCACGTGATAGCACATTACTCTGAGAAGTTATGCTAGCAATGTTAAATTCTCCAAAATGGTAATATTTGTGAAGAATTGGAAGAAGCACCCGAGTTGCGTGTTTATCAACAGGACATTTGCTAGCTGTGTGAGGTAAAAAAGCAAATGCCAACATTATTATCACCACCATCTTGTTCACTAATTAAAAAAAAAATGATAATGGATAAATTCTTAGTGAAACATCTCGATTTAACTGACTACTTTTGCAGAAAGCTGTCCTGAAAAACAAAGCTCTGATCATATAGATCAATTGTTGGTATGGAGAATCCATTAAACATGATATGCAGTTTTGCTACTGCTTATAGACAGAAAGCTGTCAGTTTAATTATGGTTATTTTGATAATAATTATTTACTCAAAGCTGCTGTTGCTTTTCAGTCTTGGGTCCAGAGCAAGTCAGTTATTTTTTTGTGGCTGTTTAAATCCATGGATAAGTTGTGATCAGTGTCTTCTATCAAGTTAAATAAAAAAATAATTTTAACACGATATACAACCTAAGCACTTTAACTCATACTACTCTAGGAAGAGTTCTATATAACTTCATTCATATTGTTTGTTTAAGTAAATTTTGTGATAGTAGCCACAAATATTCTCTGGGGACACATAACAGGGAGCTTGAAAATGATAAAAAATATCATTCATCTGGTTTCCTTACATAATGAAAGCCCAAGCAAGTTGATAAAATCATCATTCTTATTTGATTGTATTTGCCATGGGAGGAAAACAGCAATTGAAATCAATCTAGGAATCATCCTATGAAGAGTTGACAAAGGAGCACATGAAAGTAACTTGATCAAAAATTGTGCCATTTATGCTGAACTGGACTCTGACCTAAACTAACTTATTGGTATCTTTCCAGACTGACCAGGAAACATGAAAGATCACCATCACCCCCTGAAATGATGAATGACAATTTAGGGTTACAGGAGTCTCCTTTTAATTGTTAAATTAACTACAAATCAGACAGTTGTCTTCCACTAATCCATTAATCGTGGAAGTATTCTACCTATAACATACAATCAACTCTCACTCCTTTCTGAAAGCATAATTACATCCTTGAGTTTTATTGAAGATTAGTATCTTCTATCATGCTAGAATATTTGTGATGCAGTGCCAGAATTGAAAGATTTCCCTCTCAAATATTCCTTGTAGGAAAACATGTCGTAATGGCCAACCCACAGAAAAAATATTTATTTTATTTATTTATTATATTTATTTTCTTCCCATCTCATCTAGAGGTAACTATATGAAACACGGACTGTCCCAGGATAGAGGGCCCCATTGCTGTATGAGTTGACTGAATGGATTTTTCAGAAATAGAAGGGCATAATCTAAAAATAATAATAACAATAACAATAATAATTCTTTTTTTGTAAAGATTTTTATTTCAATTTTCTATACAGTTAGTACTTTCAATACATTATATATATATATATATATATATATATATATATATATATATATATATATATATATATATATTAAAAATAGAAAAGAAAAATACCTTTAAAATAAGACCTTAGGTGTCGCTCGTCTATCTCCCCCCGATTGCATCCACCCTCTCAACCTTCCTTCCTACTTCCCTACTCCCTCTCTCCTCTCATCTCCTCTCTTCCCTCATCCCTTCCTCCCATCCAACTTCCTTCCATCCCTTCCTCCTCCCCTCTCATCCTTCTTTGGATACAGTTCAGGGGAAATACCCGAGTGGCACCTCCCTCTAAATTACTCTATCTGTTTTATACATTAATATTTCTATATATCTGACCTACTTAATCCCACCCATCCCCTCCCGCCCTACCCCCCCTTGCTTCCCAGAGCAAAATACAGGGTTATTGTAAACAAAACAAACACAAGCTATAACTTTTAAAACAAAAAAATATATACAATAAACAAATTCATACTTAACCCTTAACTCCCTCTAAACTTTAAAAATAATAATATAAACTAATCTACTATAAATCAAATATTATAAAATTCTATATATAATAATTATTACATCAAGAAAAAATTAATCATAAAATAAATGGAACTTTAAAGTTCCATACTTATATAATAATAATTCTTTGTCCAAAAAGGATTTTGTGATCACATTTATGGTGCATTATTTAGTTATAACAAAATCAAAACAAATTTCTGTGTCAACTGAATAAAAGTGCTATGAGTGTAGTAAGACATATGAACACATTTAAGGCAAGAATAATGTTTGTTTGATACTCTTTGGCTTAATTTAGATTTTTTTGAACATTTAACTCTTGTTCATATATTGTGGTTCTCATTTGGAGAGTAGGTATTGGAATGTACATTAGTTGCCAATATTTTTTTTTTAAAAATGTGTTTCTCCCTACCAACCTACTGTGACTATTAAGGAAAGATATGCAGTTGTAGAGAAAGATACATAAGTGCTAAATAAGTGCTTCTAAACATTTTTAAATCCTTAATAATACATAGAGAAATATGCCCCATGCTTCAGATAATCATCCTAAGCAAAGTTTGGAAAATATTAAAGGTGATGGAAAAGAGACTATCAACCAACCCCATCCCTTCCCTTTCAAAATAAATCCTCAACACAAAAGATAAGTTTGCACATTTATTGAACAGCATCCTATGTAGATTGTTATCCTGAAGCTCACCCGTCCCCAAATTGAGGGGTTTTAATTTTTACCTTTTATTGATTCCTTCTTGTTAAAGATGTTCCAATTTTTAAGTCAGGTTTCATCAAAATGATAAAACATTTTGGGGAAAAAATGCATCCCAGTAACCCAAAACTGGAGGTCAAGATGGAAAAAATCTCCACGGCTACCATGTATTTTCCTTTGGTGCTCAAATAGGATGGAATGAAGGAGAGCCAAACACTACAAAAAACCAGCATGCTAAAGGTAATAAATTTAGCTTCATTGAAGCTGTCTGGGAGTTTCCTGGCTAAAAAAGCCACAGTAAAAGTGACAATAGCTAGGAATCCCATGAAACCCAGAACACAGTAGAACATGGTAGAGGAGCCTTCATTACATTCCAATATAACCTCCGTATTTGATGAGTACACATCAGCATCTGGGTATGGAGGAGCTGTTGACAGCCACGTAGTACAAATCATAACTTGAATAAGCAAACAGGAAAGGACAATGGAATAAGCCAGCCTTTTCCCCAACCATTTCCTTATCTTGGATCCAGGTTTGGTGGCTATGAAGGCCAGAACCACAATTATGGTTTTGGCCAATATACATGAAACCGCTAGTGAAAAGATGATGCCAAATGCAGTTTGGCGAAGGAGACATGTAACCTTCCCTGGTGGCCCAATGAACAATAAAGCACAGATGAAGGAGAGCAGGAGAGAGATCAGGAGAAGATAAGTGAGACTCCGGTTGTTGGCTTTGACTATTGCGAGGTCTCGATGCTTAATGAAAAGCCAAAGCACCAGTGAAGTCAGACAAGAAAAGAAAAGAGCCAGAACAGCTAAAGACACCCCTAAAGGTTCTTTTAGAGATAAGAAACTTAAAGTTTTTGGAATGCATAAACGTCGTTGAGGATTTGGATACTGATTTACCAGACATGGGTAACAGGTGTCTGCATCTGAAAAAGAAACATGCACAGTCAATTATGTTGTCAGGTTGTCAGAGAGGCTCAATAGAACCTATAAAACTGCCTTATCATTTTATTAGGATTGTGCTCTTACAATCATTGCAGTATCCCTATGCTCACATGATCAAGTATCTATATGATTCTGGAAAAAGACAAGTTTGCTTCCTAGGATTGATGTTATGACTGATAGTGTCAGCCCTCCCAGGCAAATCAGACAGGAAACATGACCAAATTAACTAATTCTACTTTATTGTAAGGCTACTTTTAACAGAACCTGATAAGTTTGAAGGAATCAATTTCTTGTCCCCATTTTTAACTACTTGATCCATTAAAGAGGCTTTTTTTATGACTATTAAGCAACTGCAGGGTCCTGCATCTCTGATTGCTTCCTGGGCATCTTTCTTTCTTTCTTTCTTTCTTTCTTTCTTTCTTTCTTTCTTTCTTTCTTTCTTTCTTTCTTTCTTTCTTTCTTTCTCTTTCTTTCCTTCTTTCTTTCTTTCTTTTTCTTTCTTTCTCTTTCTTTCTTTCCTTCTTTCTTTCTTTCTTCCTTCCTTCCTTGCTTTCTTGCTTTCTTTTCTTCCTTCCTTCTTTCTTTCTTTCCCTAAGGCAGTCATACTGTATATTCCATTGCAGTTGGGTCTTATTTGCCAAATCAAACCCAAAACATTCCACACTGCAGAGTCCTATTTTCTCCTATGTACCTGCTACAGCACAGACACAATGTATAAGGATTTTTTGTATCTAGCATATCTTACCCTTGTGATTTGATATTTTTCCTTCTGGACATGGAAAACAATCATAACAGCAAAATGGCTTCCCTTCTTTCTTTCTTTTACTATAACCCTCTTGGCAATTGTCATTACACAATGAAAGGGGATACCCCTAGAAACAAAAAGAAAGAATAGAATGTAACACAGAAAAATATTTTATAGTAGCCTTGGATGCACTGTTAAATATAGTTTGGTTATATTTTTAGATATCATAATGCATAAAAGATTCTCCCATTGTTTTGTCCTTCAATGTCAATTCTTGCCCTATCAATCAAAGAACTTTGACTGTCTGGATCTAGGAAGAGAATCTTCTTTACTATTGTCCCTGCCCTGTGGAATATTTCCCAACCCCCAGAGATGAGGCAGGCCCCCATTCTCCTTACCTTCCAAAACCAAGTTAAAATAACTCATTATGTGGGGATCCCAGAAAAGCTCACAGCTGGTTATTCCCTTGAAAGACATCCATTCCATTAATTTTAACGTGCTTTCTTCTATATTTTATTTTTATATTTATTTATTTATTTTTATTTATATGCCACCCAATCCCAAAGGACTCAGGGCGGCGCACAAAATTAAAACAATCATCTAACAATAATACAATAAAATAATACAATCATGCCGCATGTCCGATCATATCCCCCCCCCAGGGACATCAGCCCCAGGCCTGCCGGAACAGGAGAGTTTTAACGGCTTTCTTAAAGGCCGGCAGGGTGGGAGTAGTTCCAACCTCGGGGGGAAGTTGATTCCACCAGGTCGGAGCCACCACAGAAAAGGCCCTTCCCCGAGGGCCCGCCAGTCGACATTGTCTGGCCAACGGGACCTGAAGGAGGCCCAATCTATAGGACCTCACCGGTCTCTGGGAACTGTGCGGCAGTATGCGGTCCTGTAAGTAACCTGGCCCTATGCCATGAAGGGCTTTAAAGGTGATAACCAACACCTTGAATTGCATCCGGAGACCCACAGGAAGCCAGTGCAGCTCGCAGAGGATAGGTGACACGTGGGCGTACCTTGGCGCGCCCACAATCGCTCTCGCGGCTGCATTCTGAACCAACTGTAGCCTCCGAATGCTCTTCAAGGGTAGCCCCATGTAGAGCGCGTTACAGTAATCCAGTCTTGAGGTGACAAGGGCATGAGTGACCGTGAGTAAAGCCTCCTGGTCCAAATAAGGCCGCAACTGGTGCACCAGGCGAACCTGGGCAATGGTCCCCCTGGCCACAGCTAATAGATGTTGTTCCAGATTTAGCTGTGAGTCCAGGAGGACACCCAAGTTGCATGCCTGCACTGAGGGAGGTAAATTTCCTCCCCCCAGGACTAATGATGGACCATCCATTTGACCTTTGGGAGGCAAGACCCAGAGCCACTCGGTCTTGTCCGGGTTGAGTCTAAGCCTGTTCACCCCCATCCAGACCCTCACATTTTCCAGGCACCGGCACATCACGTCGACTGCTTCACTGAAAGGACACGGGGTGGAGATATATAATTGGGTATCATCCGCATACTGATGATACCTCACCCCGTGTCGCTGAATGATCTCACCCAGCGGTTTCATGTAGCTGTTAAAAAGGATGGGGGACAGGACCGAGCCCTGAGGCACCCCATAATCGAGGCGCCTAGGGGTCGATCTCTGTCCGCCCGCCAACACTGACTGCGACCTGTCAGAGAGGTATGAGTAGAACCACCGCAATACGGTGCCGCCCACCCCCACCTCTCCGAGACAACGCAGAAGGATACCATGGTCGATGGTATCGAAAGTCGCTGAGAGGTCAAGAAGCACCAGGATAGAGGAATGACTCCTATCCCGGGCTCGCCAGAGGTCATCGGTCAGTGCGACCAAAGCAGTCTCAGTGCTGTAGCCGGGCCTGAAACCAGATTGAAAAGGGTCCAGATAATTAGTTTCATCCAAGGATCGCAAGAGTTGGGACGCCCCCACCTTCTCTACAACCTTCCCCACAAAGGGGAGGTTGGAGACAGGACGAAAGTTCTTCAAAACAGCTGGGTCCAGGGAAGGCTTCTTGAGGAGGGGCCTCACCACCGCTTCCTTTAAAGGTTGCGGGAAAGACCCCTCCATCAAGGAGGCGTTGATTATCGCCTCGTGTCACCTCCCTACTGGCAGAAACCAGCCAGGAGGGGCACGGGTGGCAGCATTCATTGCCCTCACGGCCTTGTCCACTTCATCAGGGGTCACAGGCTCAAACTTGCTCCAGATACATGACTAAGACCAGCCCCTGGCAACTCGGCTGGCACTGCCCAGTCGGAGTCCAGGTCTCTCTGAATCTGAGCGATTTTGTCTGAAAGAAACTGAACAAACTCCTCAGCTCTCCCCTGCAAGGGTTCCTCCACCTCCTCCACTTTAAGAAGGGAGCGGGTCACCCTAAACAAGGTGGCCGGGTGTGATTCTGCGGACGCAATAAGTGCGGAAAAGTGAACACGCTTTGCCGCCCTTATCGCCACTAAATAAGTCCTAAGATAGGCTCTTAATAGTGATCGGTCAGATTCAGAGTTACTGGCCCTCCAACATCACTCTAGACGTCTCTTGTGGCGCTTCATCTCCCGGAGCTCCTCAGTAAACCAAGGCACCCTCCGGGGACCACCACCACAGAGAGGTCGCAAAGGTGCAATTCGATCCAGGGCCCCTGTTCTTATAGTTTAACATTTTATTGTACAGTACCCAACTTCCCTCTTTGAGGGAGATGGGCAGTTTAGAAACATAGCAAATAAATAAACAAACAAACAAATAAACAAATACCCTCTATATTTTTAATTTTAGCATGTGATTGTACAGCATCCAGTGTCCAATAGGGAGTCTTGAGGGAGATCAGCAGTTTAGAAATAAATAAATGTTCTAAATTTTCAGTAATGTCTGAAGTCAACGAAATAGATCCATACTTACCTGATTAAATCGGACAGGCCACACAATATGACTGTCATCAAGGAAAATTCCCCCTTTTGAAGAAGCATGTGGGTCTATCATTCCAACTCTGATTCTACGAAACGAGTGGTTTGGGAAGGTTACCCAGTTTATAATATCAAATCCCACTATTTGTTCACCATTTTGATTAAAAGAAATAATGTCACCAGCACTATTGTTGAATGAAACTTTTCTCAAAAAGGGGTGGAGCTGAAACTGAAAGAAATATGCGAAGAAGATTAGATGATGATAGGTAGATAGATAGATAGATAGATAGATAGATAGACAGACAGACAGACAGACAGACAGACAGACAGACAGACATGCATTTTCAACATTAAGATTCTATAAAATTAAAAAGTATGAGGCACTTTAGCATATTGGATAAAAATATTTATATTGCAGAAAATGGGAGCAACAATAAGTAAAGATTCAAGATTAAATAGGAAATCATGTGGGGATTATATTCAATTGGCAAAACATATTATCTATTATTATTATTATTTACAAGAATTTACTTAATTAGATTGGTTCCAATTTTGAAAGACACTCAATTCTTGATCAAAATAATTTAATTGTTATCAGCTTCAAATTTGTTTTTAATTCAGTTGCAGATAGAAAGAGATTTCATAGCCACACTGCCCATGTTTCCAAATCCTCTATGAAGTTCTGCCTTCATATCTTGGACAATAAGTTGTTTTAAAATCATATTCAAGCCAGAAATAATTACAGATGACATTCATTTTTTGTTAAAAATCATGGAGAAGGGAACATCAGTGGTCAAGATATCTCTTTTTCAGATCACTGTGATTCTTGTCACTGTCAGCTATCCCAGTTCCATTTTATTAATTTGTTGTTTTGTTTTGTTTTAATGGGCAGTTAAATCATAAAGTGGCATGGAAGGGTGAGAAATCTGTCACCTGTAAGGGTGACAATAATCTGTTAATTATTGTCATAATTTTCTCTCAGCAGAAAATTACTTTCATCAGAAAGTCATAATTTCTTGATTGATGTTCCTTAAGTTTGTGTCTTTCCAATTTTCTGTTTCTCTACTCTCATCTCCTTTCCTTCCTTGCATCCTGTGACAATATCTTTGACACCATACATCACATCAACAGGTGCCTATCCCAGGTTCTTGCAAGTAACTCAATAGGTAGGCTAAAATGCCAAATCCAGTTTAAATATGACAAACCAACAGTAATAATTTCTTATCACAAAAAGGTAGGTTAGGTGGCTAGATATAATTTCTTTAAAAGAGGTAATTTTGATGACTTGGCCAATTGGTTTGATCATAATAAATCTACCCTAAACGGAATCATTTTTTTGCCTCTAATGCACTGTGAGCCCTTCATAGGTTGAGTTGGCATGCAGATAAGTCTTCTACTGATTATAATGTGAACATGCAAGTGGATTAGGAGACATTATGACTAAGTTACTTACTGATTATTCAAGTGTCTTCCTATCTGAAAAGAGGGTAACATGGTAACATTCTCTTCAATAATTATTATCTCTGTAATCTTATAATCTAATAATTCATTTATTAACCTTAGTATGAATTTGTGATTCTATATTAAGCTACACAATGCATTTTCCCTTTCAAAATCACAACCCAAAATGACCAATTCTGTCTTAGCTGTAAGCCTAACTTTAATAAACTCAGATTAATAAAGCAAATTATTAGACTTCAGCTCTGATTGTCAGGCCATTTTACATCCCAATGACATGAGCAAATAATGGTGAAATTCCTGCAAGACAGCTAGCTACACAATCTGAACCATTTCCTTAAAAATTCAGAATGTGCTCACTCTTTCTTCTTAAATGAAGTCAGGAGAGACTTTGAGTTTAGGTTCAAAACTTATACTTTTTCATTTACAGTTTTGGTAAATTGTTTTGTGTTGTGGCACCAGCCTCCCATTTTGTTTTTACCTGCCAGGAAACTTGATTGAGAAGTTTCTTCTGCTGCTTGCTTTTTCCTATTTGTCTCTGCTTGGACTGTGATAAATACATGAAGTGCAAGGCATGTGCTACAGCATGGACTGCATTGTAGATGTTGTAGCTGTGAGCAGTCATCTTCATTTCAAAAAGAGTACCAGGGAGACTTTCCAGTTTTTCCTTCCCAGTGCAAAGTCTCCCAGACACATTGTCTTCATTGGGTTTGGGTAAAGAACAGTCAAAGGCATGTTCCCAAAAGATCTGAAGAAAATCATCTTCTTTTTCTAAGGTGGGATTTATAGTTTGAAGAAAAGTCTGGAATCCTAACACATCTGTTGAGTGAACTGCAAAGGATATAGCACCATGGATGAAGTCTATGTCCTGTGGTTTTTTAAAAGAATAAGACACAAAATCCATCTGAGCTGTCATAATCCAGACTTTTCCTTTTGATTTGTCCATGTCAAAATACTCTGGCAATCCTAGCAGTAGGAGAAGAACTGACATGGTTTGTAGTTCCCCATGTATGACTAAAATATTGGAAGTGTCCCTAGTGATAATCTTGTATGTTTTAATCCCATCTTCTACAACAGCTTCCATAGCATTAGAAAATCCTTGTTTGGGGAGTCTTTGAATAAAATCAAAGCAGATGCCTTTCTGGGGAAACAATGGAAGTACATTCTGCACAAATCTCTCCCCATTGTCATCATCTAGATACAGCACTCCAATCCATGTCCACCTAAAATGAAGAAGCAAGTGAAGAATCCCTTTGTATTGATGGATGCCTTGGGGAAACATCTGTTGGACAAAAGCATCTTGGTTTTTGTAATCCAGCACTGGAGCAGAACCATAGGACAGCTAAGGAATTGATAAGAAAAGGAAAACATTTCCAAAACCGTTTTCTGTGCTTCTGACGACATATAGAAGTAGCATGTTAAATTTTGATGCTGATTCTAATATATTTACATGGAAGGGAACTCAAATGTTGAATTTTTCTCCTTTAATTTTTTAATTATCATATCTTTTTATAGATTAGAAACTCTGAGCCTGCAGTTCATATATAATACCTTCTCTTAAATACTATGCAACAGATCAAAATTACACTCTGCAACCCATCTGAACTGTTATCTAATAATTCAACAATTCCATTTAAATTCAAGTTTCCTGTTATACTAAGATTTAAAAAATTGTCAGGTCACATCCTAGTTGTTAAATCATTTATTCCTGATTTTATTTGAAGGTTTATATGTTATCTCCTACAGTATAACAAAAGAAGAGGCAATCTAAATAATTCATATAAAATAAAGTTATCTATAAAAGTACCATTAAATTAATAGCCAGATAAAATCAACTGTAGCAGAAAAGTTATAAGCAATAACATTGATTGTGATAAGACCTAAAACTAACATCTGCAACATTTTGTAAGATACAAGTTTTTATCTAATATACATATTTATTGATGTTTAATTTCCTCCATGATGGCTTTGCTAACAGAAATTTCCACAATGTACATATATTATATATATTATTTCAAGGAGTGTAAGTGTTTTTATATACAAAAAGGGCAGACGATTTTATTACAGGAAAAAAGGGATGACTGTTAAAATAAAGACTGATATGCTAGAATTTGAAAATCTCTTACAAATGAAAACTGTTCAACAAATGCTTACCTGTGGAACTTTATAGATATGTAGTGTAGTGGCCATATGGAGGCAGACATTTGAATTAGGTCCCCCAATGACTGCAACTGCATTGTTTCTATTATCACACTTGTAGTTTGGAATCAATCTCTTCCAAGAAGTGAGAAGTTCCATTGAAGCAAGATAAGTCCAACTTGCACTGAAATGGCTGTTATAGATCTGGAATCCCAGAGTAATGTTTGGCAAAATATGTGGGTTTTCATTGATTTCTTTTATAGCAAATACCATGGCCAGGATGTGCTGGTAATGCTGAGTCAATACCCTACAAAGAAATATATACATTGTGTAAGAATTCATACAATGTATTATATGATACTTGTGATAGTTTAAGTTGGTGTATATTGAACAAATGATGATGCACTTTAGTTTACTAGATCACCCCTATCATGGGAAGTATAAATTGGAAACATTCACATCTTTAATGAGTTACTTTTAAAATTTAATCTGGGGAATTAATTGTGCTCCACTGAGAAAATCTGCTAAAATGTGATTATTCATTGATTTCTTTTGTAGCAAATGCCAAAGCTAGGATGTATTGGTAATGTTGAGGAAGGAAGGAAGGAATAATAGGATATATGAATACTTTTTTAAAAACTGTTTTCAATATAATTTTCAAAAATTGTTGACTTGGAGTGTATGTATGTACAATATTCAGATTCATTATTCCATGTATGTTATCATACTAGTAACCTACAAAGAAGTATATATCTTTTATCAGTATGCTTCAAAATGTGATATCTGTTTATTTTAATGAAATATATGTTAACTAATGCTGCATCTAAGACTGATCATGCAACTACTATCATGGATAGTGTGATTTTGGGTTGAAAAATACAATCTTTGTCAAGCACCCTTTATAGGTGAAGCTGCTCACATGAATCCAGGAAACTGAAAATTATAAATCATCCCTTCTCAACAGTAGTGCAAAAGAATGATTTTAGTGAAAGTAATGAAATAGGGGATGTATGCATGTATCTTCAGCTACTAAGATTCAAAAGATCACTGTCTTATATGCTAGAACAAAAATGTGTCCCCAGAATTAAAATGTAAGATCGTGACATTATCTAGTTGGGTAATGAAATATCTGCAAGCAAACAGATACAAGCTCAGAGAACACCAAAAATGTCAAAACCATCCTGAGCCACAGATGTCCTCTTTTATTAAAAAGTAAGAATCCAGATATCTCTTTGAGTGCTATCCAGAATCATTCAAAAATTCACTCTTCCAAGCTTTCTCCATTTGAATTATATAGAAAAAGGAGTTTGCTAATTGCAAAAATCAGAACTGCTTGTCATCTTTCATGAATTCTACTGCGGTCTACCAACATATCCCTCAATTACTTTCCATCCATTCTAAGTATGTCAAAACCTTCCAGGGATGGTCACTATCAAAAAAAAAAGAGACTGCAATTCATGCAACAAAATATCTTAATTGGCTTTGAGACATGGAGGATAAGGAGCAGACAACTATAGTAATGCATGATAAGAAAAATAACTCAGATACATTCTTTCATATTCATAGTCCTCCCCACACCCCAAAGCCAGAAAATGAAATGGGAATGAACCCTCAAATTATGGTATTAAAAGATTCAATCTATTGTTTCTAACCTGTCAGCTTTACAAAAAATTAACACACACACAAGTTTATAACACACACACAGGTTGAGACAGAGACACACACATAGAGAATTTTATAATTCACTCCCATATATTATTATGAAATTGCATTACAAAGACCACCTCTAATATTAAGCTTTTTTAGAATGTGCAACAATTTTACAGTACAGAAGACATAATTTGGGGAAAAGAATATGGAAAAAGAATTTAGCAATAAAATGTTTCTTAAAAGAAAGAAAGTAAATCATATAGAGTGCTATCCAGAATCATTCAAAAATTCACTCTTCCAAGCTTTCTCCATTTGAATTATATAGAAAAAGGAGTTTGTTTATTGCAAAAATCAGAACTGCTTGTCATCTTTCATGAATTCTACTGCAGTCTACCAACATAACCTTCAATTACTTTCCATCCATTCTAAGTATGTCAAAAACCTTCAAGGATGGTCTATATATATATATATATATATATGTTTTCTGAGGTTTTCGCGGGTATTTGTATATAGGTCTTTGGTTGTTCGGGTTTTCTCCCGCGTAAAATTGGAAGTGTCTTGGCAACGTTTCGACGAAGTCACATTCGTCATCTTCAGGCTGGTGTTTTTAGCTTCTTGCTTTGAGCAGCAATGTGTGGTTTTAGCTGTTTCTTCCTTTTAACTGCCAGTGGGGGTATGAACTGATTGGGTGGGAGCTTGGCTGTGTTCTGATTGGGTGGAGGTGTGTTCTGAATGGTTAGGGGCTTGGCTGTGCTCTGATTGGCTGGGGGAGTGTTCTGTTTGGTTGTGCTCAGGTTAGTCTGAGTTGCAGAGGGGTTTAAGATTTTGGGGTTAGGGAGTCGTTTGTCAATAAGGGCAGGTTTCCAAATGGCTGGTAGGCGGGAGGTATCATCTCGCTTGTTCATGCTGTGTGGGCGTTTTTCTATCTCGATGGCTTCTCTGATTATTCTGTTATTAAAATGTTCACTTTTGGCAATGGTTCTGGTATTTTTAAAGTCAATTTCATGTCCTGTGGCTTTAAGGTGTTGGACCAGGGAAGATGTTGGTTCCTCTTTTTTGACTGAGTTCTTATGTTCTTCAATGCGTGCACTTATTCTTCTGTTGTTTGTCCGATGTATGTGGTGGGACAAGTGGTGCATGGGATTTCGTATACTCCTTGATTTTCTAATTCAATTTTATCTTTGGGGTTTCTAAGGATGGTGGATATTTTTCTGTTTGTGCAGAATGCTGTTTTGGATGTTGTGTTTATGGAGGATCTTACTGATTCTGTCTGTGGTGCCTTTTATGTATGGGAGGAGGGCTTTGCCGTTTTCTTGTTCTTTGTCTTGGATTTTAGTGGGGGTTTCTTTTGGATTAGGTTTGTAATCTTATTTCTATGGAATCCATTGGATGTTAGTACATTGGTGAGGGTGTGTAGTTCGGGTTTTAGGTGTTGTTCGTCAGCTAAGCGTTTTGTTCTGGAGATGAGTGTCTTGGCTACAGAGTTGATCTGTGCTGGGTGGTGGTGTGAGAGAGCGTGCAGATAGCGGTTTGTGTGTGTTTTCTTCTGGTAGATGGTGTGTCCTAGGAGCCATTGGATTTCTTGTAGACTAAGACATCCAGGAAGGGAAGTTGGTTGTTAGCTTCTGTTTCCATGGTGAACTGTATTTTGGGGTGTAGGCTGTTGAGGTGTGTGAGGACGTTGTCCAGTTTTTCTTTCCCATGTGGTCCAGATTATGAAGGTGTCGTCACATTCCTGAGCCAGAGTTTGGGTTTGTGATCCGATTTTTCTAGAGCTTGGGTTTCAAAGTGTTCCATGTAGAGGTTGGCAATGACAGGTGAGCGGGGTGATCCCATGGGTGCTCCTTCTGTTTGTTTGTATTTTTGTCCGTTATAGATGAAGTATGTGTTGGATAGGCAGTGGTTTGTCAGATCTAAGATGTGTTTGGGGGGGTTATATTTGTTTTGAATAGCTGTCAAGGCTTCTTTGATAGGCACTTGGGTGAAGAGGGATATGACATCGAAGCTCACTAGTAGGTCGCTGGGCTGTAAGCTTTGTTTCTTTATGATCTCTATAAACTGGAATGAGTTTTTTACGTTTGAGGTGATGGATTCTGCATAGGGCTGTAGTTGTTTGGCGAGAAATTTGGCTAGGTTTTGTAGAGGTGAGCCTATGGATCTGACTATAGGTCTGAGTGGGGTTCCTTCTTTGTGTATCTTGGGGAGACCATAGAGTTTAGGGCATCTGGATGATTTCTCTCTGGGAATGATTCTTTGCTGGATCTCTTCGCTAATGGGGGAGGCTTTTATCTTTGTTCTGGTGGTTTTTTCCAGGTAGGTGGTGGGATCTGTATTTAGGGGTTTGTATGTGGAGTCTTGGAGTAGGTTGGTTAATTTGGTTTGGTAGTCAGATGTGTTCATAACCACCGTGGCGTTGCCCTTGTCTGCGGGTAGGATTATTATGCTGGTGTCTTCTTTCAGGTTACGTAGTGCTGTCTGTTCCTCTTTGGGTAAGTTGCTTTTGGGTGGCTTGCTGGTGCAGAGGATGTTGTTGATTTTGAGTCTGATTTTGTTAGCGTCATCGGGGTTGATTTTGGTCAGGCTGGTTTCAACTCCACATATAATGGTTTCAGTGGGGATGTGTTTGGGAGCGACTGCAAAGTTGAATCTTTGGAAAGGACATTGGTTTCGGCTTTGGTGAGGATCCTATCTGAGATGTTATGCACTGTTTGTTTCATGTGTGGCTGTGAGGGAGGAGGGGTTTGTTTCTGGCGTTCTTGTAGTCTTCGGAGTTTGTTGGTGTGTGTATCTGTCTTGAGGGTGGTCTGTGTTTCGGCTCTCCAGACGGCGAGTTGTTTGTATTTGTCCCAAAGTGCGGGGTGGATCTTGTTGCTGAGTTTGAGGTGGAGTGTGAGGAGATCTTTGTTAATTCGGTCTAGGAGGAATCTTTTTGTGTGAAGTTCATTTCTGATTAGGGCCAATTCTGCTCTTTTCAGGATCCGTTTGGTGGCTGCAGAGTTGGAGTGGAATTTCAGTTGGAAACATGTGGGGATTAGATTTTGATCTCGGCAGTTACGTAGGAATGCGAGGTCACATAAAATGGAAGCTCTTTTGACTTCAAGTTTTTCATAGGTCCTGGTCAGATGGTGGATTTCCTCCCCGTAGAGGTTCAATATTTGTTTTTCTGGTTTTCGCGGGTTTTGTATATAGGTCTTTGGTTGTTCGGGTTTTCTCCGCGTAAAATTGGGAAGTGTCCGTGCACAGTTTCGCCTAAGTCCACATTCGTCATCTTCAGGCTGTGTTTTTAGGCTTCTTGCTTTGAGCGCAATTGTGGGTTTTAGCTGTTCCTTTCCTTTTTAAATGCATTGAGGGTATGAACTTATTGGGTGGGGAGCTTGCTGTGTTCTGATTGGGTGGGTGTGTTTCTGAATGGTTAGGTCTTGGCTGTGCTCTGATTGACTGGGGGAGTGTTCGGTTTGGTTGTGCTCAGGTTAGTCTGAGTTGCAGAGGGGTTTAAGATTTTGGGGTTAGGGAGTCGTTTGTCAATAAGGGCAGGTTTCCAAATGGCTGGTAGGCGGGAGGTATCATCTCGCGTGTTCATGCTGTGTGGGCGTTTTTCTATCTCGATGGCGTCTCTGATTATTCTGTTATTAAAATGTTCAGTTTTGGCGATAGTTCTGGTCTTTTTAAAGTCAATTTGATGTCCTGTGGCTGTAAGGTGTTGGACCAGGGAAGATGTTGGTTCCTCTTTTTTGACTGATTTCTTATGTTCTTCAATGCGTGCACTTATTCTTCTGTTGGTTTGTCCGATGTATGTGGTGGGACAAGTGGTGCCTGGGATTTCGTATACTCCTTGATTTTCTAATTCCATTTTATCTTTGGGGTTTCTAAGGATGGTGGATATTTTTCTGTTTGTGCAGATGCTGTTTTGATGTTGTGTTTATGGAGGATCTTACTGATTCTGTCTGTGGTGCCTTTTATGTATGGGAGGAGGGCTTTGCCGTTTTCTTGTTCTTTGTCTTGGATTTTAGTGGGGGTTTCTTTTTGGATTAGGTTTGTAATCTTATTTCTATGGAATCCTTTGGATGTTAGTACATTGGTGAGAGTGTGTAGTTCGGGTTTTAGGTGTTGTTCGTCAGCTAAGCGTTTTGTTCTGGAGATGAGTGTCTTGGCTACAGAGTTGATCTGTGCTGGGTGGTGTTGTGAGAGAGCGTGCAGATAGCGGTTTGTGTGTGTTTTCTTCTGGTAGATGGTGTGTCCTAGGGAGCCATTGGATTTCTTGTAGACTAAGACATCCAGGAAGGGGAGTTGGTTGTTAGTTTCTGTTTCCATGGTGAACTGTATTTTGGGGTGTAGGCTGTTGAGGTGTGTGAGGAAGTTTTCCAGTTTTTCTTTCCCATGTGGCCAGATTATGAAGGTGTCGTCTACATATCTGAGCCAGAGTTTGGGTTTGTGATCCGATTTTTCTAGAGCTTGGTTTTCAAAGTGTTCCATGTAGAGGTTTGCAATGACAGGTGAGAGGGGTGATCCCATGGGTGCTCCTTCTGTTTGTTTGTATTTTTGTCCGTTATAGATGAAGTATGTGTTGGATAGGCAGTGGTTGGTCAGATCTAAGATGTGTTTGGGGGGGTTATATTTGTTTTGAATAGCTGTCAAGGCTTCTTTGATAGGCACTTGGGTGAAGAGGGATATGACATCGAAGCTCACTAGTAGGTCGTTGGGCTGTAAGTTTTGTTTCTTTATGATCTCTATAAACTGGAATGAGTTTTTTACGTGTGAGGTGATGGATTCTGCATAGGGCTGTAGTTGTTTGGCGAGAAATTTGGCTAGGTTTTGTAGAGGTTAGCCTATGGAGCTGACTATAGGTCTGAGTGGGGTTCCTTCTTTGTGTATCTTGGGGAGACCATAGAGTTTAGGGCATCTGGATGATTTCTCTCTGGGAATGATTCTTTGCTGGATCTCTTCGCTAATGGGGGAGGCTTTTATTTTGGATCTGGTGGTTTTTTCCAGGTAGGTGGTGGAATCTGTATTTAGGGGTTTGTATGTGGAGTCTTGGAGTAGGTTGGTTAATTTGGTTTGGTAGTCAGATGTGTTCATAACCACCGTGGCGTTGCCCTTGTCTGCTGTTAGGATTATTATGCTGGTGTCTTCTTTCAGGTTACGTAGTGCTGTCTGTTCCTCTTTGGGTAAGTTGCTTTTGGGTGGCTTGCTGGTGCAGAGGATGTTGGTGATTTTGAGTCTGATTTTGTTAGCGTCATCGGGTTTGATTTTGGTCAGGCTGGTTTCAACTTCACATATAATGGTTTCAGTGGGGATGTGTTTGGGAGCGACTGCAAAGTTGAATCCTTTGGAAAGGACATTGGTTTCGGCTTTGGTGAGGATCCTATCTGAGATGTTATGCACTGTTTGTTTCATGTGTGTCTGTGAGGGAGGAGGGGTTTGTTTCTGGCGTTCTTGTAGTCTTCGGAGTTTGTTGGTGTGTGTATCTGTCTTGAGGGTGGTCTGTGTTTCGGCTCTCCAGACGGCGAGTTGTTTGGATTTGTCCCAAAGTGCGGGGTGGATCTTGTTGCTGAGTTTGAGGTTGAGTGTGAGGAGATCTTTGTTAATTCGGTCTAGGAGGAATCTTTTTGTGTGAAGTTCATTTCTGATTAGGGCCAATTCTGTTCTTTTCAGGATCCGTTTGGTGGCTGCAGAGTTGGAGTGGAATTTCAGTTGGAAACATGTGGGGAGTAGATTTTGATCTCGGCAGTTGCGTAGGAATGCGAGGTCGCATAAAATGGAAGCTCTTTGAATTTTTTTTTTTTTCAAAGGGGTTTTTTTTTTTTTTTCTAGGTCCTGGTCAGATGGTTGATTCCTCCCCCGTAGATTGCGTATTTGTTTTCCTGAGTTTTCGCTGGTATTTTTATATAGGTCTTTGGTTGTTCGGGTTTTCTCCCGCGTAAATTGGAAGTGTCTTGGCGACGTTTCGACGAAGTCCCATTCGTCATCTTCAGGCTGGTGTTTTCAGCTTCGTGCTTCGAGCAGCAATGTGTGGTCTTAGCTGTTTCTTCCTTTTAACTGCCAGTGGGGGTATGAACTGATTGGGTGGGAGCTTGGCTGTGTTCTGATTGGTTGGAGGTGTGTTCTGAATGGTTAGGGGCTTGGCTGTTCTCTGATTGGCTGGGGGAGTGTTCTGTTTGGTTGTGCTCAGGTTAGTCTGAGTTGCAGAGGGGTTTAAGATTTTGGGGTTAGGGAGTTCGTTTGTCAATAAGGGCAGGTTTTCCAATGGCTGGAGGCGGGAGGTATCATCTCGCTTGTTCCATGCTGTGTGGGCGTTTTTCTATCTCGATGGCTTCTCTGATTATTCTGTTATTAACATGTTCACTTTTGGCAATGGTTCTGGTATTTTGAAAGTCAATTTCATGTCCTGTGGCTTTAAGGTGTTGGACCAGGGAAGATGTTGGTTCCTCTTTTTTGACTGAGTTCTATGTTCTTCAATGCGTGCACTTATTCTTCTGTTGGTTTGTCCAATGTATGTGGTGGGACAAGTGGTGCATGGGATTTCGTATACTCCTTGATTTTCTAATTCAATTTTATCTTTGGTGTTTCTAAGGATGGTGGATATTTTTCTGTTTGTGCAGAATGCTGTTTTGATGTTGTGTTTATGGAGGATCTTACTGATTCTGTCTGTGGTGCCTTTTATGTATGGGAGGCGGGCTTTGCCGTTTTCTTGTTCTTTGTCTTGGATTTTAGTGGGGGTTTCTTTTTGGATTAGGTTTGTAATCTTATTTCTATGGAATCCATTGGATGTTAGTACATTGGTGAGAGTGTGTAGTTCGGGTTTTAGGTGTTGTTCGTCAGCTAAGCGTGTTGTTCTGGAGATGAGTGTCTTGGCTACAGAGTTGATCTGTGCTGGGTGGTGGTGTGAGAGAGCGTGCAGATAGCGGTTTGTGTGTGTTTTCTTCTGGTAGATGGTGTGTCCTAGGGAGCCATTGGATTTCTTGTAGACTAAGACATCCAGGAAGGAAGTTGGTTGTTAGTTTCTGTTTCCATGGTGAACTGTATTTTGGGGTGTCGGCTGTTGAGGTGTGTGAGGAAGTTGTCCAGTTTTTCTTTCCCATGTGGCCAGATTATGAAGGTGTCGTCTACGTATCTGAGCCAGAGTTTGGTTTTGTGATCCGATTTTTCTAGAGCTTGGGTTTCAAAGTGTTCCATGTAGAGGTTGGCAATGACATGTGAGAGGGGTGATCCCATGGGTGCTCCT